>NC_087245.1:43365000-43965000 GCF_037042905.1 Lytechinus pictus | reverse complement strand
TCTATAAAGTAATTCAAAGAATTTGAGTGCATAAAGCAATACAATCTCTATAACAAAAGACACTTCCTGTGCAATTGCACAAATCCATTTATTAAAGAGAACTGTATATAACTATTTAAAACACTTGTACAAAATATGTCATCCACCTGATAAGGATGTGATGGATATTCCTAACACATGTACATTTTTACCTAGGTTTGAATATTTACAACACATGATTTATCTTTATAAACTCAGAACACGAGTCTAATCAAAGGAATTGAATTTAATAAATTTCTTTCCTGACACGCGCAGAGTGTAAAATATGTGCAGATCATGATGCGCACAAACATAACTGTGGAACGTCCTTAAATCTTTGTAAAACACCCCTCAGAACACCCCTAAAAAAAGTATATATTCAAATCACTCTTTCCACTAGAACTAACCCATTTCTATTCATGCCATTTAGTGTAAACTTTTTTTTTTCAGTGGCTACATTTTGATCATATTTTCAGTCTACTATTTATTTGCTGATGGTATGGATGCAAAATCCCAACTTGATGTCTCAAGATGAGGCAAAAAATAATAAAACTGATTAGGAAAGACAACTTAATTTTTTTGTAACTGACACCGTGTCAGTTACAAAAAAATAAGTTGTCTTTCCTAATCAATATTATTATGACACCTCAGTTATTTGGATCAGTAAACTAATGATGGTTTGATATGTGTTTTTATATGAAACATTGTTCATAGTCAAGAAATGCCATCACCAAAAAGAATGATATCATCAACTTTTTATCTCTTTGGCTGTTCAGTTATGTGTTGCTTGGGATAATGTAGAAAACAATGTTCCTTTTCTATCTCATACACACAAACTTTGAAAGCCTGTCCACCCAAACAAAAAGTTGCATTGAAAAGCATTGGAAATTTCACCCCCCCCCCCCAAAAAAAAAAAAAAAAAAAAAAATGGGACATTTCAAGTTTTGTTATGTGCATATTTTTAGCAGTATGCAAAATTGCAAATGAGTGAGCAGATGATGTCACACATTAGTCTCTTTTGTATTTTCAAATATTCTGATCCCCCCCCCCGTATCATAAAACTTGGTTTAATTATAGTCTCTTAAGCCTTCAAATACCCGTTATTACCTAGGGTGTACGTAAAGCTAAAATATATAATGACGGTTTCTCCTTTCCATTGCCGTCTCAGGAATCCTGACATGTCACAGACAATTGATTCCACCTCTTTTTTGCAGGCAAATTATGACCAAAATGTGTGATGTCATTTGAAATTAGTTTTTTTTTTTTTAAAGACAACACGAATACAGCATGCTTCATAGACATTTATTAGTCCAAATTGTGAAGAAGGCGAGAGAAGTTTACTCTTGACACTTTTCTTGATGTTACATTATTATACATTGTTTAGCATTCAACTGATAATACATTTCTTCATGTGAGTACATATAGCAGAAGTAAAAGACATACGATTCTAATATATGATTTACCTACACAATGTACATCTTTCTTTAGAATAAGAGTTGGTTTACAGGCATATAAACCTTTAAACATTTTAAACTAGTTATTTGTAAAGACACCCAAGATATAGCATCTATTAAAAAAGTTATCACATGTTTGCTGATCAATGGAGTCAATCTTACAATGTATGCACATTCTCCAGATTAATGTACATAATCAATGCATATATCAAGAAACCCATTTGTATTTTAAATTTAGGAGCAATATCAATTGATGAAATCCTGATTACCCTTAGAAATAAGTATATATTATGTAACCCATAAATTACATATATATTCCGAAGGCTTACAGTTCACAGACTATTTTGAAAGGAAAACATTTTTTTTATCCCAATGCCCACCTTAAAGGATAAGTCCACCCCAACATAAAGTTTATTTGAATCAAAAGAGAAAAATCCAACAAGCATAACACTGAAAAGTTCGTGAAAATCGGATGTAAAATAAGAAAGTTATGACATTTTTAAAGTTTTGCTTAAATTCACAAAACAGTTAAATGCACATCCCGGTCGGTATGCAAATGAGCAGCCTGATGACGCCATCCACTCTCTTTTGTATTTTATAACAATGAGGACCAACTTGACTGAACCATATAGTATTACACAATGCTCATTTCACATGTTCAGGGAGGAATTAATCATTGTTTCACTTGACAATGAGAAAATGAGAATATTTCATATATCATATAAAATTTATATGATATATGAAATATTCTCATTTTATATGATATATGAAATATTCTCATTTTCTCATTGTCAAGTGAAACAACGATTAATTCCTCCCTGAACATGTGAAATTAGCATTGTGTAATACTATATGGTTCAGTCAAGTTGGTCCTCATTGTCAAAACTGTAAAAGTGAGGGACATCATTGACTGTCTCATTTGCATGGCACTGGGTTGTGCATATCACTGTTTTGTGAAAAATAAGCAAAACTTCAAAATGTCATGACTTTCTTATTTAACATCCAATTTTGATAAAATTTTCAGCATTATGCTAGTTTGATTTTTCTCTATTCATTAAAATCAACATTTTTCTGAGGTGGACTTGACCTTTAAGTATGCTTCTTTAAATCATCACATCCATTAAGAAAGGTACGATATTAATAAGTGTGCTAATCGTATGCTAATAAATGATTAAAAGACTCTGACTAAAATTGGAAATATAAAATGTTGGAAACAAATGTGCTGCACCAAATAAAATGGATTTATTTAATAATCCCATATTTTGCACGTTCTTTTATTTATTGTTCTGGGCTCTCTTTTAGAGGTAAAAATCAGTAAACATCAACACATTTTTATTATGACCAATAATTAATCTATCAGAATTATTGGTTGGAGTTTGCAGTCTGAATTTTGAGGGGATCTCCCCTTTTTTTTCTCTCTCTCTGTGTTTTTATCGGATAGGGTGTCATTGGATATTCTGAATCTCATTACTGGTCATTTTAGGACCTAAAACATGATTTCAATCATTATTTTCAGCCAGATTATTTCAAATCAATGCTGCCATCTCCTGATCAAGATGAAAACAAAACAAATGAGAAATGAAATGCTTTTAATTTCCTTAGTGGATTCACCTGTCATACACACTCAAATTAGTGGGATCCTCATCAAGACCCCATCCAACAAAGAGCTGTGATCGATCAGACAACTATGGAAAGCCAGGGCTGCCAATCAAGAATGCTGTGTGTTTCTGTTCAGAGTGTTTTCTCAGAACGCATGCATCATTGTCCTGACAAATCAGAGTGCTCGTTTCCTTCCGGTTACACTTCGTAATTCCGAAACACGTAAATTGCCTATACCTCGATGTTCGTTAATCCGAAAACGTAAAAGGGTTCGTTAATCCGAACATTTGTGGCGTTATTCCGAAGGTTCGACAATCCGAACACGAAATAAGGTTCGATGTTCCAAAGGTTCGTTAATCCGAAAACGAAATAAGGTTCGTTGTTCCGAAGGTTCGTTAATTCGAAAACGAAATAAGGTTCGTTCTTCCGAAGGTTCGTTAGTCCGAAAACGAAATAACGTTTGTTAATCATTTCGTTTTCGGACTAACGAACCTTCGGAATTACGAACCTCACTTCCTTTTCGGACTAACGAACCTTCGGAATTACGAACCTCATTTCGTTTTCGGACTAACGAACCTTCGGAATTACGAACCTTCGGAAATACGAACCTTCGGAATATCCTAACCTTCGGAATAACGAGGCTTCGGAATTACGAATGTATGCGTTCCTTCCAGACCTCTATTCTATGTTATGATTTGTTTACATTAATGGGTTTCCAATAAAAGGTACTTGTAATTTACCAACATAATGCTATAGGGTGATTCCATACGTGTCGTACGGGACATTTAGAGAACATTTGACAGTTTTTCGACAAGAAAAACAAAAAATATTCCAGTAACTTAAGGTGATCATCAAGTACTACCAGAGTGTTCACATCCTGTATAATACAGATTTAAAATAGTAATGTGTCGTACGGGACGCAGAAAAAGTGGCTTTTTTTAGAAACCTAAAGTTTGTACTCTAAAGTCTGTGAGTTGGCCAGATAATTTTCATAAAAACTGAACTCAAATTGATATTCAATTACCCAAGAACAAACACATATATGAAAGAAATCAAAATAAACATTCGTGAATAAATATAAAAGCAAATATAAATTTTCGAGAACATTGTGGCGTACGGGACACTCAAAATGTGTCGTACGGACAACTCTAAATTGAAGCCAAACTATCTTACTTTATGTCTCTTTGACTTCTTTAATCACTTTTATTTGGCTGTTGATTATGATAATCCTATCAAACTAAAGACATTTATTATGTTAGAAACCGCTATTGGCTGAATATTTCTGTCAATATATCATAAACAAAATACTGTGTCATACGGGACACTTGTGTGTTGTACAGGCACTTGCGTGTTCTACTGGACAGCCTGTATAAAACAATGAACTTTTTATCAATCAGAAAGGGAGCATTGCCCCTAATTTCTTCCTTTTTAGTGAAAAGTCTTATTAAGTAGTCATGCAGGACGATATAATTAAGTAACCTCATTCTATCAGTTATATATACAATTGGGAGCAATATATCATCATTTTGTCATGATGGGAAATGTAAAATGGCTCACAGCATTTTTAAAGGTTTTGTGTAAAGTTAAATATTAGTGAATTAAGTGATGATTTATAATAAACTATTTAAACCATGAATTAATGAAACTGTTTGTATAAATTATGGAGCTAAAATGTTGTGATTTTTCATATAAAATGTATATTTGTCACAATTGTCACTTGTATTTCCACAAAATATTTTTTTCTAAAGAAATGCGAGTTCACTTTTTAAAACTTTTCTGCATTTTATGAAACCATATGGTTTGTCTTATTTTCCAGATTTTTTAACAACATGGTTTGTCTTATTTTCCAGATTTTTTTAACTTGAGAAAAGTAACGAGTTTCAATACTGTATATAAAAAATAGTGATCATCAAGGGAGGTCCAAATAGATGATTGATATGTAAATTTATATATGTTTTTACATCTTGTAATAATTTCACAATAGCATGCAAGAGGAAATCATCTTCCATGCTAGGGTAAATTAACTATAAAGGTTTTCTTTTCATGCTCAATGACAACGAAATTAACAAGCCTGACCAGTGAAAATCACCAGTTTAGTTGAAGGGATTCACAAAAGAATAGGCCTACATGAAGTCAATTAAAATGGTTAGAATCACGTATTTCATGTTTTATGAGGATAAAAATACCTATTCAGTTCACTTAATGTCAAATCAATTACTTAAGTTAGAATAGGCCTACTGTTTATAGTTTCTGAATCCAAATCCTGCAATGAAATGCAGTATATATTGTGTGTCGTACGGAACATGTCCCGTATGACACACACTGTGTCGTACGGGACAACTTTTAGTAGGACAATTATTGAAAAATGAAGGGCAGTAATTAGATCCTTATAGGATAAATCGATCACCCATGGCTCAAAGATAGAGAAACTGATATTGTAAGATTGCATCATCAAATATAAAAGTGTAGGAAAAACTTTTGCATTTTCATGTGTCATACGGGACATTGCCAAAAATAGGTTCGGAAAAATCAGGGCTGCCCCTATTATGGATCATGAAAATGTTGTAGATATTATTTGGAACCATCAATGATACATTATTCCATTGACCTGCAATATTTTCAATCTTCTCGTGCTCTGTCAATGGTTTCAGGCAGTGTTTGTACTTGAATATTTAATCAGCAAAATTATTGAAAATTGAAAATTCCATTGTTGCCCCCCAAAAAAACTATACTATCTGACTTCACTTTTTGTTAAAACTCATAATTTTCATAAAATTTAGGTATCATAGTAAAATATTACACTACTTATGACTTATTGAAAGCACGTTGAAATTTTTGATTATTTATGAAGTTCTAGTGTGGAATCGCCCTATATCCTATCTTAAAGAATTTTTTTTTACTGCAAAATCGTAAAAAATTTCCTTAAAAATGGACACAAGCTTTTGGACGTGCACTCATCCGAGTAAAATCACATGAATGAACATAACACTAGAATAAAACAATAACGGAACTGAAATAGACAATGGATGCTAAATGACAAGCTGTGATTGGCTGTCAAGGTAAACAAATTAGGCTTGGTAACAGCTGTTATTTGATTAAAAGCAACTTAAATAACGCAAGGGTTCTTATAAACTCTTCTTGCGGCACAGGGTTGTGTTTATTCATGTGATTTTACCCAGATGATTGCATGTTTAAAACCTTAACCCTAAAAGGACTGGGCTATTTGAGATGTATTAAGGACTGGGGGTGGGCCATGATGCCCCCCCCACCCCCTTCTGATCTTGGCTGCCGTTCGCGCGATCGCGCCGAAATTTGGCACGTGCACTCTTTACCACAAAAACTACAAACTAGTGCTAAAAAAAATTCTGAAAATAATTATTTTTTTATTATGAATAAAATATGCAAATTTATTCATGAAAAACATAATGTGCATATTTAACACCCTATTTCACTTCAAATTTTCTTCTTTTTTTTGCAGATGTCATCTTTTAAATCTAATTTAAAGGTTTCCACAAATTTTTAGAATTTCTTATGTATTTCATTGTTTTTTCCATTTTTTGTTTTTCATTGTTTTTTTTTCAATGGAAATTATTTAAGACCATTTAACAACTAAATTAAACCCTAAATTAATTTAGCAGACCAGTTAGAACGAAAAATAATCACCCTTTTATGAATTTCATCTCCCATAGACTTTGTACACAAAGTATAAAATGAGCCTTTCGGCATGACATTGCCTCGTTAAAAGTGACGTTGCAATAGATTACCCGTATGTCGCGAATTTGGTCTCAAAAGTTGCGCGAGACTTCAAAGAAAAAAGTCGTAAAATTTTGCAGCGCTATGTTTTAGCGTTTCGGAAATATCGCGCGAAGCGTCGAGGGGGGGGGGGGTATCATGCCCCCCCCCCCAGTCCTTTTAGGATTAAGTATGTCAATTTTTAAGGCAATTTCCTATTGTATTGTTTCCTAAAGAAATTCTTTATTCTCTGTGCTTATGAATGCATTTGTACAATTACATCGGAAATAAAAAGAACCTGAATCTGAAAATATGACAAAAAATATCTTTCTCGTTCTGTATTCTTTAGTGTGTAATTTTGATGAAAACAAGGGATCTGGAATTGGACAAGATGTTTGAAAGCGATTTAATTGTCTTAAATTAATGTATTCCAAGTATGTTTTTTTACCTTCATCCAGAATCCTGTATGTTTGATACATTTACTTTCAGCAATGTAATGTATGCACTCCTATATTTTTCTCCAAAAATTATTTTATTCAATTGCGAAGTATATAGCAACTTCTTAAAATTGCATTATGAGTTAATATTTAAAAAAAATTATCATAAATGTGTTTTCTGTACATTTTTTTTTTCAATTTTAATTTAATTCCTATAGAGATATATGAATTATTTCATTTTCATCTTTGAAATCTTTCTTATCTGTACACTTTATTTTGAATTTAGGCAACATTGATTTATGTATACATATGAATTCATGTATTTACAACTTTCTTAACTTTCATTTCTATTCTATGAAATATCAGTTATGATCAAGTGTCACTTGAAAAACTACGGTACTAAATGAATGCTTTATCATAAAGTATGTGACATGATCACACTAAAACATTTTGTAAATTATTTGTAACCTGCCATTCCAAAACCAGCAATGAGTCACCAAGGAATGTTTTCTGAAAGTAGTGAAAACAATTTTTTGGCTTATCTGAAAGAGGTACCCTTTTTCTTCCCACTCTCAGAATTTGAAATTGTAAAGTTTAATCAAAGATGAGATACAGGAGGAAATTTTACATAATTTTTCCCTGACAGCGTGGAAGTTTTATAGAGATTGCACAGTGTACATATCTCATGCTTTAGTAGTCTACAAACTTCAAGTTCAGACCTTCTTTTCTCATTATTATTTGAACCTTTCATTTAATTTCTTCTACATTCAAGTAGGGGAAGGCGGGGTAAGTTGAGCCATTTTTTTTTCTTTTTTCATGTTAAAACTTATATGATTCATAATCTTGTAGAAATAAGTACCTTGCTTTAAATTTTGATTCTTGGGAAACCTTTTTTTACCTACATGTATATATATATAACATTCGACCCCACACTGATAGTCACTGTCACCTTTGAAAAATAAAAGTCAAATAAAAGTAAAAAAACTATGTACAAAATCTATGGGACAAGAACCAGCATGACAATTTTGTCTCACCTGCATAGGAGAGTGAGACTATAGGCGCCGCTTTTCCGACGGCGGCGGCATCAACACCAAATCTTAACCGAAGGTTAAGTTTTTGAAATGACAGCATAAATTAGAAAGTATATGAACCTAGTTCAAGAAACTTGGCCATAAGGTTAATGAAGTATTACTGAACATCCTGCCCGAGTTTCTGGTCACATGACCAAGGTCAAAGGTCATTTAGGGAAATTAGGGTCAATGAACTTAGACCATGTTGGGGGAATTAACATCAAAATCTTAACCCAAGGTTACGTTTTTGAAATGTCATCATAACTTAGAAAATAAATGAACCTAGTTCATGAAACTTAGACATAAGGTTAATCAAGTATTACTGAACATCCTGCCTGAGTTTCAAGTCACATGACCAAGGTCAAAGGTAATTTAGGGTCAATGAACTTTGGCCAAATTTTGGGTATCTGTTGAATTACCATCATAACTTTGTAAATTTATAGATCTGATTCATGAAACTTAAACAAAAGAGTAATCAAGTATCACTGAACATTTCGTGCGAGTTTCAGGTCACATGATCAAGGTCAAAGGTCAATTAACTTTGGCCAAGTTGGGAGTATTTGTTGAATCACCATCATACCTTTGAACGTTTATTGGTCTAGTTCATAAATCTTGGAAATAAGAGTAATCAAGTATCACTGAACATCCTGTGCGAATTTCAGGTCACGTGACCAAGGTCAAAGGTCAATGAACTTAGGCCATAATGGGGTTATCTGATAGCCAATCTGTTGAATTGCCATCATAACTTTGAAAGTTTATGGATCTGATTTATGAAACTTGGACATAAGAGTAATCAAGTATCGCTTAATACCCTGTGCGAGTTTCAGGTCACATGATCAAGTTCAAAGGTCATGTAAGGTCAATGAACTTTGGCCAAGTTGGGGGTATTTGTTGAATTACCATCATAACTTTGGAAGTCTATTGGTCTAGTTCATAAAACTTGGACATAATAGTAATCAAGTATCACTGAACATCCTGTGCGAATTTCAGGTCACATGACCAAGGTCAAAGGTAAAAGAACTTTGGCCATGTTTTTTGGGGGGTATCTGTTGATTTACCATCATAACTTTAAAAGTTTATGAATCTGACTTATAAAACGTGGACATCAGAGTAACCAAGTATCACTGAACATTCTGTGCGGATTTCAAGTCACATGACCAAGGTCAAAGGTCATTTAAGGTCAATGAACTTTGGCCATGTTGGGGGTATTTGTTGAATTACCATATCTCTGTTAGTGTATTGGTCTATTTCATAAAACGTGGACATAAGAGTAACCAAGTATCACTGAACATCTTGTGCGAGTTTCAGGTCACATGACTAAGGTCAAAGGTCAATTGACTTTGGCCATGTTGGGGATATTTGTTGAACTACCATTATAACTCTAAGTATATTGGTGTAGTTCATAAAACTTGGACATAAGAGTCATCAAGTATCATTAAACATCTCATGTGAGTTTCAGGTCACATGACCAAATTCAAAGGTCATTTAAGGTCATTGAACTTTGGCCATTTTATTAGATTGCTGTCATAACTTTCAAAGTTTATAGATATAGTGTATAAAACGTGGATATAGGGGTAACCATGTACTACTAACAAGTTTTAGGTCACATGATCAAGGTCAAATGCCAATGAATGTAGTATTGTATCATTATATGAATGGTGTATTATATGAATAATTATTTTATAGTATTTTTGTCTCGCCTGCATAGCAGAGCGAGACTATAGGCGCCGCTTTTCCGACGGCGGCGGCGTCGTCAACATTGAAATCTTAACCAAGGTTAAGTTTTTGAAATGTTGTCATAACTTAGAAAGTATATGAACCTAGTTCATGAAACTTGGACACAAGGGTAATCAAGTATTATTGAACATCCTGCCTGAGGTTGGGGTCACATGACCAAGGTCAAAGGTCATTCAGGGTCAATGAACTTAGACCATGTTGGGGAAATCAATATCAAAATCTTAACCAAGGTTAAGTTTTTGAAATGTTGTCATAACTTCGAAAGTATATAGACCTAGTTCATAAAACAGAGTCATAAGGGTAATAGTATATCACTGAAGATCCTGCCTGAGTTTCAGGTCACATGATTAAGTTCAAAGGTCACTTATGGTCAACAAACTTTGGCCATGTTAGGGTTATTTGAGGAATTGTCATCATAACTTGAAAAGTCTATGGATCTAGTTCATGAAACATGGACATAAGAGCAGCAGTGTATCTCTGAATACCCTGTATGCATTTCAGGAACATGGCTAAGATCAAAGGTCATTTAAAGGTCAATTAACTCTGGCCGTGTTAGGAGTATGTGTTGAATTGGCATCATAACTAAGGAAGTTTATGGATCTAGCTCATGAAACATCGACATAAGGATAATCAAGTATGAATGATTGTTTTGCACATGTCTTAGGTCACATGATCATGGTCAAAGGTCATTTTGGGTCAATGGGCATAATATGTTTATTATCATACTTGTGTTTTCTTCTGTGAATAATATTCATTAGCTATTTTCAAAGGAAGCACTGCTGCTATATCGCATTGCGTAATGCAGGTGAGACTGCCAGAGGCGCTCCACTTGTTTTATTTAAAGTCTTTTCACTTGCTAATTCTCCATAAATACTAACATCCTCTAAAAGTAAAACAAATGTATTGTGAGTTTGGTCCTTTCTGCCTGCATATCAATGGCTTTTCAATTTGTTTTATATACATTACCATATGAATTACCAAGGCTCAACCTACCCCAGTCCGAACTGAATGTGATTTTCACAACACATTTCTTATGCATCCATCATGTAAAAGACTGTGACAAGAATGAGGATCCATAACTGGACTAACAATATTGTTCTTATGTCTTTATTATATTTAAAGATGCATGTGGGTAAAAGCGCTTATCTATTTCACACCTCTTTTTTACTTTTTTGACTGAAATTTGTATTTTTCCCTCTGAAAATTCATTTGTTGTTTCAATGTTGAAAACAACTTGTCATGCGGAATCTTCTCTCCCCTTATTCTCCCTCATTATGCATAGTGAATAAAGTTTAATGATACAATGTAGCTTGAAAGAGCAGTTAGTAAATAGCGTCACCCTGATTTGTTGGTGGTACTGATACTGGTTATGATGTGAATTACATTTGATCGTGTGTAAAATTTTGTGGATCTGCTGTTCCATCAGTATTGGTAGTACATATGACACAGTCAACCTTGCCGCGGTGTGAATTTGTGTGACTTTGGTGCATGCGTAGCAAGAATGATTTCCCCAAATCAGATGAGAAATTTGAAGCTCTCTATCATTGGACTAAATGCCACCGCACACCTTATGACTGCTCTACGATTCAATCTTGGATCAAAATGTATTTTGTTTATTTTCTTGTAATATTAATGAATTCAAGATAATTTTTGAGATTCAAATTAACTGTAAGAATACTAATTTTTTATTGCAAGCCTTTAGTATGGAGTAAAAGCTGAATTAACTTTTATTCCGAAAAGGAGGTTGACATATTCATTGTTTTGAAGAAAAGTTGTACAATGATATGAAACCTTGCACAGTAAGATGTTCCATGTCTAAATATTCGCATCAAATGTTCCAACGTTTAATTTCGAAATCGGGTCCCAAACCAATCGTTAGGTGTGCGATGGCCTTTAGCACTGTGGCTACTTCTCAGCCCGGGTGGTACCGGTACTGGTGCTCTTTGTATTATTATCACTAGTACTGGAGGTGAGCTCCTTCTGCATTCCAAGTTTCACCTTCCACAAGGTGATGATTCGCTTGTTGTATCCAAAAGCAAGGAGGATGAAGACACCCTGCAATGAGTTGACAGCAGTGAAGAGGTACCAGAGTTCTGGGACATTGGCGTATTCACAGATGAAGGCCAGGATCCACGTAAAACCCATCACACCAGATAACTATGGAGTGAAAATCATGGCCCCGTCTTACAAAGAGTTGCGATTAATCCGATCAATCGCAACTATGGAAAGTCAGCAACGTCAACATCTAAAAATACATGTTTGTTTAAAATATTTTTCTAGAAATGATGTATATTCATACATTCACTGTTTTTCTGGATAATTGAGTATGCTTGTTTTCAAAAGAAATTGAGCAAATTTTCTGAAGAAACAATTATGAAATTGATGGGTTTCCATATACTTGACATTGATCGGATCAATCATAACTCTTTGTTGACGGGGCATCAAACAAAAAGTTGCCATTTTCATCAACTGAGATAAACCCTAAAAGGACTGGGGGGCATGATGCCCCCCCCCCCCTCGACGCTTCGTGCGATATTTCCAAAAGGGAAAAAGTCTCGCGCAACTTTTGAGACCAAATTCGCGACATAAGGGTATAGCATCGCGACGTCACGTGACTTTTTTCGAGACAATGTCATGCCGGAAATGTTTTTACTTTGTGTACAAAGTCTATGGGAGATGAAATTCATAAAAGGGTGGGGTGATTATTTTTTGTTCTAATCGGTCTGCTAAATTAATTTAGGGTTTAATTTAGTTGTTAAATAGTCTTATATGATTTCCATTGAAAAAACAATGAAAAACAAAGAAATTCTAAAAACAATGAAATTCATAAGGAAAAAATTGGCTTTTGCAATTTTTCTTTGTGGAAACCTGTAAATTAGATTACAAATAAGCGATCTGCAAAAATAAGAAAATTTGAAGTGAAATTGGGTGTTGAATATGCAAATAACGTTTTTTATGAATAAATTTGCATATTTTATTCATAATACGTAAAAAACAACAATTATCAGATAAAAAAAAAATACAATGTTGTAGTTTATGTGGTAAGGAATGTGCATACTGAACTTCGGCGCGATCGTGCGAACGGCGGCCGAGATCAGAAGGGGGGGGGGGGCATGATGCCCCCCCCCCCGTCCTCAATAGATCTCAAATAGCCCAGTCCTTTTAGGGTTAACAGATGAATAATAGTGATAATGAGAATGAAAATCGGGTTTAAAAAGCGCCTTTTCTAGACGATGTGATACAAAGTGCTGTTTAAGGCATAAAACAAGATGCTTTTTTAACAGAGTAAAAGTTCAATCTATACGTAACATGCAAGCAGATATGGGGGATGGGGAAACAGAAAGAGAAATGGTACACAAAAGGAATAATGAAAAGGAGACCCCTAGCTGTAATAATTGTAAAACACAATTAGCATTATAAACAAATGAACAAAATAGTTCAAATGTGGTCGCAATTGGTGGATGATAGCTCGTAAGATAAAAAGCATTCAGATATATATTTGTTATTCCAAAACGTATATATTACATACACCACGATGTTCAGAAGTTCAAAAATGAAAAATTTGTATGTCGTCTGAAAATGAAATAGGGTTGTTAGTCTGAAAACAACTAAAACTATACAAACCTCACTTCATCTTCAGACTATCGAACCTTCAGAATAACAAAGATTATTTCCTTTTCGGAAGAAGCAACCTCAGGAATAACAAGCCTTCATCTTAATAAACCTTTGGACTAATAAATTTTCAAAATATAAAGCCTTCGGAGTATTTGAACCTTTGAATCACTACTAGTGATTGATGGCCCATATCACTTTTTAATAATTGGAGATAACATTTGAGAGAGGAGGGTATATGTAAAAGCACAAGCAGACATTGTAAATTGTGTACATTGTGAAATACTAACCTTGATGTACAGTGATAACTCTTCTTTGGCTTTAGCAAGTGCTGGTCGCTTCTTAAGTGCTTTCTCTGAGGCCTTCTTGGTAAGTCTAATTCCAACCACCGTGTCTATGAACAAGATCGCATTCAGGAACAGAAGTGCTAACAGAGGCACACCAAAGGCATACAGATTTGCATCGCCACTGGACAACCAACAAAGCTCATCATTGCCGTAGCTGAATCGCAGATTAGTACAGCCACAAAGGTCAATGACCAGACAAGCACCTACGATCAAAGCCGGTACGCCCCAGGCATAGAGGGAGTACCAAACGTAGAATCTTTGAGATTTACTGGCAACTCTAATCTTGACACGGGTGCCAAATGTGCGATTTAGATCTATGGCAAGGGCATTCATCCAGAAGAAGATAGCGAGCCAGAAGAAATGGGTAATGGCTGCCACTGCTTTGCAGAAGCCATCATGTTCCGTGCTCACTCCACTCACAAACACTAATAAAAATGTGAGTAAGAGGGCAACAGATAAGGTAAGGACCGATTTCCCAGCCAAGTTGAGAAGTTTAGGAAAGAGGGTATAGGTTGTTATGATAATCAGTACTGAAACAACAGACAGTGCATTTCCTATGGTGTTCATAGTGTCAAGGCCAGGAGGTAAATTGCGTTCTTCATAAGCAGGAACTTTCCGGCAGTAAAGAGCTGAACCATCTTGACCTATTTGAAACTCATCATCTAACAGGACTGTATCCTTGCCGGTGAAATGGAGAAATACTTGTGACTGATTTTTCACAATCTCAAACTGACTCGCATCTAGTTTGACATATGTGTCGCAAGCAAGTCTGGTGGTGTTGCCTGTGCAAACGTCACCTATGCTGGAGACACTCATGATATAATCTGCCCTTTCTCTGGTAAAGTTAATTCGGAATGGTAGCAGGGTGGGTTTGCCATAATCTGAAAATGTCCAGGAGTTGTGGGACACACAGTCCCATCCTGCAGGAACATCAATAAGCAATTCTATCATCGACAGGTTCCCGAATGAAGGCATGTACGAAGTGGACGTTGCATTGGTTATGATACCTGCAGTACCCTGATAGAACTCCAAAGACGTTTGGGGTAGTGTAGTAAAGTTCATTTCAGTGTCAAAGCACACTTTACATATTGACTGACGAGAGTCATTTTCCGAATCACCAGTGGGGATACAGGAAATGTCAGGCACCGACACAACGGAAGGGAACGTCAGTGTGTCCAGTGGTGATTGAATGAGGAGATTATTTACCGTTGCCAGAAGGTATTGAGTGTCCAATGACGTCATATTCACTTCATCCTGGAGAGAATAGAACATAACGCATATCCCTCCTTTCTCATCTACCGGTAGACGTTCACACTGTTTTCTTGTCGTGTTGTATTCAAATCCTGTGAAACAAAAGAGCAATTGACATTTGCTTGACAGTGGGTCAAAGGCTTCATTTTCAGCACATGCCAATTCCTGGTTTCTGTTAATAAAGTTAAAGAATTCTGCAAATGCAGTCCCCACACCGACTATGTATGTGGCATCAAATGTGATCGATTTGCACAAATCCCGATAGTCTGCACATACGTCAATGCCATTGCAATAAGCACAGTGTAGATTCTGGTAGATGGTACCATTGTGTACTATAGGTGCCAGGTATGATGGACACTTCGTAGGTTCTAAAGAACACGAAGTCACATCTACTCCAGGATAACAATGCCGAGCGTACATATCACTTGGTATATCTTCTGACGGTCTGAGTTGTTTAGAGCAGTATTGTTGTATCAGTTCTTTTTCTGTGTATTGGGTTCGATTTTCATTCGAATCACTACTGCTTCCAGTGGAACTACTACTACTACTGCTACTAACAATACCATCATCAATATCACCACAGTACCATTTCCAACTCCAAAACTCGATACCGGTAGAAATGTCGTGACACAATGCACAATAAAAATTTCTAAAGTGACCGATGCTTTCAACAGTAACGGGTGTGTACAATTCTTCGTCGGGTTCCTGCGGGTTCTCACACTTGGTACGGATTACGCTATGGGCAAGGACATAGGAGGGGCACTTAGAAATCATCTGGTAGTGAGAAAGGATGGTAATATTGCTTCCATAGTTGTAATCAATACCAGAAACGGTAGCACATGAGATATACGGGAAAAAGTCATCTTCCCAAGCCATCCTCTCAGGTATGGAGTCATAAACAGAGTGAGGGTATATCTTGTTTGTTTCCAACGTTCCAGCAGCAGACATGTCTTCGGCATCCTTGCAACACTCATTATAAAGCACACACTGGGAATCGCATTTACATGGGCGATCTTTCCAGCCATGTGCACACGAGAAAGGAGCATTACGATGTCCACATGTTGGATCGAGCACGCTGTACTGGTGTTCTTCAGTGCACGTCAATGGATCTGTATGGTAATGAATCCAGAAGACATTTTATGAGGAATTTATTTTGTTTATTACAGGAAACTCTACCTGAGTTGAATCTTTTGAGACCACAGAAATCAAATCTGTTTGACGAAGGAGAAATTTGACTTGCAAGAGGGGGAAAGAGATATATATTCAGGGGCGGATGTAGCTTCCGCCAATGGGGGGCATTTGTTAAAGCCATTTATCGCGTATAATTGATAAATTGCGAGCGAAGCGATTGAGCAAAAATTTAGACATTTTTATTACAAAAATCCAAGTTTGTGATAGATTTTGACATAACATTTGGAAAATAATATCATATTTAACCCTTTCCTTTTTTTACTTTTTTTACTTGTTCGTCAAAAATTGGGGGCGGGCGGAGGGGGGGGGGGGGTGGGGGCAAAACGCTCATGTCCTAACAGTAAATCTTTAGCTTTATTCTTATAAACCGACATAAATGTGCAATAATCTCATAAGCCCTATTTAAATAATGCGAACGCGAAGAGCGAGCTAAAATTTTAGACATTCTGACCTAAAAAATGACATTCTAAGCACTTTTTGTAATCATTAAGGAGAATGAAATCTTTTGAACAAGATAGCTTGTGTAAAAACAGAAAAATCAAAGAAACAGATCAAATGGTCCTAATCCAGTGGGCCACAACGCCCACGTAAAAAGTAAACATTCCGAGCATTTTTTTTAATCACGAAAAAGGGATTTACATTGTTTACACTAGGCGTAGCGATCAATATAATTTTATTAACATTTCTATTCTTTATTACCATTTTTATTATGATCATTGTTTGGATTATTATGATCATCATTAGTATCATTTTTTTTTTTTTACCAGCAGAAGCTCTTATTAAAAATGACATCCCCTCCAATACAAATCCTATTATCTGGAGGTTACTCGCACGCGACCAATACACTTAATCCCCTGCATCCTTAAACCATTTGCTTAGGCAGCAATTGCTCAGATAAAATCGAAATTAAGCCTATGCTTGATCCGGGCACCTATTCTTAAAGTCATGGTCCAGGCTGGAGATATTTATATCTGAATAAATACAGTAAATTTCACAAAGAAAAATGCTGAAAATTTGATCAAAATCGGATAACAAATAACGAAGTTATTGAATTTTAAAGATTTGCATTATTCCGGTGAAACAGTTCTAGGCATGACTTTATGAACACTCATTATGTGGGCTAATGATGTCAAATCCCCACTTGTTCTTTTGTATTTTATTATATGAAATTGGGTTTATTCAAAAAATTTCTACCAAGAACTAAAACAATTGGATTGACAACTGATTAAGTACATTAGTTATTTATTGCCGCAACTTATTTCATCACAGTGGAGACACATCATTTACACATGTATGAAAAAATGAAACATTTAGGATTTTATGTAATAACATAAGAAAAATACGAAGTGGGGATGTGACATCATCAGCCCACCTCATGAATATTCACGACGATGTGCATATAACTGTATTAAAAAAATATTAATAAACTTTAAAATTCAATAACTTTGTTATTTGTTGTCCGATTTTGATGAAATTTTCAGTATTTCAGACAACACCGTTCTTGTTACCAAAATGAATTAATTTCATTTTCGGAATTACGAACCTTATTTCGTTTTCGGACTTACGACCCTTCGGATTAACGAACCTTGCTTCGTTTTCGGACTAACAAACCTTCGAAATCACGAACCTCATTTTGTTTTCGGATTAACGAACCTTCGGAATGACGAACCTCATTCCGTTTTCGGACTAACGAAGCTCATTTCGTTTTCGGATTAACGAACCTTCGGAATGACGAACCTCATTCCGTTTTCGGACTAACGAAGCTCATTTCGTTTTCGGATTAACGAACCTTCGGAATTACGAACCTCATTTCGTTTTCGGACTAACGAACCTTTGGAATATCCGAACCTTCAGAATTACGAATACACTATTCATGTTTTGTAAATCATGAAAAAGGATGGGTAATTTAGTATCTTCCTATATCAATAATGCGAGAGCAAAAATTTTTTGATATTCTGATCAGAAACTGGATAATTTTAGCACGTTTTGAATAAAGATCAAGCTGCGTATCTCAATAAACATGTGTGCGCGTGTTTTAAGAGTTAGACAGAATCTGGGCATTCTGAATCAATTTCTTTTTTTTCTTCATGAAAATCA
This sequence comes from Lytechinus pictus, assembly GCF_037042905.1. Classification (NCBI taxonomy): domain Eukaryota; kingdom Metazoa; phylum Echinodermata; class Echinoidea; order Temnopleuroida; family Toxopneustidae; genus Lytechinus; species Lytechinus pictus. The sequence goes on along the minus strand of NC_087245.1, from coordinate 43,946,455 downwards.
ATAATACGAGTGCAGAGCGCGAGCTGAACATATTGTATTTTCTGGTATGGAAAGGGTCAATTTAAGAACTATTTAGAGCACTGTGTAGGGAAATTGTAAAGTGAATGTGGATAGCACTTTATAAATGATGCAAGCGCGAGCCGATATTTTTATTATCATTTTTGACCTCGGACAGGGACATTCTAGGCCTAGGAACATTTTGCCATCATATAAAAATGATATATCTCCCTATTCCTCTTTCTAAGCGCAATATGAAACTTGTCGATATTTCCTTCTGAAAAAGGGAATTTAGTTATTATAGGAAATCATGAAAATTTTATTATCATATTAAATAATCTTATAGGCCTAATAAGTGCGTGAAATTTGTTAACGTTGAGGCCTGGAAACTGAATATTTTAAGCACTTTTGTATTCATGAATAGGATTCATTGGTTGATATATTTTTAACAATTAATGAGAGCGCAAATCGCGAGCCGAATTTTTTTTATACAATGTACACTTTTATAAAAAGGGGGTTTAAAGTAGTTTAATAATAGAAGTGATATAGGTTTGCATAACTCACCAGTCAAAGTGCGAGCGCGCGTGAAAAGGGATATTTTGATAATCTTATGGAATACACAAAGACAATAGAAATTGGCAAATCAAATAATGAGAGCGCACAGCGCAAGCATGAAAATTCTGATATTCACACCATAAAACGGACATTTTAAAGAGCGCTTTAACAAAAATCAATATTTAAATCAAACAGAATAACGAAAGCTCGATTTCCGAGCTGAAATATGTTTTGTTTGTTGACTTCCAAAGTTAATATTTTAAGCTACATACAGCCTATTGAGCAAGATTTGTATCTCATCGAACAGGCAATGCGAGAGCGAAGTGCGAGCGAAAATTCATATGAAATACTAAAATTATTTTCAAAGTCTTCAGCTGACCTCATTTTATTCACTCGTCTCCCTCTTATTTTTCCTCTTCTTGTTTTTTTTTTTGCTCCGCCAATAGCCCCCCCCCCCCCTGGATCCGCCTATGTATATTGTTTTGAATGATTCGAATTCCGTGAATATTCGACCAATTAAGGGAACGTATGACTTAGAATGGTTTACTGACGGATTGTCTAATATCACTTGGTCTAATGGGCTAACAGCATTCGGGCTAAACCCACTTAGTCCTATTCTCTTTTGGTCTAATGACCACTTGATAGCCACTTGGTCTAATGACCTGTTGGTCTAATAGCCACTTGGTCTAATGACCACTTGGTCTAATAGCCAATTGGTCTAATGACCACTTGGTCTAATAGCTACTTGGTCTAATGCCCAGTTTGTCTAATTGCCACTTCGTCTGATGTATTTTATTGTCACTTGGTCTAATTGCATTTAGTCTAACAGTCGGTTGCTCTAATACTAGTTGGTCTAATACCAGTTGGTCTACTCCTCACTTGGTCGATTATTCATTTGGTCTTTATTGCAGTTGGTCTATTGTGCAGTTGGTCCAAACCTCACTTGGTCCATTATTCAGTTGGTCTAATATGCAGTTATTCTAATTTCCATTTCGGCTAATTTCCACTTAGTCTAATTCCACTTCGGCTAATTTCCACTTGGTCTAATTTCCAGATAGTCTAACATTCATTTCGTCTACATGCCATTTGGTCTAATTTGTAAAGTTTGCATGGTGACTTGTTTTCAATTTACTTTCCGCGCGCCGGCTTCGAATCTTCACACGCTCGCCCCTCGATATTGAAGTACAGTTAGAGTGACGTATATTTCCATCCCCAAATTTTGAAAATATGGGGATTTTCAAGTCTGTGGGGATGAAAAAAAATATTGCGGGATTGAACAAACTTTGGGGATATTTTGAAGGTTTTGGTGAAAAACAATAAAATTTGCTATTTTTCTGTAAAATAACGCTAATACACGATCATAGAGATGGAAAAAATATGATTTTTATTTATCCACCTCTATGTATACGATCTACTGTAGATAGTTAACGGCTGGCTTAACCCAATCGGGGTTCCCAGCTTTTCAAGAAACAAAAATCCCTGATTTTTTTCTGATGAAGTTTAAATATTTCCTGATAATAATTTAAACCCATTCCCAGTTTCTCATGTTTTCTAAGTTGCTGCAGTGAATTACATGTATTATCTTTTTCTACATGTATATACGCATATTATTATTTTAATTATATGTACCAGTAGGCATATACTTGTACTGTAGTAAAAGAGGCTACATTAAAATAACACCATAACATGTCATTCAATGAATGTTGTTTTAATATACAGTGTGTCCCAGAAAAAACGAAACCGAGATTAAGCGATGATTTATTTAATTTTTATAAATACAATAGACAAATTACCTACCAGTGTAAAGCTTAGAATCTCCTCTTTCATCTGATATTACTTAGATTATTCCTCATTCACGCATGAGTGAGCAAAAACAGTTTACAGGCTAGCGTTTAAACTCACTTGACTCTCCATCTTGTTGACGATCAGCCATGCATTAAAATGAGGTAAATTAAAATTAGATATAAAAGATCCTCCGCGTAGCTCGCATGCGATTGTAAACAATCAGCAAGGCGAGCAAGCTAGCCCTGTGTTTGTGATTGTTTGTTTACAATCGCATGCGAGCTAGGCGGATGATCTTTTATATCTAATTTTAATTTACCTCGTTTTTTTGCTTCAAAAAAGGTTTTTATCGGAATAAAAAAAAGTACCAGATGTTACTATGTTTTTATATAGAAAAATAATTCCCCGAGTTTCGTAATTTTGTCAAAATAATGAGATATACATTTTTTCTAACGTACAGAACGAGTGACAATCTATCCCAGCCACGTGAAGTTCATCGTCGGTCCATATCGTCTGCTGCTATTCGTTGAGTTGATTTGCCTTCAGGTTCGGATATATTCACTTGTTTGTGAGTACAGTTATATCATTATTTTCCTTCTCATTCTTTGTTGATAGAGGGAAGAGACTCTGTCTGGATGTGGTCATGCTGGAATTCATTTTCATGGATTTGACCCGCAGTGCAGCTCGCAGCTGCATGAGTTGGTAGCGAATCGGCATGCATGCAAGTTGAATTGGCGTAATCACCGGCGTAATTCCCCTAATTTACCTCCATCCACATCACTTTGTTGTTCTAGAGCTACAGACTTCATCATCATTATCTTCATCTTCAAAATCTTTAATGTGAAAATCCAAACCTAGATAAACTTCTGGGTTTTCTTTCATTTCGTGATCGAAGTATGCAGTGACAGCGGAGAAAACGTACCCTCGCAACAGGTTTTGTATGCAATGGAGCTTGACGTGGGAGAGCCAATCACGTCCCTCGTACACTCATGCACGTCATCAAATTCGAGTCAATTCAGGGACCGATGCGAGGCATATTTCGGAGAGGCATATATATTAGCGTTTTTTTAATTGGCGATTTCCACCTTATGTATTATTTTCGTTATTTTTTAATGACCAAATGATAATCCCCACATCATTACCTTTCCTCTGATATATGATAAGGCCATACAATAAGGCCAAGAGATTCAGCTCGACCTCTTGGGGGACAAGAACCAGACCATGGACTTAGAAGATGTCTTCCAGTTCATCGAGGCGAAGGAGGCCGGCAAGCGTTCTGCTTCATCCCTCCTGGACTCTCACGTCGTAAACTCCGCTAGCAGCTCATATCGGAAAACCAAGCAAATGCACCTCAAGGAAGGCCAAGACTTGTGTAACTACTGTGGCAAGAAGGGACATGGACGGGGTGCCCCTGCTTGCATCCGTAAGACACAATGTGATGCCTTTGGACACAAATGCAGGCACTGTGATAGATTCCACCACATGGAGAACGTATGCCGAAGCAGGGACAAACCAAAACGTCTCCCTCCGGTGACCCCCGAGGGAAAGGAGAATGCTCTATGTGACTCCTTTTGCTCTGTTCATGGCTATGATCACTCCTGCGGAGGCCATGGCATTCCCCTTGATCATCACGTTTATGATAGCCTTAACCAAGCATGGATCAGAAGGAAGTCTTCCCCGCAACCCTTTGTAGATGTGACTGCTCTGGTTGTCCCTGATGACTACGAAGCTCTTGGATTTCGGCTCTCCTCCCCTACGATGCCTCAATCTACCCCTGCTATGGCTGACACTGGGTGCCAGAGCTGCTTGGCCGGCATGTATGAAGATGCGGACTGCCACTAAAGGGGGCGTCAGGATTCTTGGGGCCATTCCATTGTGTCTGTCTGGCACGGGTGCCCGAGGCCGTACCGTCCGGACGAGACAGCTTACCTACGTCACAGACAGTTCTGATCAGCTTTTCCTCAGCCGGGAAGCCTGTGTTGGCCTTGGAATCATCTCAGATAGTTTCCCACAACTGGGTGCGACACGGGACCCGCCCCTGTCGGACACGGCTGCAGTCCTTGATTGGCCTCAAAAAGACGTGCCTGCCACTGCCCTCAACGTATATTGCCCCCACCGCCTCCCACCTCACTACCTTTCCCGGCAACTGAGGGCAACGGCGCCAAGCTCCAGCAATACCTCCTTGATTATTACAAGAGTAGTACGTTCAACACTTGCGAACACCAACCACTGCCCCTGATGGATGGCCCTCCCATTAAACTGATGGTGGACCCTGATGCAGAGCCTATCGCACATCAAACCCCCGTGCCTGTACCACTCCACTGGCGGGATGCAGTCAAGGCTGGGTTAGATCACGATGTTCAGCTGGGTGTGCTTGAACCTGTACCTGTTGGTGAGCCTGTCACTTGGTGCCATAGGATGGTTGTGTGTGCCAAGAAGAATGGCAAACCGAGAAGGACTGTCGACTTCCAGGCCCTCAATGCTCATGCAACCCGCGAGACACACCACACTCAATCCCCTTTTCTCCAAGCGAGGTCAGTTCCTCACGGCAAGAAGAAGACTGTCTGTGATGCTTGGAATGGCTACCACAGTGTACCCATCTGCCAGAAGGATCGCCATCTCACAACATTCATCACACCCTGGGGTAGATACCGCTACAAAACCGCGCCTCAGGGATACATCGCTTCTGGTGACGGCTACACCAGGCGATACGACGAGATTGTATCAGCCATCCCATGCAAGACAAAGTGTGTTGATGACGTCTTACTCTGGGCGGACACATTAGCTGACAGCTTCTTCCAAGCAGTCGAATGGCTAGACATCTGTGGTAGGAAAGGGATCATCCTCAACCCTACCAAATTCACACTTGGCGCAGATGTTGTCGAATTCGCAGGATTCGAAATCACTACTGACAGTGTCCGGCCATGCCAGAAATACCTGCAGGCGATCCTTGATTTCCCAGCACCGTCTAATATCACTGATGTGCGGTCATGGTTTGGGCTTGTCAACCAAGTATCGTATGCCTTCAGCATGACAGAGAAGATGTTACCATTTCGTCAGCTCCTGAAGCCCAGTACGCCATTCGTGTGGACTACTGCCCTCCAGCGTGCCTTTGAAGACTCCAAAGCTGTTATTGCCGGCGAGATCGAAGATGGCGTGAGGATATTTGACCCCAGCAAGCCGACCTGCCTGGCAACGGACTGGTCTAAGGATGGCATTGGCTTTTGGCTTCTGCAGAAACACTGCACCTGCGATGGCACTATCCCCTTCTGCTGTGTCACAGGTTGGAAGGTAACACTTGCAGGGAGTCGGTTTACTCATGCTGCTGAATCCCGCTACGCCCCAGTGGAAGGCGAGGCACTAGCAGTAGTGGACGCCCTAGACAAGGCACGATACTTCGTCTTGGGATGCGAGGATCTCATCATTGCCGTGGACCACAAGCCACTACTTAAGATTTTCGGCGATAGGGCCTTGGAGGGGATCCCTAATCTCCGCTTGAGGAATCTAAAGGAGAAGACACTGCGGTACAAGTTCAGAATGTTCCATGTCCCTGGCATCCATCACCGAGCTACAGATTGCCTCTCTCGCCACCCTACAGGCAAGGCAGAGAGATTGCACCTCCCAGATGACGTAGCTATGGTTGGTGTCATGCCGCTATCGTTCCTGAACTCACCGACGCTAATGGGGGGGGGGGGGCTTCAGATCTTGGAGCCTTACACTGATTCTGTTGAAGTCTGCTCACTATCCTCTGCCATGTTTGCCCTGGACTCTATTCGCCTCAAATTGGTTACAAGGGATAGAGTACGTTCTGCGACAGCGAGTGATGACAACATGCAGACCCTCCTCGAACTCATCGAATCTGGCTTGCCTGCACACCGCCATGCATTTCCCCACCCACTGCGTGAATACTTTCAGTTTCGCGATGGACTTTCTTTGGTTGATGGGGTTATCCTCTTTAATGATTGTATACCCATTCCTCCTTCCCTCCGGGATGAAGTCTTGACCCACCTGCATGCTACTCACCAAAGGGTTACCTCGATAACTCCTCGTGCTGAAGCTTCTGTCTTCTGGCCTGGCATTACCCCCGCGATCAGAGCCTTACGTGCAGGATGCACTCAGTGTAACCGGATAGCCCCATCCAATCCCAGTGCTCCCCTGATCTCGCCGGCGTTCCCCTTTCAGTGTATCTGTGCAGACTATTTTCATTACAAAGGATGCAATTATTTGGTCATAGTGGACAGGTACTCGAACTGGCCAATCGTCGAACGGTCTGCACAGGGGGCGAATGGACTCATCACATGTCTCCGTCGTGTCTTCGCCACCTTCGGCATTCCCGACGAGCTGGCTTCTGATGGCGGCCCTGAGTTCACAGCGGTAGCTTCGCGTCGTTTCCTTTCGGATTGGGGCATCCATCATCGTCTTGCCTCTGTTGCATTTCCCCACAGCAACTGTCGAGCTGAGGTTGCTGTGAAGACCATCAAGCGCCTCATCATGAGCAACACGGGCACTACTGGTTCCCTTGATACGGATCACTTTCAACGGGCGATACTTCAGTATCGCAACACCCCAGACAGGGACACGAAGCTATCCCTAGCAATGTGTGTCTTCGGCCACCCAATCCAGGACTTTATTCCTATTGCCCCTGGCAAATACAAGCCACACGACACCTGGTGCGAGACCCTACAGGCAAGGGAGGAGGCCCTTCGCAACCGTCACATGAAGGGAGCAGAACGCTGGAAGGAACACACCAAACGGCTTCTTCCACTTGTTGTTGGCAACCACGCATTCAGAACCAAACAGGGCCGCATCCTCTGAAATGGGACAAGACCGGCGTGGTGATTGAAGTACGGCAGCATGACCAATACCTAGTCCGTGTTGATGGATCCGGCCGGATCACACTAAGGAATCGCAAATTTCTACGGCATTACACTCCGGTCCATCGGCCCTTGCCGCCGAGGACGGTGGAAGATGACCTTCGTACCCGGAGTTACCCGAACACCACATCTGCCCCGTCGATCTTGACACCTACTGATGTGTCTGGCGGACTACCATCACCATCCCCGTGTCCGGTTGCGCCTACTCCGTCTCCTCGACAGCAACCTGGGCCCATCACCGACGCCTGTCCATCACCGTTGACGGATCAACCTGATGGCTCCCGCCAACCAGACCCTGTTGATGTCTTGTCATCCCTGGCCGGCCGTGCTGCCTCAGCTGCAGTTCCTCGTGAAGCTTCCCCTTCCGTGGCTGCTCGACCGCCTCCTTCTACTCCATCACCTGAGGATGACGGCATCGCTCCTGCTGCCACCCCAGCTCCTTCGCCCAGGCGATCTCTCCGTCGGGCCGGTAGACCTGCATGGCACTCGGATTACGAGATGTCTCTCTAGCGTGTTATGACATCCTTTTTGTGTTCTTGGAGTTTCTGTTTTACGCGTTTTTGTTCCTGCTGTTGTTCGTGTTTCCAGTTATTTGGACGTTACATTTTGCTTTTCTTCTACTTTTTGGAGTTAACTGTTTGGAGGAGCCTTTCAAAATAGACATTGCTTTTTGGACAGGAATTTCGTCTTTGCCACTGACTCGTTTTTCATCGCTTCTCGTCGTGCCAAAGGCTTGGGGGGAGATAGAGGATCCTAAAACCTACTTCTACTGTTCTGCTCTTTCCACAGCTGTGAACATTGCTGATTCAGCATCTACTGGATAAAGACAAACGGTACAAGAACCCATTTATTTATAATCAGTATATTTCTCCCTTAAGCAAACAATCATTTCGAGCGCGAAAATTGTGATTCCGACCAGAAAACTGTACATTCTAAGCACTTTTTATGCCGTGGCGTGGCGTCCGTCGTCTTGTCGTCCGTCCATAATTTCAAAATGCTTCTTCTTCGCAATTTCAAGTCCGATTTCATCAATTCTGTTTGCTTTATATGATAGCACTAGGTGGGGATTCAAAACTTCTACACAGAATTTTGAAATTCATTAAATATGCTAATTTATGAGCATTTTTCAAAATTCACAAAAAATGCTTCTTTATTTGTGGACCGATTTTGATATTTTTGCTTCCATCTGGTAGAGCTTCATGAGGTTCACCAAACTTCTACACAGAATTTTGAAATTTTGACTAGAACAATTTTTATGCTAATTTATGCGAAATTAATTTATGCATATTTTTAAAAATTCACATAAAATGCTTCTTCTTCTTTATCTGTTGACCGATTTTAATTTTTTCTTCTTCCATCTGGTAGAGCTTCATGAGGTTCACCAAACTTTTACACATAATTTTTAAATTTTGGGTAGAAAATTATTTATGCTAATTATGCGAAATTCATAAATCACATAAAATGCCTCTTCTCTATTTGTTGACTGAATTTCAAAATGCTTTTTCTTCGTCACTTCCAGTCTGATTTCAATTCTGTTTGCTATCATAGCATTAGGTGGGGGATTCAAAACATCTACACAGAATTTTGAAACTCATTAAATATGCTCATTATGCGTATTTTTAAAAATTCACATAAAATGCTTCTTCTTCTTTAAGCGCGAGCTGATATTTTCAATTAACTGTTCTTAAAAAGGACATGTTTATTAACTGTTTGCAGTCATGATACTTTTTTCACTAATCTTAATAGATAATGTGAGCGCATAGCGAGAGCTGATGTTCATACTGACCCTCTAGGGGACCTTTTAAGTGCTGTCCAAGACGTAATAATATTGTGAAAATGATGTAGATCTCACTAAAATGAATGATGTGAAGTGCGAGCCGATTTTTTTTTTTTTTTGCGAGTTAGAACTACAACCGGGTCATTTTAATCACTGTCGGTAAAAGCACGTGTGACTTTTTTACGCGATGTATACTATAAAGTCGGGACATCTAATCACTGTCTGTAGATGAAGCCCTTGGAACAGCACTGGGTGACCCGATATTTACGTTCTAATCACTGCCTGTACATGAGACAGTTGGAAAATTCCAGTGTGATCCGACAGTTTATCATTTTTCTGACAGGCGTCGATCTCACTAAAGGAATAATGCGAGCGCGAAGGGCGAGCTGAACATTTTTGGCTATCTAGACCTACAACCGGGCCATTTTATTCACTGTCGGTACCAAGCGCGTGTTCACTTTTTAGGCAATTAAGACTGAAAATCGGTAAATTTTAATCACTGTAGGTAGATGAAGCCGTTGGAACAGCCACAGGTGACCCGACAGGTTATCATTTTCCGACAGGCGTCGGTCCAACAGCCCATCGACAATAAAAAGGGAGAAATAACCACATCAGATTTGGGATGCAAAATGAACACCTTTATTCAACAAGGCCTAGGCTGAACATGCCGGCTAATATTTATACAACCATAAGGTAGCTTCAAACAAACCAAACACAAACATTGGCGTGATACATTCTTCTTTCTTCCATCTTCATCTAGGGAATGCAAATTATATAAACCATGTGCAGCACCGAACTACAAGCACTACATTCTGGACTGATCAACCCTACAAATCACATAATTCGAGTATTTAAAATAGTTCAAGTATCTCACAAGAAATCTGCTTGAAAAGCTCAGACTAGTATGTAACAACACTACATGTATAACCATTAAAAAAATTATAAACAACAAACCTACCAAATCGAGTGAAAAACTTCAATACACACATCTACATATAGTTAGTCTGTCATACTACAAGAGGCAATAGTCAATTTAAATATGCAAGTTTAAAGGCATGTAAACTATTCGTTAACGTTAAATGACCGAATACTAATTACAACAACCAATATACGAATGCTTCTTCATCCATTAACTTCTTGCCGATCGACGCAAGTGCATGACCATAAAAGAATTAAACAAAGGCCAAACATACGCTAAATAAAATACATCTATAGGGTATTTCTAAAATTGACCAATATCTACTCACATTTCCAGAACAGCGTTCCGGCCATCACAGGTAAACACGCTAGTCGACCAATGAATCCTAACCAAAGGTTATTCTTTCCATTCCAATAGTTAATAAATAATGACGATCCACATTACTATCTTTCTTAATAAAACAAATCATGCACGGCAACTATAAACCTAAATTCAAAACCGCAAAAATTCAGGCATGTCATGTAAAACAGTTCTCTTTTCCACTTTACTTACACTGATAAACCGTGTAAACAAGCTTTTACACATCTTTATTATTTGCACTGTTTTGTCTCCTGTATATCATATTGTAAGGAACAATACAAAACAGGTATTTGTGACAGGGCGAATACAAGCTAAAAAAAGTAAGATACAACATGAAAGGCATAAACAAAAATTAAGCACACAAAAATATCCACAACATGAAGTCAAGAGGTGTGATCAAATATATTGGAAAGATCACAAATGAGGTCTACATATAAAATACCTGTCACCAATAATAACTTAAAGGTAAAATCTAGACAATCAGTATTAAACAAAACAAAGGCAGAAAATTCCCTCTTGGTATGCAATAAGCATATGGCTCACATCAGTATCCCCCAAATAAAAGTAGCATAATCATAACAAACAAAAACAATTTACTCAATGAATATGCAAAGAAAATTGTACAGGCTGCAAACTGCCCAGTGGTTTGTCCTAGAAACACACTTGTATCCTATGAAAACTAATACCAGTACCAGTAACCATTCTTTCCTTCAATGACCAACTGAACAAACTGTATGGATCATACCAACTGTTTACAACTGTACCGTACTATCGATAAAATTGAAACAAAACCAATACAAATAAGATGAAACATTTCTAACGAATCAAAGAACATATTTCGCCAAGTAGCATTTAAACAAATACAATAGAAAACAAAGAAAAACACTATCGTACATATCATGACAAAAATCACAAATCGAGCAATAAATCATCAATGCAATCAATAAACTGTACATGCCCAAATGAAGAGAACAGCGGTCAGGTGAGAATAGTCCAACAGTTCTTGTGGCGTAGAATGCGACGTGACCGGCCGCAGCTGGTAACTAAAAAAAAACACTGATGCAGGGGACAGGCGGGGGTGTGGCGGGGCCGGTGGGGTAATATCCGGGGCATAGCTAGCGAAGCGACCTATGTCTGGATCTATGTCTGGGCCCATGTCTGGACCTAAGTCTGAGCCTATGTCTGGACAACTGTTACTGCTCTGCATGAATCAGTCCAAGTACGAAGGGTTAACTGGAGGATCATAGAGAGCAGCGGACATGTAGAACCATGGTCGCGAAAGTCCATAGGCGAGTTGTAGAGAAGCCATCAAAACTCCTGTAGTAGGGCCCATCTTGAGGGTGGTGTGAGAACAATCTTGGGCAGGTCTACTGGTACGCGAAGTGGAGACATCGCGACCACGTTGAACGTCAGGGGGTCGACCCATGGGGGCCGAGATGTTGGTACCCATAAGAACTGCACCAAGGCTGGGGATCACATCAGAGGCGGTATACCTCACAGGCTGGTAAGTGTAGTCACCATTTTGCCGGTGTAGAAAACACTGGAATTCCTCATCCTGGACGGCGGTCACCTTGGCAACAACCACGGAAGAGTCGGCAAGAGCAACACCATGCTGGCAAATATGGACGTCTGGAGGGCGTCCTTGGGGGAACAGGGCATCCTCAAGCTGAAGACAATGTGGTGGATCCACACGTAGATCAGGGATGGTAGTGGGCTCAAAGCAGTCCATGGTGTACTTCCGATCAGCACCTGGATCAATTGCTCGAGTTGGGTTATCTGGAGATAACTGAATGCGAGACGATGGCTCGAGCATATACAGGCGCAGTTGATGTGTTGTCATGTCAACGGAGGTACTGCTAGCTTGGCTGATAGCGAGATCGGCTATTCTATCATTCAAACATGCCAACCGAACGGAGGTATTGTTAGTTTGGCCGATAGCGAGATCGAGAACGGCTACTCTATCACTCGAACATGCGAACCGAACAGAGGTATTGTTAGTCTGGTCGATAGCGAGATCGAGAACGGCTAGCCTATCATTCGAATGTGTGAATCGAAAACGAGCGCTTGTATGTGAATGGTGCATGCACTGTTTGGGCGTGTGATGAGTGAACAGTGTATCAGAGCGCAAGAGCCTATCAGCCCCGTCAATGCAAGTAGAAGTTGGCACAATCTGGAAACCAGGAGTACTGTCCGGGATAACTGACAAGTCTTTGCACTTTTCATCTCTCTCTGATGAACCAACATAGCGAACATTGCTATCAACATCAACACAGAAATCCAACTGATCTTTACTCGCACCAAGTGTGCAAGTGCCTGATAACATATCAAGTGAATGGGGATCACATCCCAGTTCAACAGTGAGTTAATGACCTTGGAAACAATCAGGCTCCGATGAACGATCATCATCGGTAGGAATACCCGGATTACACACCACATCATTGTGAGACCCATGATCATCACTAGCTACATGCATTGCCGACAGCTCAGCAGCGCAACCATCAAGACTAACAGACTGTGTTACAAGGTCGGTTAAATCTAAATCTCCAGACGATATAGCTCTAGACCCATCTAACTCAACGCTAAACCTCGAAGAATCGCTAGTGTGAACAGGCCTACTCCAATCATCATCTCGCAAAGCAATGTCATCAACTTCACGACTGGAGATACCACCTTCGTCCACATGTACAAAGCTAAACTCATTATCCTTGGCATTGCCTTTATGTTTATTTTCATCACTTCCTTCATCATATTTCAACTCATCATTGACATCGTCTTCATGCTTATTTTCATCACTTCCTACATCACATCTCAACTCATTATCATTGTCTTCATGTTTATTTACATCACTTCCTTCATCACATCTCAACTCATTATCATTGTCTTAAAGTTTATTTTCATCACATCTGAACACATTGACTTCATGTTTACTTCTTTCATTACATCTGAACTCATTATCATTGACATTCTCTTTGTGTTTATTTTCATCAATTCCTTCATCACATCACATGAGGAGGCGCGATAGCTCAGTCGGTAGAGCGGGGGATTCGTATTCCGGTGACCCGGGTTCGATTCCCAATTGGTGCGCTAGTGCCCCTTGATAAGGCAGTAATCCTCATTACCAGGTCCTTCGGAGAGGACCTTAAGCCGTCGGTCCTCTGGTTGCTTGCTTACAAGCATTCATGCTTTCTTAGCAATCGGAAAAAAAATCCCCACCAATCACCAATCACCAATACATCTCAACTCACTGACATTATTTTTCTCACATCCTGCATCATGTCTCAATTCATTGTCATCGAACTCATCTTCATCTTCACAACAATCATGACTTTGACTGACATGATATTGATAATTGTCATTGGCTAGTATTTGTCTGTCGAAACCAAAATGTATGCAAACAAGATCCCATATGTCTGCAAGTGAAGTGGACTTATTTACAATAGAACCTCTAGCGATAATCGGGCAAGAAGCTGAAATTTGCCCCAGCATGAGTTCCAAAACCACAACTTTCTGAGCGGCTGTCTTACCGCCAGCAACGTCAAAGGGATCGTCAACAAAACCCCGTATAGTAGAGCGGATTAGCCGAACAATTGTGCAAATTATGACTAAAGCATGAAACTTTCACAAGTATTAGTATATGCCGTAAGATTTATTTTAAAGATGGGAGGTTAATTTATAAATGCCATTTTCGGCCGTTGCCATGGCAACGGATTAATTTCTCCAAAATAACATGCATTCCCATGTAAATGGTAAATAAACATGGTATAGATGACCAAAATAATAATTTCAGGCTCCCAATTGAATACATATGATATTTAGAAATATTCAAGATCATCAAGATAGTTCCAATTGGTCTGTTGCCATGGCAACGGCTTGTTTTTCCCCAGCAAAGTAAAAAAATTGATAAAAAAACGTTGTAGAATATGATTTATCTTTAATTTCCCCTAACTTGACAGTGCTTATCGGAGATATTTTGGTTGCTAAATGTGTAAACTACATCTCAAGCCATTGCCATGGCAACCAAATAACATCTAATTTACAAAAATAACATGGTTGACAAGACCATGGACAGGTAGAAAATACAAGTGGAATTAACTTAATATGTATGCTTAAGTTTTGACCCCTCTCATTTGAACAAAAAATACAGAAAGTGTTCTGCAGGAGTTCTTTATAAAGATAAAAAATCATGTTGCCTTGGTAAAGCTTGAATTAAATTAAAAAAGAAACAATTTTGCAAAGGGCCCGTTGCCATGGCAACAACCTATTTCCCTCTAGAAAGGTAAAAATATTTATAAAAATGTAGAATACATGTACGGTATGATCATCATTCCATTTTCCCTAATTTTAAGGTACTAATCGAGATATTTTTGTGACTAAATTTATAAATATAACATCTTAAGCCATTGTCATGGCAACCAGATAATATCTAATTTGAAAAAAACCAACAACATAGATGATAAGCTTATGAACAGGTGAACAATATAATAAAAATTAACGTGTACATACGCGTAACGTTTGACCTACTCAAATAATTTAGGGGAAAATAATACAGTCAGTGTTCTTCATGAACTAATTAGAATGATAAACATTGATGTTGCCTTGGTAATACTTGAATTCAACAATAAATATCAATGTTCCAAATGGCCTGTTGCCATAGCAACGGATCATTTAGTACCAGTTTTGATTAAATAAGGTACTGTAGAATTTGATTTTTCTTGCATTTCCCCTAATCTTAGTGTGCTAAACATCGATATGTTTGATGCAAAATGTATAAATAACATCTGAAGCTATTGCCATGGCAACCAGATAATATCTAATACAAAAAAAAATAATTGGGATGACAAGATTATGGACAGGTGTAAAATACAATTACAAATAACTCAATATGCGAAAGGTTTGGCCAGTCATTTAATTTTTGAAAAAAAATTTCAGTAAGAGTTCTGTATGAGTTCATTAGAATAATAAAATGATGTTGCCTTGGTAATACTTGAATTTAATGATAAATATTAGTGTTTCAAATGTACCGTTGCCATGGCAACAGCTCAATTCCCCCCAGAAAAACACAAAATTGTAAAATCTGATTTTTATTTCATTTGCCCCAATTTTAGGGAGCTATTCTATATGCTTGCTGTTAATAAATAAATAACATCTTCAGCCATTGCCATGACAACCACTTAAGATATAATTTTTAAAACAAGCTAACACAGTTGAAATGATAATGGACAGGTGGAATGTAAAGTAAAGATTTACTTAATCTACATAAGGTTTGACCAGTCATTAAGTTTTGAACAAAAAATACAGTGTTCCGCATGAGTTCATTAGCATGATAAAAACTGACAGTTGCCTTGGTAATGCTTGAATTTAATATTAATGTTTGCAAATGTGTGTTCTGTTCCCATGACAACGGGTCATTTTATTCCCCCTAAAATACCATCTTTGATTAAAAAATGCCTTGTAGAATCTTATTTTTCATTCAATTCTACTAAGTTTAGGGTGCCAAACATACACGTACATCTCTGTTGTTAAAAGTATAAATAACATCTTAAGGCATTACCATGGCAATAAAATAACATTTAATTTTCCAAAAAATAACATGGCTGACAAGATAATGGACAGGTGGACAATACAATAAAATTAACTTAATATGTGTAAGGTTTGACCTACTCTTTTAATTTTAAAATCACATTAAGTGTTATGCATGATTTCATTACGATATGTTGATTTGGTAATCAAAGTAAATACAGTAAATCAACTTTTACATGGAAATCATTAAAATTTTGCTTTGTCTGACTGTTTTAGCATAATACTTGGCTTGAAATTTGAAGGCAAAGAATTATCAAGTATCATCTGCTAGGGTATGCATTTTAATTTCTGCATAGAAAATTGTTACTTTTTGTAAATTCCCATCATTTCTTGAAAATTGCCGAAAATTCCAAAAATTCCCACAAAATTCCCGTTTATACCCATGAAATGATTCCATCAAGAAAATTCCCGGGAATTCTGCAATCCTACTCCACCCCAAAAAAATCATTACCAAGAAAAAAATAAAGAGAAAGTGAAAGAGAGATGGATAAAATATGATTATTTTCCGAATACTATACCCAAAATTTTATTTTTGTAAAAAAAAATGAAAAATTTCGAAGGTTTCACTCTTTCGCTGGGCTAGCTGACAACTTTTAAAAATACATTTCACTCGATACATCATATCTGGACCCCTCCAAATTACGCTACTGATTTTGACGAAGAAGATTTTGAAATGCTGTGATAATTTTTAGATTAACATGATTATGAATGGAATCAACATGAAGTATAATCTATTCACTTCTAATTTTACATGACAAGTAGACTTATTAAAATATGCAACATTGATATTTATCATTAAATTCAAGCATTACCAAGGCAATCTCAAATTTCATAATTCTAATGAACTAATGCGAAACACTGTAATCTTTGTTCAAAATTAAATGACTGGGTCAAACCTTGAGTTAATTGTTATAAATTGCATTTTCCACCTGTCCATTATCATGTCAACCATGGTATATTTTTTTTTCAAATCAGATGTTATTTGGTTGCCATGACAATGGATTTAGATATTATTTGCATGTTAACAGCAAACATATCTATTCTAATCCTAAAATTAAGGAAAATGAAAGAAAAATCAGATTATACAGTCCTTTTTTAAATCAAAACTGGTACTGTTCTTGGGTAAATGATCCGTTGCTATGGCAACAGGCCATTTGGAACATTGATATTTATCGTTGAATTCAAGTATTACCAAGGCAACATCAATGTTTATCATTTTAATTAGTTCATGCAGAACACTGACTGTATTATTTTTCCCTAAATTAGTTGAGTAGGTCAAACCTTACGCATGTACATTAAGTTAATATTCATTGTATTTTTCACCTGTTGTTAACCTTATCATCCACTTTTTTTTTTAATTAGATGTTTTTTGTTTGCCATGGCAATGGCTTAAGATGTTATATTTATAAATTTAGTCACAAACATATCTCGATTAGTACCTTTAAATTTGGGAAAATGGAATGATTATCATACCGTACATGTATTCTACATTTTTATCAATATTTTTACCTTTCTAGAGAGAAATAAGCTGTTGCCATGGCAACAGACCCTTTGTAAAATTGTTTTTTTTTTAATTCAATTCAAGCATAACCAAGGGAACATAATTTTTTATCTTTATAAAGAACTCCTGCAGAACACTTTTTGTATATTTTGTTCAAATGAGGGGGTCAAAACTTAAGCATACAGATTAAAGTCAATTCCAATTGTATTTTCCACCTGTCCATTGTCTTGTCAACCATGTTATTTTTGTAAACTAGATTATATTTGGTTGCCATGGCAATGCCTTGAGATGTAATTTACACATTTAGCAACCAAAATATCTTTGTTAAGCATTGTAAAATTAGGGGAAATTAAAGATAAATCATATTCTACAAGGTTTTTCAAACAAATATTTTTATTTTTCTGGGGAAAAACAAGCCGTTGCCATGGCAACAGACCAATTGGAACTATCTTGATGATCTTGAATATTTCTAAATTTCATATGTATTCAATCGGGAGCCTGAAAATTATCATTTTGGTCATCTATATCATGTTTATTTACCATTTACATGGGAATGTATGTTGTTTTGGAGAAATTAATCCGTTGCCATGGCAACGGCCGAAAATGGCATTTAAAAATTTACCTCCCATCTTTAAAATCAATCTTACGGCATATACTAATACTTGTGAAAGTTTCATGCTTTAGTCAAAATTTGCACAATTGCTGTGGTTTTTGGAGCTAATCCGCTCTACTATAAGGTATTTGCCTTCGACTCCCTTTGCCATGAAACACCCTCAGATAGAAAAGGTGAAAAATCAGTATATGAACATAAATTCATCAATAAACTACGCTTCCACTCTAGAGGATTCGGGAGTCTCGTACCGACTCAACCTGCGCAACTGTGCGGGCGCTTCCGCTGACTGCATCATCGTATCGTACTATGCTTTCAAAGCGTTACCTGTGTGTCGGTATTCGCTGATGGAGCGATGAATCAGCCGATTCAAATTGTAAAAATCACTACAGCTACGTATTTAACTGTCGATACGTGTGCGTGACCCAGTTTTGGCCTAAAAAAATCCTATGTGGCGGGAAACGATCCTAGCGCTGACACCACGACAATAAAAAGGGAGAAATATAACCACATCAGATTTGGGATGCAAAATGAACACCTTTATTCAACAGGGCCTAGGCTCAACATGCCGGCTAATATTTATACAACCATAAGGTAGCTTCAAACAAACCAAACAAAAACATTGGCGCATGTTTTTTTTGCTCTGTCCTTTTTTCTTTCTTTTTTCTCTCCTTTCTTTTTTTCTTCCTTCTTTTTCCCTTCCTTGTTTTTTGCCTCCCTTCTTTTTCCCTCTCTCCTCCTTTCTTTCATTTTTTTCCCGACGGGCGCGCAGATTTACCGACGATGTCCATAGTAGTGAGGGGTGTCGCACAGGCACCCCCCCCCCCTTTAGCGACGGCCCTGCTCATAAGTATCAGTGAATTTGAAAACCACCTTGATTATTGCATTTTATTCTTGTACTGTTCATGCGCATGAGCTAACTGTGAACTGGCTTATTACATCTAATCTTTATATAATAAAAAAAAAATCTTACCTAGATCATCGTCTGTATCATCAGTGTCAGCATCAATTAGTCTCAAATCCATCACCAATGGTGCGATGAGAAACAGAAATATTACAAAGCGATGCATTGTGGAAAATCTACAAGGCATGAGAAAGGAGAAAATAATGATTAAAGAAAATCTAGGTACCTGGTGTCAGGCTCTCACAGTGTGTGGACTTGGGGTGGTTTCCTGAATGGTCCCAGAATGCTGTTCTGGAATGGTTGGCCTTTCTCACTCTTTGTCATGATTGATTCTTTAAAGGAGTCTTGTAAATCAGGTTGATTCAGGTGCAAGTGCTGAATTTGTAATTGAATTTCTTATCAAATCTCACTGTCACATACATGTGCATGAAGCAATACATCACAAAATACATCGTGGTTATCCCCAAAGATGTCTTATAGACAGTGTCGTAACAGGCGGGGGGGGGGGGGCAAGCTGCCCCTGGCGGATTTCATCGGGAAAGTAAAAAAAAACGGGAAGAAAAAAAAAAGGGAGGGAGAAAGAAAGAAAGGGAAAGGGGAAGGAAAGGGGAAAAGGAAAAGGAAAGGGAAAAGTGAAAAGAAATATTTTTTTATGAAAAAGGAATTAAGCGGGAAAAGGAACGAAAGAACATTTCAAAAAGAACAAATCATTCCGAAATAGGCCTATGTAATGCAATAGCATGATGGGAAAGAAATCAAAAGATGACAAAGTGGCAAAGAATAGCGCGAAACGAAGGTAGAATGGAATTAGTCAAAAGCTAAATTGGAAAACAAAGAAATGGGACAAGAAAAAACACTTAATGACACGACCGGGCTGCCGAAAAGAGCGGGAAGAAAGATGGACAGTATACAACATTGTGCTATAACTATAAGCTTGCTAAACTTTATGCAAATAAGCTACCGGGGCTTTGCCCCAGACCCCACGCACTAGGGGCTCTTCATCTATAACATTCAAATGGCTTTATAACGCCCCCCTTCCCTGTAGGGACCCTTCCTAGAAGTTCCTACATTAAGCCTTATGTTCAATCACTGGCATATAGGCGCGGGGGTCTTGGTTCCACACCGAGAGGAAATAATTATAGGAGACCCTTAATGGAAACAATGAAATATGTTGCTGAATATAATGGAAAAAAAATCTATCACATAATTAGAATTTAATTTCAATAGGCTCTTTTTTTGTTACAAATTTTCCCACATTGCTTTGTTTTGCCCCCTCAAAATATTTAGTTCATTGCGCAACTGGGTTGAATAAATGTGTTGTGTAAAGGTTATATTCTGTATATACCCGCGATTTGATTAAAAATAGCGGCAATCTGCGAGGTTCAAATGGCTTTGATACCAAGACCCCAACCGCATTGCACTGCCGTATATGAGTATGGAAGGGTTGGGCCATGGCCCCAAAAGCTCTACAACCAAAAGCAAAAAAAAAGGAGGAAAGAAAAGCAAAGGAAAAGTGAAGGATATGATTTTATTTACTGAATATAATGTCAAAAAATATCTCAAAGTTAGATTCTTATGAAAAGGTGATTTTTTTTTCTCGCTCGCTTCGCTCGCTCGGAACTTATATTAAGCAGCTTTTTAGTACATGTGCCCCTTGTTTTTTGTACTCTTCACGCTACTGTCGCAAAGAATCCTGTTCACAGTGGGGTACAGACCACAAAAAAAGGAATGGAAAGAGAAGAATGAAACATATTATTTTCTGGATATCATGTCGAAATCTATCAGAAAATTGGATTTTTGTATTAAAAATGTCAAAATTTTTGCTCGCTTCGTTCGCTCGCAACTTTTTTGATAGATAAATTCTGCCCGCTACGCAATATCTGGCCCTCTCAAAATCGTTGCCTCATTACACCATTACGCCTGTTCATACCATGATATGACCGGGAAATTTCTTGCTCTTGCCCCCCCCCCCCCCTGGCCACCGACCCCTGTTACGCCGCTGCTTATAGAATGCCCCCACGAACGTGTTCTGTGCCCATTTCACCTGAGAAGGGCCCGTTTTGTGTGTGAGCAAGTGCCCCCTTGCCTTCTTGTAAGTGCCCTTTCTCGTACCAGTGCCGGCCCTTTTTAACCCAAAGAAAAGTAACCTCACGAATGTGTTCTGTGCCACTTTTACCCGAGAAAGACTCGTTTTATGTGTTAACGAGTGCCCTTTGGCCTTCTCATAAGTGCCTGTTCTTCATATCGACTATACGTTGTTCTTAAAAACTATTATTTTCGTGCTCGGTGAGCGCCCAGTTTCTTTACTTTCCCTTTGGAACATGTGTTCCTATTACATGTATAGGATTCTCGAAAACTTGATATTGATGAATTTCACTTATAATTATCTTGAGGAATACGAGGCTGTCGCTATTCAAAACAAAATGCTGCGCTGAGGAAAACGCATGCGTGTTCAATATACTACTGATATTGAGAATATCTCGTTACTGATATTTGGTGAATTCGTTCAAATTCTTAGGGTGATTTGGATGTCTAGACATTTTTTTATATCTTCAAACATAAAGTTGTTACCATAAACAGTATTGATATCATTACTTGCACCTTACATTCACATTTATCCTGATAGTTTTCAGGCCTGATGGTGTCTTTACTTGTACGATTTTGATATGTTGATAGACCAACATTCAGAAAAGAAGCCATTGGGGAAAAATGCAGAGTACACTCTTAAAATAAATCAGTAAAATTGACTAGACAAGAAGTCAGCTGGGTGCAAATGTTTTGACAATCACTGATAGTCTCATTTCTGACATATATTCTAGTCTGAAGTAACTCCGTTCTAGTAAATACGACTAGAATTTTGTCAAATATGACTAGAATAACAGTTGCACCAAGCTGACCCTATTAATTATTCTTGACTGATGTATTTTTAGAGTGTAAACACTAAGAAATTCGGGTTCAATTTTACACCCCTAGGGGTGCAAAGGCTTGTCCCTATACGAGTACCCCTAGGGCACACCTACACCCCGAATATACAGTGTGCACCCCTATTTGGGGTGTCCATCTGCACCTTAGAGGGCGTATACGTCTACCCAAAAAAAGATTGTCGAGACTTCCGGTCCATTCACTTTCTGTATCGTTTTTTTTTTTAGTTACCTTTGCCAGCGAGAAGCACTGAGACCGGTAGAGGTCACTAGCGACATGATCCGATTCTTTTTTTCATACTTGTGATGATAGTTATGATTCAAGTAGCTATTATTTACTGTTTCTCCAAAAGTACACGTAATCAAATGCGCTTTTAAAACAATAATCATCACATAAATATTAAATAGTTTAAAAATAATTTCACTTCGGTAAAGTTTGGCGTTAGTGCGTTGTTATTTCGGGTAATCTTCGATCACAAATCAACTATCTATACCATACGTCTATCAGCGAGACTGGTGGGTGCAGGCAAAGAATACATGGGTGTAGACACGGACTCTCGCATATGAGCTAACTTGAAACTCGATGGTATTGCGAGGTGTAGGCACGTATTGTACACCCTATTTGCACCGGAATTAGTGTGTAGGGTAAATTTGATTAGATTTCTCATCCCTTTATAGGATTCTTTAGACCATTACCCCCCCCCCCCCCATCCTTCGTAAGCCATTTTTTTCTTTCTTTTAAAGATAGTTCCCCTTTCAAAAGAAAAGGTGCCCCTTTTCCAGTGCCCCCCCCCCCCCACTTTTAAACTTCAATCCGCCACTCTTGATTAATAGGATTATGACTTAATTTGCATCTGGATTCATATTGCAGTCATGTCTTATTTTAGACGCAATTCAAAATTTACGTCATAGCAAAGAATATCAATACTGAATATCCAGGTGTAAACAGAATATGACATAAATATTGATTCAAATTATTCAGGAGAAAATACCTTTTCTGGTCATAAAAATATTGTTCATGGCATATTTCCCCCTTAAATTGCATTGATTTTTTTATTTTTTTTCGGACTCACGCGTGGGTATTATTTTTCGTGGTTTTTTATTATATCTTGGACAAAATAATTTTCAATAGCTCCACGTCCTAAAACCAAACCTCCAGAACTCATTCCAGAAGTAACCCGGAGGGGGGGGGGGGAAGAGGGGCAGTCAAGTGTATTGCTGTACACATGCGTGACCAAATTACTTCTAAATACCCCCCTTAACCAGTGGCGTAGCTACGGGGGCACGTGCCCCCCTGACATTTGGTGTGCCCCCACCCCAGGTGCTACCTTGAAAAAAAATTGGCGGAGCAAAAAAAAAGGAGAAAGAAGAAAAGAAAAAAAAAAGGGGAAAGACAGAAGGAAATAAAGAAGAGAAAAATAAGAGGAGGAAGACGAGTGAATGAAATAATGTTGGGGGAAGACTTGCAAAAAACAAACATCTTTTATGTTACTAAATAAATTTTTCGCTCGCGCTTCGCGCTCGAGTTGCCTGTTCGATGAGATTCATATCTTGCTCTTGAACAAAGAAATGGACAGTAGTCCTAATGATAGAAATGTCGAAGAAATCAATAAAATAAGGAAAGATATCGATGATTTGTATAATTATAAATGTAAAGGAGTTTATAGATCGAGAGAGAAGTGGATGGAGGAAGGTGAAAAATCAACAAAGTACTTTCTTGGCCTTGAAAAAAGAAACGGAAAAAAGAAAGAAGTTGATTGCCTAGAACACAACGGTAATACCATCATTGATAAGGTGAAAATATTACAGAGATTACGTAAATATTTTGATGATTTATATAAAAACCTTAATTGTATTAGTGATTTGGAGTACGAAAAATATTTATTTTTCATACAAATATACAAATCCTAAATGAAAATGAAGCATCGAGTTGTGAAGGTGATATAACCGAAAAGGAATGTGCTGAGGCTCTGTCAGGAATGCAGAATAATAAATCACCAGGTAGCGACGGCCTCACAATCGAGTTTTATAAATGCTTTTGGAGCAAGCTAAAAGATATGTTAATGAACAGTTTAAATGAAGGACATAGAAAGTAGCAATTGTCTCCAAGTCAAAACATGGCCATGTTGGCGTTATTGTTTAAAAAAGGAAATAAAAACATCATTCATAACTGGAGACCAATATCAATCCTAAATGTGGATTACAAAATTCTTGCACAAGTTCTTGCCAAACGACTACAAAATGTAATAACGAGCATTGTATCTCCCGATCAAAGTGGTTTTATTAGAGAAAGGTCTTCAGCCGAAAATATACGTCTGGTGCAAGATATAATTGATTATTATCGGGGCATAATTATGTTTTGGGATTTTGAAAAAGCCTATGACAACATAAGTCATAATTTTCTATTTTACCTTTTAAAAAGATTAAATTTTGGAAATTCATTCATTCGGTGGATTCAATCGATGTATAAAAACGCAAAAGACCGTGTGTTAAATCATGGCTGGATCTCTGAAACTTTTCAAATTAAAAGAGGTGTAAGGCAGGGGTGCCCCCTCTCATCACTACTTTTTATTATTGTTGCAGAAGTTTTGGCGACGAAAATTAAACAGAATCATAAAATTGAAGGTCCCAGTTTACCGATTTCGCAGATGAATGATGATCAAGTAGAAGTACAAATATCCCAATTTGCAGATGATACAACTATATTTATGAAAAATAAAAATTATCTTTCTATTTTGATGGAAGAATTAATACTATTCGGTTCAAATGCTGGGCCAAGGATTAATTTGCAAAAAACCAAGCTGCTGAAGCTTAATATTGATATTGTCCCTGGACAAATAGAATGTACTGAAGAACCGATAAAATATTTAGGTATATATGTTGGGAAAAATGAGAAAGATGTTGAAGACTGTAATTGGCAAAATAAACTAGATAAGATACAAAATATTATTAGAGTATGGAAACTAAGAAATCTAACATTTTTCGGAAAAATTATTATCATCAAAACTTTGTTGGTGTCTCAAATTGTGTATCCTGCAAAAGTGATTAGAGTTCCCAAGAAAGTAATCAAATCTCTAAATAAAATGTTATATACTTTTATTTGGAATTCTTCAAAAGAAAAGGTTAAAACAAATGTTTGTATAAATAAAACAAACGAAGGTGGTCTTGGTATGGTCCACTTGGAACTGAAAATTGAATCGCTTAAGATTTCGTGGATAAGCAAGTTGTTAAAGCAAGGCGAACGTAGTTGGAAATTTCTTTTTAATTAATGGTTATCAAAGATTGGTAAAATTCCTTTATGTTTTGAATACAATATATCAACAAAAGATATGAATTTTCTTTGTACAAAAGCAAAGATACCTAGTTTTTACCATGATTTGTTTTGTAGCTGGTCTAAGTTAAGATATATTGGTATATTTGGAGTAAAAAACATTGAAAATAAAATCATTTGGAATAACAGCAATATTACTTTTAAGAAACGTATGTTGGTATTTGAGAAATGGAAGCATGCAGGTATAATTAGGGTTAAAGATGTTATAAGAAATCGTCAGTGGTTAGCACCAAATATTTTGAATAAATCTGTCTATTGTTCTCAGCTTTTATTTGATTCAAAATATGCTCAATTAAAAAAGTATTTTCCTGTTTACTGGTTGAGTAAGTTGTTTAAGGAAAATTATCTACTCGAACTAAAAAAAAGTGAACGAATCTTAATTTCATTAAAAATTAGAGAACAAATAACTCTAGATTATTTACCAACAGGAAAGATATATTATTTATTATGTCGGAGGTATCGGAAGAACCAGGCAGTGTATATTTTTGGTCTAATCTTTTTTCATTACCAGTTTACTTTAATTGGAACCATGTATTTTATTTTAAAGTTGCATTTAATTGTGGATAACAGAATTAGACAATTTAGTTTTAAATTTTTGAACAATATTTTACCCTCAAGAGAAAATTTATTTAAGTGGTATGTAGTAGAAAACAACTCCTGTAACATTTGTGGAGAAGTTGATACCACTTTTCATTTCATACTGTATTGTGAATATATTCGATTTTTTTTGGAAAATTATAGAAAGGTAGGTATTTTATATTTTCAAGATTACTATTTCTATAGATGAAAAACATTAATCATAGGTTATGATCTGCAAAGTTCCGGCAATGTTATGTGTAATTTATTTTGTGTTATTGCTCAATTTGTTATTTATTGAAATTAAATAAAAAGCATATTCAAAGGAAAAAGATATGATGCGAATTCTTTATGGATTGAATTCAAGCTTACTATGATTGTTTATTTAGAAAGTTTATGTAAACAAAAAAGCAAGTTCGGAATTTTGAAAAAATGTGATATTCAAAAAATTATTGCATTATTGAAGTGAATTGATTTTTTTTATTGATTATATATATATGTACATGTTATTGTGAATAAATACCTCGATTAAGAGGATAAAAGAAAAAAAATTGCTCAATAGGCTGATATGGAGCTTAAAATATCAAGTTTTGAAGTCAATATACAAGACATATTTCTGCTCAGACATCGAGCTTTCATTATTTTTTTCCCATTTACAATTTACAAATGAAGTGTACTCTGTAAAATTTCCGTTTATATGATCTACATATCAACATTTTAAGCTCGCGCTGCGTGGTCGCATTATTTGATTTGCCAAGTTCCTATCGTCTTCGTGTATTCCAGGTGCCTGAAAGTTCTAAAAATATCAATTTTCAGATGTGACTGTCAAAACGTAGGCCTATAAATTAGCGCTGCACGCTCGCATTTTGATTGGTGAGTACTCTATATCAATTCTATACAGTGCGTATAAAAACAAGTGGAATGCCTCTGGCGGTCTCACCTGCATCACGCGATTCAATATAGCAGCAGTGCTGATTTTGAAAAACAACCTTTTAATAATTATTCACAAAAAACACCATTCATATGATACAATACTACGTTCATTGACATTTGACCTTGATAATGTGACCTAAAACTTTTCAATGATACTTGATTACCCCTATATTCACATAAGTTATGACAGCAATCTAATAATTACCTCTAAAATGGCCAAAGTTCAATGACCTTAAATGACCTTTGTCTTTGGTCATGTGACACGAAACTCGCATGAGATATTTAGTGATACTTGACGACTCTTATGTCCAAGTTTTATGAACTAGACCAATATACTTACAGAGTTATGATAGTAATTCAACAAATACCCCCAACATGGCCAATATCCATTGACCTTTGACCTTGGTCATGTGACCTGAAACTCGCACAAGATGTTCAGTGATACTTGGTTACTCTTATGTCCACGTTTTATGATCTAGACCAATACACTTACAGAGATATGATGGTAATAAAAAAAAAAACATGGCCAAAGTTCATTGACCTTACATGACCTTTGACCTTAATCATGTGACCTGAAACTCGCACAGGATGTTCAGTGGTACTTGATTAATTAAATTTCCAAGTTTCATGAGTCAGATCCATAAACTTTCAAAGTTATGATGGTAATTCAACAAATACCCCCATTATGGCCAAAGTTCATTGACCTTTGACCATGGTCATGTGACCTGAAATGCGCACAGGATGTTCAGCGATACTTGGTTACTCTTATGTCCAAGTTTTATGAACTAGACCAATATACTTTCAAAGTTATGATGGTAATTCAACAAATACCCCCAATTTGGCCAAAGTTCATTGACCCTAAATGACCTTTGACCTTGGTCATGTGACGTGAAACTCATGCAGGATGTTCAGTAATACTTGATTAACCTTATGTCCAAGTTTCATGAACTAGGTCCATATACTTTCTAAGTTATGCTGTCATTTCTAAAACTTAACCTTCGGTTAAGATTTTGATGTTGATTCCCCCAACATGGTCTAAGTTCATTGACCCTAAATGACCTTTGACTTTGGTCATGTGACATGAAACTCATGCAGGATGTTTAGTAATACTTGATTACCTTATGGCCAAGTTTCATGAACTAGGTCCATATACTTTCTAAGTTATGCTGTCATTTCAAAAACTTAACCTTCGGTTAAGATTTGGTGTTGACGCCGCCGCGGCGCGCCGCCGTCGGAAAAACGGCGCCTATAGTCTCACTCTGCTATGCAGGGGAGACAAAAACGGGACAGATTTGAAAAGTCTATAATTTTTTTTTTTCAATTATGATGTCTATATTTTAGCGTTAAAAGGAGCTCTAAAGTCTTATCTTTCAAATGCTATAAAAAAATAGTTTCGTTCATGCTTGAACGAACACGGAATGTTTTTTTTCTGGGGTTAAAAAGGAAGCTTGCGCCAAAATGGCATAACATGAAAAATATGATGATCAGACTTCTTGCTAATCAGCAGACTTCCTCTTAACCTTTTCATTACCTTTGCATTATTTTTGAATTGTTTTGTTGCTGTTACTTTTTAATATATGTTCTCTTTTAGATTTGAATATTTCTTCTTTAAGCAAGACAAATATTTTTCAACCGAAGCTATGGGAAAGCGTTAATTTGTTTTTGAAATCCTTTCATTGTGTGCTGCAAAGGTTATAGTGCCTTTGAACAGTGGCATGCAGATGGGTGGGGACTCGGGGGTGCCACCCCCCCCCCCCCTTCAATAAAAAAGAAGAAAAGTGGAAAGGAAATAAAAGGAAAGATACAAAGTGAAATATGATTCATTTTTTTAATATTATGTCAAAATCTATCACAAAATTTGATATTTCAATGAAAAAAGTGGGAATTTTTGTTTGCTCGCTTCGCTCGCTCACAACTTTTTAATACATTTTATCCCATCTGCTGTATCTAGCTCCTTCAAAATTGACTCAATACAACATTGCCATTGAAAGACATTAATCCTTTCCTGTTTGTCCTGTCAATCACATAATAAAACTTGGTCAAGGAATCAATAACCCCTTGAAAAAAGGATTCATGTTTTTAAAGGTACCATAATTCATTTCACATAATAAAATTATTTGAATAATTACAAGTTTTCGCAATTAATAATGCAAATCTTCTTGCTTGGGCTGACAAAAAGTCTTCTTTTCTTATTTATGAAGGAAAATTCAAAGGTAAAAGAAGTTTAAATGAAAAAACAAAATAATTCAAGTAAATAAATAAATTTGTAAATTAAATTTGACAGCATAATTCGAAAATCGCGGCAAAGATAATGAAAAGGTTAAGAGGAAGTCTGCTGATTAGCAAGAAGTCTGATCATCAAATTTCTCTTTTCTGCCAGTTTGGCGCGAGCCTTTTTTTGAACCCCCGACAAAAATTTTTTTTTATAGACTCTTCAAAACTGTCCCGTTTTTTTTTTATACGCACTGTATAGAGGTAAACACAAACCCCAGGCCTTTTCATTACATTTTTCAAAAATTCAGCTCGCGATTAGCGCACGCATTAATTGTTAAAAATGTATTAACCATTGTAATGCGTATTCATAATTACAAAATGCTTAAAATTTCTAGTTTTCAAGCCTTAAAAACAACTTCCACGCTGTCATTACGCATATTAGATTAACAAATAAGAAAATAACATTTTCATGAATTCCTAATAACTTAAGTGGGTCACTTCAGAATGGAATATCGATAGGCTTAGGAATAATAGGTACATAGTCATCATTTTCATACGATGACAAAATGTCCTTAGAATGTCCTGGTCCTTTGTTAAAATAATAGGCAAAAATAACAGCCTGCGCTTCGCGCTCGCATCATTCATTAGGTGTAATCCACATTCACTTCACAATTTTCCTTTACAGTACTTGAAATAGTGTTTAAATAGATCGTAATATCAATTTTTTTCAGTTCGCTTGCATTATTGATCTTCATGATTGAAAAAAAATGTATACTGCCAAAATTCTAGGTCTGACTCTAAAACATGCGCACGCACGTTTATTGAGATAGCCTGTATGTTCTTTATTTAAAATATGCTTAAATTATCCAGTTTCAGATCAGAATATCAATAATTGTCTGCTCGCGCTTCACGCTCGCATTATCAATGATAACCAATTAACCATATATTCATGATTTGCAAAATATGAATAGAGTGTCCCGCTTTTAAGTCTAAAATCGCGATCGCATCAATTGCTTAGTCACATACCTTTCCCATTTATGATTACAAAAAATGCTTAGAATGTCAATTTTTAGGTCGGAATGTCAAAAAGTTTTTGCTCGCGCTTCGCGCTCCCATTATTGAAATATGTACCGTATTCGTGGGTAGCTGTAAACTGTCCTTTACAGGTCCCTTTCCGATCATGTTAGAACATTTATTGAAAATTTCTGCTCGCGCTTGGCGTTCGCAGTAATTATCTAGTTACATACGCATCTTATTCAGGATCAATATTGCCCAGGATTTTAAATTTTCAGGACAAAATACATGAAAGATGAAAAAAAAAGTCGCTCGCGCTTCGCGCTCCCACTTATTGAAATATGTACCATATTCGTGGGTAGCTGTAAACAGTCCTTTACAGGTCCCTTATGAGATTATTTCATATCTGTGTTGTTTTATAAGAATAAAGCTAAGAAGTGACTGATCGGGGAAAATATAGGTGAAGATAATTTCAGGCCCCACCCCCTATTGGCGAAAGTCGGATCCGCCCTTGTGACACATACACGCACAGAAAAAAAATTGTTGTCCCCCTGAAAAAGCAAGGACCCCCCCCCGTGCCCCCCTCAGAAGATTCGTCATTCACTTATTATGAGTGAGTAAAAACAATTTGAAGAAAGGATGCCAAAAAGTCACTTGACTGAATTAAAAAAAATGACAATTCTAAAAAGTTCAATATCCGCTTTTTAAATTGATTCCTCTATCACAGAAAAGGGTCAAGGAATAACAAAGTTCTGTTTGTTTAAAATAGTGCCTGAATTTCAATATTTTTATGAAGTTTTTATGAAGAAAGACGGGTTTTCAGGCTGGCTGTTGGACTTTGTTGGCCTTTTCACACGTGAATCTCGAATCATCATTATGTTGATGATTGCAATTCGTCTTTAGAATCATCGGACCTCACTCGAAAATTGTGATTTGAATTCGAATTCCCGAGCGAAGGTGCTACGTGTCCTTGGTGACCTGCCAATCAAAGCACTGCGATGAGTGCATGACAATTGTATTATCTACGGAAGTGCTTATTGTCTACGAAAGCTCCGCCCCCCCCCAAAAAAAAAGAGATGTTTTGGGTGTCAAGCCTTTCACACGTGCAATTCGTACCGTAATTTGAGTAATTTGAATTCGTAATTGTGATTAGCGTTCGTGATTCTAGTTTGGTTTCACACGTGTTAACAATTCGTCATTAGCCTTATTTTCCACGGGAATCATCATTCAAATTACGATTTTTTTTTACCGTGTGAAAGGGCGGTTATTCAAGTTGAGAAAGATGGTCATTTGTTTTACGAGAGATAATGTTGAATTAACTACATATTGGAAACATTGTAACTTTTCGGTGTATCTATAGGTAGTGAGTTTTATCAACGCGACGCACGGCGGATTCAAGAATACAGCAAATGTATTGATAATGTCTTTCAAATGACAAAATACAACATTGAGGTCTATGACGAAAATTGGTGAACTGGAAGAGAAGTTTTGTCCTAATAAAGTTTCGAAGTTGACGAAACTTGGATGAATATCATTATTCTGTTTAGCGTCCAGGACAAAACTGATTCACAAATTTGTTCATTTTCATGAAGGACATTTGGCAGTGCATTTTCTATGTTATGAATCCGTTGCGCGTCGTAGAGCAAAATTTCCCTATTTAGTGAAACCAGTATCGTGTTTCATAAAGCTGTTGGCAAGTTTCACTCTTGAAAAAGGTTTACCCAATATTGGGTAAAATGGGAACATGCATGTTGGTTGGGTAAAAAGATATTTTGTAACTTTACGCAAAACTAAACGTTACGAAATGGCCCAATCAAAAATACCAAGCAAACATGCATGTGCCCTTTCTACCCAATATTGGAAAAAAAAATACTCAGTATTTTTTTAGAGTGTAAGAGCGACTTTAAGAACGACTGGTGATCCTTTCTTACGCGCTAAATAATCACCAGTGAACATTTAATGGTGAATATCATTTATTATTAGAAAGGATCACCAGTCGTTCTTAAAGTCACTCTTAATTTACGAACAGCTTATGAAACTGCCCCCAGGATCATGTAGAAGTAAGCTACACCATAGCAGCAAATCGTATGTACCTTCTCGTCCAATTACGATGAGCAGGCTTGGGTCAGTTTAATAAATGAAAATATTATGTAGCCTGCATAAGATTTGTCCTTGATTATGTATGTCAGATGTGTCACAGAGGGTAGATTAGAGTCAATATAGAAGAGGGCAATGAGAATCATAACTCCAGGATTGTCATAGAATGATACAATCTCATTTAGTACTTATCCGACCATCGAGACAGATCTGTCTTAAATTGTTTAAACAAATGCAAAATCCCGCAGTCATAATCTTAACGGTCTAGTCCACCCCATAAAAAATCGCTTTGAATCAATAGAGAAGATCAAACAAGCACAACGCTGGAAATTTTGTGAAAAATCAGATGTTAAGAGAGTTATAAAACATATAATTCAGCTCAGTGATAATAATAATGATAATGGATATTATTAAGAACAAAAAGTACCATAGCGCGTACAATGTATGCATAATAAATTAACATTTGCAATAATAACCATAATATTCAAGATAAAAATGTGAATTAATTATTGAGGAAACGGGTATGTCTTAAGGGAAGATTTGAAGCCAAGAATACTAGAAGCGTTTCTTATTGGAAGTGGGATGGCATTCCAAGATTACGAGAGGGTGTGTATACTTTAATGGTATTATTAAGATATTCAGTTACCAATTGATTTAGAGTTTTGTATACATATAAACAGACTTTAAACTGAATACGTTGGAATAGAGGTAGCCAGTGGAGTTCCTTTAGTAGGGGTGTAGTATGAGTTCGGGATCCATAGCCAAAAATTAATCGAGCTTATAATTCTTTAAGACATTTATCATTTACGAGCTTCATTCATTATACATGTAGATACATGTATATACTGTATAGAGTTTCCTTCTATCCGTAGCTGACAAAACAGTATATAAACTATTGCAGTAATCTAACCGAGAAAGAATAAGTGCTCGCACAGCATGGTGACATGTTTTAAGATCAATGAATCTGCGAATCCTCCACAAATTGCTGAGATGATAATTACAATTACGGACAACCTGATTTACTTGAGCAGACAATGTGAACATGTTATCAACGCACACTCCAAGAACAGTAGTTTTAGCATTGTTAAGTGGAGATGGGGATGCATTGACCATTAACATTAAGCTGGATATGTGATATTGATTGCAGATGGCGGGAAGAAAAATATAGAGAGCTATATGAATTCAGTTTTGCTATTATTCAGCTGGAGACTTATAGATGACACCCACATACTTATTTCTGAAATACAAAGAGAGGTTTAATTTCTCAAGTGTTTCATTGATATTTTCAAAGGAACAATACAATTGCATATCATCTGCATAACAAATATACTGTAGACCATGTTTATTAATAATGTCAGAGATAGGAGTGATATACACACTAAACAGAATCGGCCCGAGTGATATGCAAATGAGAGGTTGGATGATGTCCCTCTCTATTTCTTTTGTGATTATTGTTTTAATGATGCAATATTTCCGTTTTTACAGATTTGACAGTAATTATCAGCTTGTGCATATATGCAGGATGTGCATACCATTTTGGAGAAAGGAGCGAAACTTTATTTTACATCCGATTTTGACATTTTATTTATTTTTATTTTTCAGTGTTATGCTTGTATTTTTCTCTTTTTCTTCAAATCAAATTTTTGTCGGGGTGGACTTGTCCTTTTACTTTCTCTTACCTGCAAAACGGGAGAATAGATACTCACTGATTTTGACTTGCCTGAGTGTAAAGGCGACCGCACACCTTACGATTGGTCTGCGACCCGATTTCAGAGTAAACTGTAGTAGAATTTGATGCTAATATTGAGACTTGGAATATATTACTGTGTAATGTTCTAAATCATCGTACGAATACCTATGTTCAAATCTGTGACTATGCTATCATCCTTCTTAGAATAAAAGCGAATTTAATATCTAGTCGTACTGACGTCATAGCAGTCGTACGATTGGCTACGATTTGAAACTAATTTGGCCTTTACTCCAAAATAAAGGCTTGTAATCTTTCAAAATGGTTATATTAGTATTCTTTCAATTAATTTTAACCTCAAATAAAATGATATGTTCAATTCACATTTTCAGAAAATGAGCAAAATTAGATTTGTTCGAAAATCGGATAGCGAACAGTCGTTAGGTGTGCGGTCGCCTTAAGACCAACAGGTCTTGGTGCTTATAATAACTTGCAATAGCGATTTGAGAGTATACACTATTATGTAATTATTTCCAGTATGATGGATAGTGGTAGTATAAATTAATATGGGCATGCAATATGGGATTATCACAATGATCACATGAGTTTTGTGTCCGTGTGTACATTTTTTGTTTAATATGTATTTATATTCTTTTATATCTTTGTTACGAGCGTAAACTATTTAAGATCACATTTTGTCATTTTTAATTATTAGTAAGTACCAAGCTTTGAAATGTGAGATGTATATAAAAAATATAATTGTAAACCCTTTCATTCTTATATAATCCAGCCTGCAAGCTATGCAGTCTGGTTACAACAAATATTTTAATTCTAATCTCTCTCTCTCTCGTTTCAGTTCCTCCGCTGTTCGGAGATCGGCAGGTATCACTGCAAAAGTTGAGTCAATTAGTCTGGTAAATGTCAAGTCCAGGGGGATTGAAAGACAGGCAGGTTACTGAGAGTTGACAGGTTTAAGGGACAAGAAAAGGATATGCAGCTTAAAGTGAAGTGCATGGTAGTTTTTAGGATCAAAGCATTTAACGGGTGAGGGAGGGAAGCATCATAGGATAGTAGGATGGCTGCTGTGAGTTGGCAGGGATTGCTGGTATTGAAGGAGGTTGCTGAAGAGGGGAAATCCTTTAGGAGATTCCTTATCTTGTCCAAGAGGGTGTTGCGTAGGTGGAGGGTACGTGGGCATTTGGCAAGGATATGCTCTGTAGTGTCCTCTTCAAGTTTACACAGAGCACAAGTTGGGTCTGTTTTCTTCCCAATTTTGCAGAGCCTGGACTGAGTAAGATATGTTGATGTAAGGAGTTGTGCTCTCACAGTCAAGGCTTGTCTGATAATGGAAGAGGGGGGGGGGGGGGTCCTTGGGGTAAAGCTCCAAAGGATCAGTGAAGGGCCTCAGTGTCCAGCAAACAAGAGAAGGCTTGGAAGTGGCTCCCTGTACCATCTGAGCTTGGACATGATCGTTGATGGCCTTATTGATGGTGGGCTTCCACGCTCGATATGGGATGGGGTTGACAAGCAGGTCTTCAAGTGGTGGTAGCCCATATTTCTGAAGAATACACCTAAGGGACTTAGGACTCAAACCTGATCTGATCTAGGTTAAGAAGTTGCCCTAAGAGCAGAAGCTTTTCATAATCTATTCTAGCACTGATGGGAAGAAGACCGATTAGCAGGAAGACACATTCGTAATTATTATTTTTTTTTACTTTGTGACTTCTCAGACGAGAGTCTCCTCCATATGTAAATTACACGAAAATATATTTTTTTTATTGAAAGTGATTTTATTCGTGTGGTAGATATTCAGACAAATCATTTTATGCCCCTTCTATTCAATATATACATGTATATATATATTATGTTCCACCATGTTCCATTAAAAACAATGGGAATATAGGGAATTCGCATTACACGATGGAGGAGCTAAACTAGCATATGACGTCACAAATTAAAAGCTATAAACCTTCGTGATTTTATTAATCTCTGATGGATTTTCATCAAATTATGACCATTATTACAACCAACTAATCGTCCGGGTGATCTTTCCCGGGTGACAATTATTCTCTCTATTTTTTTTATTACAACAAACTAATCGTCCGGGTGATCTTTCCTTGGTGACCATTGTTCTTTCGATTTGTTTTATTACAACAAACTAATCGTCCGGGTGATCTTTCCTTGGTGACCATTGTTCTTTCGATTTGTTTTATTACAACAAACTAATCGTCCGGGTGATCTTTCCTTGGTGACCATTGTTCTTTCGATTTGTTTTATTACAACCAACTAATCGTCCGGGTGATCTTTCCCTGGTAACCGCAATTTTCGTCATTCCGAAGGTTCGTTACTCCATAGGTTCGAATACCACAAAACTTCGTTATTCCGAAACACGCAAGTAGATGTTCTGAACATAAAAAGGGTTTTAAAACCTAACGTATCATTATATCGAAGGTTCGTTAATTTGACAGTAGAATAATGTTTGATATTCTGAATGTTCGATAGTCCGAAAATAAAAAAAAGGTCCGTTGGTAACTGATAAGCTGAACGAACCTTTCTTCATATTCGGAATATCGATCATTCGGAATATTCGAACCTTCGGGGAAGCGTTACGTGAAAGGACTTGTCGGACATATCCGACAAGTCCTGTTTTATCCGACAGTTACCGTAGTATCAATGCCTTTC
Organism: Lytechinus pictus; assembly: GCF_037042905.1. Classification (NCBI taxonomy): domain Eukaryota; kingdom Metazoa; phylum Echinodermata; class Echinoidea; order Temnopleuroida; family Toxopneustidae; genus Lytechinus; species Lytechinus pictus. Next base: position 43,910,141 of record NC_087245.1, on the reverse strand, counting down.
AGCCAATCAAAATCAAGGAAAGTTGTCAGACGACAAATGTTAAGGACGTTCCACAGTTATATTTGTGCGCATTATGATCTGCGCATAGTTTACACTCCGCGCGCAGACGTCACAATGGATGAACAGGTGATTAATTAGCTGCGGGTATCAGCTGATTTTTCTCATCTTCTGCACTTTAACTGCAGATCCGATGCGTTATTTCATGAAGCTAAAAAATTGAATTATTCCATGGACCATTCAAAAAAATATTCTCTACAATTTCAAAATACTTTACTCTGCAGTGCTGCCAAGAATCACGAATATTAGCCCGAGTTTGAATAAATGGTCAGATGGTAGAGTGGTTTTGATTTTTTCTTCACATAGATACTAAGCATTCGGCCCATTTTTGGTGTTTTAAAAAGCACATTTGCTCTAATAAAAATGCTGATAGTTTAAAAACAAGCACATGAACCCCTATTTTTTAATGTTTGTACCTCTTAGGTATACCTTCCTCTACAACTCTGCAAATTTTGGTGAAAATGACATGGATTTTGAATAAAGTGCAGCATTTATTGTACGTTTGTAGTTTGTTACTAAAATTTTACAGTTTTTAGATTGGGATTTTGTTATCTTTTACGCCATTTTTAAGAACTGACAGTGCTGTTAAACTTAAAATTGCAAACAAATAGCACTATTAATAGATTCTCCATTCTAACGATACAATTATTAACTCTCTTGCGAAATTTGATGACCTTTTCATGTATTTTGAATGAGTAATGGAGGTTTAAACTCATTGTAGTAATCTTGGGCGGTCTAAAAATGCCAAATTCTTTTGAATGCGCAATTCTTAAGAACATCAATTTGGGTGAACTTTGAAGCTCTATAGCAAAAAATCAAGCACATGGACCTATGTTAATTTTTGCATATTTCGAATATTAAGGTTCTAAAGTATCTATGTGCAAAGTTGGGTGAAAATGACATGGATTTCACTTTAACTGTGGAACGTCCTTTAAAAAAAATGGCGGAGCAAAAAAAAGGAGAAAGAAGAAAAGAAAAAAGAGAAAGAAGGTGAAAGGCAGTAGGAAAAAACGGAGAGGGAAATAAGAGGAGGAAGACGAGTGAATAAAATAATGTTGGGGGAAGACTTGCAAAAAACAAATTTTCATGTTACTAAATAAAATTCTCGCCAACGCTTCGCGCTCGAATTGCCTGTTCGATGAGATTCATATCTTGCTCAATAGGCTGATATGGAGTTTAAAATATCAAGTTTTGAAGTCAATATGCAAAACATATTTCAGCTCGGACATCGAGCTTTAATTTTTTTCCATTTACAAATTAAATGCACTCTGTAAAAAGTCCATTAATATGGTCTACATATCAACATTTTAAGCTCACGCTGCGTGGTCGCATTATTTGATTTGCCAAGTTCCCATTCTCTTCGTGTATTCCATAGGTGCCAGAAAGTTCTCAAAATATCAATTTTCAGATGTGACTGTCAAAACGTAGGCCTATATAAGTTAGCGCTGCACGCTCGCATTTTGATTGGTGAGTACTCTATATCAATTCTATATAGAGGCAAACAAAAACCCCAGGCCTTTTCATTACATTTTATTTTAAAAATTCAGCTCGCGATTTGCCACGCATTAATTGTTAAAAACGTATTAACCATTGTTATGCGTATTTATAATTACAAAAATGCTTAAAATGTCTAGTTTCAGGCCTTAAAACAACAACTGTCATTACGCACATTAGATTAACAAATAAGAAAATAACATTTTCCTGAATTCTTAATAACTAAATTGGGTCTTTTCAGAATGGAATATCGACAAGCTTAGGAATAATAGGAAGATGGTCATTATTTTCATATGATGACAAAATGTCCTTCAAATATCCCGGTCCTTTGTTAAAATAATAGGCCAAAAATATCAGTTCGCGCTTCGCATCATTCATTAAGTGTGATCCACATCCACTTCACAATTTCCCTACACAGTACTTAGTGTAAATAGTGTTTAAATTGACCTTTTCAGATCGTAATAGCAATGTTTTCAGCTCGCTTCCATTATTGATCTTCATGATTGAAAAAAATGTTTAATGCCCAGATTCTAGGTCTAAATCTAAAACATGCGCACGCACGTTTATTGAGATAGCCTGTATGTTCTTTATTTAAAATATGCTTAAATTATCCAGTTTCAGATCAGAATATCAATAATTGTCTGCTCGCGCTTCACGCTCGCATTATCAATGATACCCAATTAACCATATATTCATGATTTACAAAATATGAATAGTGTCCCGCTTTTAGGTCTAAAATCTCAATTTTCTTCCGCTCACGCTTCGCGCTGGCATCAACTGCTTAGTTACATACCTATCCCATTTATGATTACAACAAGTGCTTAGAATGTCAATTTTTAGGTCGGAATGTCAAAAAGTAAAGTTTTAGCTTGCGCTTCGCGCTCCCATTATTGAAATATGTACCGTATTCGTGGGTAAAGCTGTAAACAGTCCTTTACCCTTTCCGATCATGTTTGAACATTTATTAAAGATTTCAGTAATTATCTAGTTACATACACATCTTGTTCAGGATCACAAACATTTCAAATTTTCAGGACAAAATACATGAAAGAAAAAAAATCGCACGCGCTTCGCGCTCGTGGGTAGCTGCAAACAGTCCTTTACAAGTCCCTTATGAGATTATTTCATATTTCTGTTGTTTTAGAAGAATAAAGCTAAGAAGTGACTGATTGGGGAAAATATAGGTGAAGATAATTTCAGGTCTCACCCCCTAGTGGCGGAAGTCGGATCCGCCCTTGTGACACATACACACACAGAAATAAATTGTTGCCCCCCCCCCCTGAAAAAGCAAGGACCCCCTGTTCCCCCCAGGAAAAAAATCCTATAGCTACGCCACTGCCCTAATGTAATTAAATGTTCCAATAATGCATCACCTAATTTGATTTTGTGCCTGCATACAATCTACTGCACCTTTTCTCATTTCCCCTTTTGATAATCTTTATTATATATTTGATCGACGCCTTCAAATAATGTATGATATGTGCTAAGTATATAATTCGACAAATATCAGTGTCTAGCCTCTTATGTATTTGAGAGGGGCCCATTTTATTACTCTATCATGTCTATGGTGGATTTGTCTTATATAATAGTATATTTAACCTTGAGCCTGTTAAAGAAGAATTCGTTGAGAAATTAATTCCAAGCCGATAATATTGATGTTTTTGATATATGTTATTGATATTTTCAATAAGATCATTAATAAGCTTTCATTATCTCTTCTATTACAAGCTTAATTTGTCTTTTGCTTTCAGGGTTTCTCCGGATGACTTATATTGTGCTGTGTACATGTATATCCATTACTAAAAAGGTGATATTAACAAGGCTTGTAATTTTCGACCCATTTCTATTTTACCGTCTGTATCCAAGCGCATTGAAATAATTGTCCATCAGCAGTTGTTATTATTTGCTGTCAAATAGACAAAGAGGCCCCCATGGAAGAACAGCGGTATTTTATTAATGCCGCTGAAATGGGCCATCCTCCATATGATCTGTATGTTAAATTGAGCATGTATATATTTCATCTTTTTATATGGAAATAAATACAAACAAACAAACAAACAAGGCACAATGCGGATTTCGACCACGCTATTCTTTTTAACGGATAACTGATTAAATGCTATAGACGAAGGCTAAAATGACAGGAACGCTTTTAATTGATATAAGATGTGCTTTTGATACTGTTGATGCATCTATTTTATTGAATAAATTAAAGAATATTCGTTTATTAAACGAATTTATTAAACGACTACTCGACCAAGCCTCTACTGAAAAACTTATTCATGCCTTCGTCTCATCCCATCTAGACTACTGCAACTCCCTCTTTGCCGGCCTCCCAATTTCTTCCATCTCTCCCCTCCAGCGAATCCTCAACACTGCAGCGAGAATGGTAACCTTGAGCAAGAAACACGAACACATCACCCCTATTCTCCGATCACTTTATTGGCTTCCGGGTTCACTCTCGCGTAACGTTCAAAATTCTACTCATTGTATACAAAATTACCCATAATATGTCACCCAAATATCTCCAAGACCTTATTTCCCTTCGTTCTTCCTCTTCTGTCAGATCCCTACGTTCATCATATTCCAATAATTTAATTCATGGCCCTCGCACTAAGACCCGATATGGTGATCGTGCATTTTCTGTAATTGCTCCCACCCTCTGGAATAAACTCCCAACTCATATCCAAAATGCTCCTTCCGTGGAAATTTTCAAATCGTCACTTAAAACTCACCTTTTCTCATAACTTGTTTTCTTTTTCTTTTTTAATGGATTGACTGTATATTATTATAATCTGCCAACCTGTGCGCTTTGAAACACCAGTATAAAGCGCCCTACAAATGTTATTATTATTATATTATTATTATTATTAAAGTGATTTACCATTAGCATGGTTTGATTCTTATTTAAATAAGAGAAGCTAATTTGTTGCAATATAGAAAAGTACTTGCTGGACTACGCTCAGAAATATCAAACCATCATTGATGAAGCATAAATGAAGTTATAATCAAACACAAATTGAATACTGTTGTGAAATTAAGGGGAATAAAAATGCTTGTCAAATCGAAAAGTTGACTATATTTTGAAAAAAAGGACAGAAAGATCTATTTAAACTGTAACATATATTATATACAGTATATATCTTATCTATAATGAATGAAGCTCATAAATGATAAATGTCTTAAAGAATTATAAGGTGACTGTTTCAAAAGTGTTTGTAAAGAATTTTCAAAGATCTTAACATAAATTCTCGAAAAAGTGCTCATAATTTTTAGGCATAAATGCCAAAACAGACTATTGTAAGTGTGCTTTATGTTATGATGGTTGAACCGTTAGCTCCTGTGGCTCTCGTTAAATTTGAAAATCATAACAATAAAAAACATAACATCTCGAGCAATATGCTTGGTATTTAAGCAATTAGATATACATCTGTTGCATCATGTACATGTTTGGCCAAAGCTTTTGCTTGCATCCATTAATACAGTCAAAGTTTGCAAGAAATATGTTTGTGCATCCTCTCCAATGTGTTTTTTTTTTTTTTTAAAGACTTTCTAGGTTTCATATCGTAATTGATAAAAAGAAATATTAATCTAAAAGGGTAAGAATTGAGGAAGAAATATTTTACCTGTCTATAGAATAGATAATCAGCAAAACGACGGCTAAATGGACCCGGATATTTTACGCCCTGACAGCTGGATATTCTGCTTCTTGTTTTAAGCTTAAACAGATGTGCATTATCAGTGTTGCATCTTCATAATTTCGGAGTGCTGCAGTCCGTTGATCAAGTTCTAATCAATCGAAATAAATGATATCCTTTTCAAATCATTCTAACGGATGAACGGTCCTTGTATAGAGCGATATGAAGGTGTTAACACCGTTTAGCATAAGCCATGATATATGTTGGGTAGTTATTTTTTATGATATGGTGACAACTTCTATTATCTTCTCCTATGGAGTATGCTGATAGGTATATACTTGGTAATTATGATTCCAGGAGCAGGGCTCTAATAATGTTACCGACGTGATCAGGTGATGGCAAAGTAGCGACTCGTCGAGTTGACGACAGATCATGTCTCTTAAATATTAATGAATTGTAATATTTTGCACGCTGACAGCCAATCACCGATGGGATAAACCTCAGGGCATGCCGGTGTGTATTGCCTTTGTATACATTATCTGTCACAATTATTTTCTGGGAATATTATCTGCCTTCCGCGTTTTTTATTCCCTGGTGATTAAGTAAAACGCATCCAAACTTATCCCTCTCTCTCTCTCTTTCATGGCCCTGGTAAGCGGGTGAGCTGCGCGTATTATTTTCCATAGGCAGCTGGTAGTGTGTCAAATTTGAGAAATGTATTGAAATGACCACCATTTGGTGGGGGTTTTTAATTATTTTTTTTGCTTGTCAGATTTCTTAGGACCAAGACGATCTTCATTTTGTTGTGAAAACCTTTTTTATTTTGCTTGTCAAATTTACTTCAGCACCCCAGCAAAAAAAAATCGTTCTCAGGGCCCTGCTCTCTTTACATTTTTCTCTCATGAAAAGATGCAAACCATATTTGCACTTGATTTTTTTTAACATAAATAATTGCATTCAAAATGATTTCAATTTCGATGCCCTTTCTCCAAAACTTCATATATATTGAGAGTTTATACCATTCCCTTGATCTGTATGTTTGGTTTGGTTTACTTTGTTTTTCTGAGAATAAATATTGGGCAGGGATGACGTCAGGGTATCTTAAATTAATTTAATTACAGGGGTATTGGGTATTGGACCAATGCGTCTCTTTTGCACACTCTTCTTACTTCTCGAGTCCACGTTTTTCTTGATTTTTTACTTTTAAATAAATCTTAGGGAGCTAGACCCCTCGATGTAGTGCCATCCCTGGCTATTGAAGCATATAGTGGGATGATTCGTTCAAAGACAGAATTTAAAATGTGAAGAACTAAATAAATCGAAAAAAAAATAACCGCTGCACCAACACACAAAATATATTGAACGAAGGTCATTTTTATTTTATTCAGAAAAACAATAGCTTTGAAGAAAAATGCTATGACTAGCATGACTAAGTACACACTAAGAAATAAAGGTTAAAAATTGAACCCCTGATTGGGGTTCAAAAATTGAACCCCTGGTTGGGGTTCATTTTTGCACCCTGCGGGTTCAAAACTGCACCCCTAGGGGTTCAATTTAAAGTTTAGGGGTGCAGTTTTGAACCCGCAGGGTGCAAAAATGACCCCCAACCAGGGGTTCAATTTTTGAACCCCAATCAGGGGTTCAATTTTTGAACCCATAGGGTGCTGATTTTGCATCAACCTTTCGGGGTTCAATTTTGAACCTTTATTTCTTAGTGTGTAATTGAAAAGGACAATTCTTTTTTATGTTCTTTTATACACACTAAGGGGGTGCTATTCTTAATCTAATTCAGTTTGCATTTCTTCTGTCATATTCTGTTATACATCGTTTATTGAAGAGAGATGGAGGGGGAAGTGTGTGTGTGGGTGGGTGCGTGTGTGAGGGTTGTATAGAGGTAGAAAGTCGCCTGGCAACGAAGTCAGGCAAGTCAAGTTTACATTATACAGAAATGTGATGAACTGAAGGTGAAAAGAAATTTGAATGTGAACAGGTAGGTTGTGTCTAGTGTGGTGCGAGTCTGAATCCTGGTGTGAATGTTTTTAATGATTTTTTTTTTGTTACTAGTTCTGTTCAATATCCCCTTCTCTTGTATCAATCTAATTTGCAAGTTCTTTTCTTTCTGTATCCTATTTCGCGAAAAATCAAACGTTCATATGTATATTTGTATATACAGTATTATGTTTATTTACGTATGTGCATGTTTGGGTGGGTGTGTGTATGTGTGTATAATCATGTAAAGGTATGTTGAAGCTTGATGTAAAATGGGATTAGAGATGCAATGATAATATGTTGATTTTTGTTTTCCTGCAAATCATTCAATATTACTTATTATTAAAATACATAGAGGGTTGGGGGCTTAGTTTAGTTTTTTTTTTTAGATATAAAAGTATATTTTTAAGGCATTTCATTCCATCCTTATTGCTTCAGTTTTTTTGTTGTTGATATTTTTGCATATTCTTGTTGATATAAAATGAAGATTTGTATATTTTTTTGGTATTTATATTGAGTTTATGTAAATCATTTGAATGAAATCTTTAATAAAACATGTTGAAAAAAGGTGTTGGGGTGTGTGTATGTGTGAGGCGATTAATATATCCCAGATAGGGAAAATGCCAAAGACATGAGAAAAAAGGTGTAAATATCAAGAGATACGGATCAATTCATTCAGAACTTTAAGTTTCTGAATTTCAATTCAGATATTATAATAAGATGTGTTGTGTTTTCATAAAACATGATGATAAGAAACCTAGATCGTGTATATAATTTGTCGATTCTTTCAACATTACCTGCATGCCGCTCCGCAATAATTGAGGGATCAAGATTGACAAGCCAAAGGATATCTACAACAGGATTTTTAATAACGATGATAATGAATGAAAAATAGGCCCATTGGAGTGTCAATGACATTTGATTAGGCAAGGTTATATACATTTATATTATTGTTTGCTTGGCCAATTTAATCTTCTTTTTATGAAAATCTCTCCAACCCTCTATCTCTCTCTCTCCCTCTCTCTAGCTCAGTCATGAAATCATGCTCAGCTGTAATGACATTCATCACGCAACTCCATTAAAGAAGTGCGAAATCGATATGCAGACAATATCAAATATCACTGAAACTTAATTTGCTCCGAAACGGATAATTCTAGAACCGTTAATAATATATATCGAAAAGGGGGTGTATGTATATCTCGCATCTAATAATAACCCTCATGAAGTCTCGTTTTGCAGAATAGTTCATGAACAAACAAAAATTATTTCAATCGTTTCATTCGAAATGAGAAGAAACTACACTCTTAAAAATGTTGGGCAAAATACTATTCACACAACAATTGGATGAAACGTTATCAAATTCTGGGTAGTTAGTTTTAAACTAATAATGTGTGCTTTGGGTGAAAACTACTCAGTACTGGTTGAAGACTACCTAGAGTTGGATGGTGTTTTAAACCAAGTGTTGTGTGGACAGTTTGTTGCCCGACATTTTAAGAGTGTAAGAGAATGATCTGTATACATGATCTAGATATGAATAAGAAATCATCTCTGCAGAGCCTGTATTGGTATAACATTTCTGGGGGATTGTTTAAAAGGTCAAGTCCACCCCCCCCCCCAAAAAAAAAAAAAATGATTTGAATAGAAAATAGGAAATCAGATGAGCATTACGCTGAAAATTTCATCGAAATCGGATGTAAAATAAACAATGTATGACATTTTAACTTTTTCCACAAAAAATAGGTTAATAGTAGTTTTCTCGTTGAATACATTTATATTTTATTGTTTTGATGTTCAGTAGTCTGTTTTTAAGTTGTAATTATTGTAAACATGTTCAGTTTGGTCCTTGTACCTTTGTATCATGTACATTTATTTATGTTTAAGCCGGTTGAATAAAATTAATAATAAAATAAATATTGGCAGGTCTAGCAATGAGAAAAAAAAACATGAACTAGCCTCATTAAAGGCTATGATTATCCCTAAGAAAGAATTCTGCTTACGTAAACGCCCCTGGTAACGTTGGATTAGCATCTTCCTAGAGTGAAAAAGGCTTTGCTCTACTTCACTCTTCTTTGCTCCGCCGCCCTTCTTTTTGCCTCCCTATCCTCATAACAATTAAACAGCAACGGTGTACCACCCCCCCCCCCCCCTCTCCACCACGCTCATCCTTCCGGTTGCTCCGGCTTCGCCATCGATTATTGCATTTTTCGGATTAACGAACATTTGGAATAAAGAACCTTATTTTGTTTTCGGATTATCGAACATTCGGAATAACGAAACTTCAGAATAACGCCACAAATGTTCGGATTAACGAACATCGAGGTTTAGCAATTTACGTGTTTCGGAATTTTGAACCTTCGGAATGAGCCTTCGGAATTAAGAAGTGTAACCATACGTTTTTGTATCAAAAGGCTAGGTTTCATTAGGGAAAACATACAAACTTTGTCGCTAATTCGCTACGCTCCCTCACTAATATCATTCGCTTCATTACTTTGTATTATTATGAGCCTTGTTGTAGGTTCGAAATGTTCAAAATGTCTCGCTCGGTCGCTACGCCCCCTTGTATTCGCCGTTGGAAGGGATGGTCAATCGTTGCTTCTAGTATATCTTTTTATAGCAGTTTGCAGAATGAAATATAAAAGTAAAACTTTGGCCGATAACTTTTTATATATCAAAAAAAGAGAAGAAAATACAATAAAAATAGGACTATACTAACAAAAATTAAAAATACTGATATCGACATTGTACTTCATGACATCAACACATCTTAATTGCATTTCTTTTTTAATGTAGGGCAGGTATAACCTACCATCAAATATCTTGTGATAAACAGGTTGAATTAATCAATAATGGAGCTATATTATTACTAGTCTATCATCCTGTCGAGGGTGTAGTATAATGATTCTTCGCGTATTCATTCGATATACCGGAAGTCGTTATGATGGTCGTCTGATCATAACCTCATACCAGTGGCAAAATGCATATAAAACGAAAAATAATCGATATCTAACAGACGCACGTTGTTATATCTCAATTTTTACCAAGTGCGAGATTGCATTACGGTGAAAATGGTAATTTGAATCTGATGAATTTTTTAATTTCCTGACCAAAGTACAATTGTTGGGACGGCACCGAAATAGCTTTCAGTGCGTTGAAATTATAAAGTCGTATATATGATGAATACTAAAATTTAGCGAAAATGTTTACGTGTTTAGAAAAGTTCATAGAGTCAGTTTTCTGAAGGTTAGTTTTCGGAGTATCATAGAATTTGTAGAAAGTGCTTGTAGTCGATTTTTTTTGTCAATATATACAGAAGTCAACATACACCCAGAAAATTCAAAGAAAAGTTGACACTTGCCAAACATTATAAAATTTACTGTATCTTATAAAATATTCATTACGAAGTTGATATCAAACAAATCAATATGTCATCAAACAAATCAGTATGTCATGCCCCTTCATCACATTGCTTTGTCATGAAATATGAAACATATTTAGGTGCAATTTTCCCCTAAAATCTTCATATTTTAAACGAATCAAAAACAAAAAATTGACAAAAACATTTCATATTTGTGCTAGTTACTTCTCAACACAGACATTTCAGATTACACTTTTTTGTTCAGTGGTGATATATCATGATAGGAAATGTAATAAAAAAATATATATTTGACATTTATGTATTTCTATGAAACGATGTTGGAAAATATAATATAAAAAAACAATGGAATACATTTTGAATGAATACTACTTTTTTTCTTCAAAGCAGATTCCACCTGAAATATACTTTAATTCCAACAGCATTTTAATTTGAAAGAGCCTAATACGCTCTTTCGTTTGATACCAAATTCGTCATGGTAGTATTTATATTTCTAAAGATATAGATGTTTGGCAAGCGAACAGATTTCACTGAATTCCATTGGTGTATGAAAACTTTTGGCCTCACCTGTATTTGTAGATTGCAGATTGGTCTACAACCGGTTCGTCTAACAACCATCTAACATGTATAAACACGTCTTTTATACTCCATTTTTACATTTTTTTTGCTTCCCCTCCAAGGATCTCGTATTTTCACAAAATTATGCCCCCTTTAATATTTTGCCCCCTCCCCCAACTAAAGTAAAATGAAATAAATGAATGAATAAATAAGTAAATAAGCAAATAAATAAATACATAAATGTAAATAGATAAATAAATAAGTGATAATAAATAAATAAATGCTTTCCGGAGCGTCTGTGATTGGGAGAGCATTTCATAAAACTAAATTCATGGACTATTGGTATACGCTACCTATACATTACGTGCATCTCATTGGCTCTGAGCAAGTTTGTGGGTGAAATTCACATGGCCATGGGAAACGGGGGTGCTGCGTGTATTATTTCCCATAGTCAGCAAGGTCAGCACCCCCTGGAATACCGGTAGGTGTGTTACATACCCGGGGGGGGGGGGGCACTTCTATTGACGAGTGGATACCATGCGCGACCATGGGGTCTCGAAAAGCACCCTAAACACGTATTTTCCATATTCTGAAAATGCACCCCTTAACAAGTATTGGCGTCTGAAACCCTACCCTTAACAAATATTGGGAACAAAATGATACTCTTGGCAAGTTCCCTGAAATGAACCCCTAAACAAGTACAGCGATATTTTATTATGTCACAGGTCCGTCGGTCGTCGGTTTACACACCATTTGGTTTAATACGGCCTCGCTCACCTTCCACACCTTGCGCAAATCGGACTCTAAACACGTGTTGGGGCAAAAAGGACATCCTTTCTTTATAAAACATTTTAATTTTTTTTTTGTATCATCCCCGCAAATTAGTGACCCTAAATACGTAGCTTTCTTAATCTTAGCGAAATAGATACCCTTTTTTCATTATTTTTGTGTTTTTGGCACCCTTATCACGTTACGTACGTAACGTGCCCTATCTTGAAAAAGACATCCTTTTTACGTGTTTTTTTGGTCGCGCATGGTATCCACTCGTCAATGTAAGTGGCCCCCCCGGGGTTACATAGAAGAAATATATGGAAATGATCATCATCTTGTGTTGAAAAGGAAGGAAAAGAGAGGAAACAAAGGAGGAGGAAGACGAGTGAATAAAATAAGATGAGGGGAGGACTTGGAAAATAAAGTTCAAAAAAATATTTCATGTCATTATATAAAATTTTCGTTCGCGCTCGCATTGCGTGTTTGATGAGTATATAAGATTCTTCCTGAATACAATATCAAGTTTTGAAGTCAATATAACAAATCATATTTCAGCTCCAACATTTAGCTTTCATTATTTTGTTTGACTAACAAATTGATTTTTAAAAAGTTCTCTGTAAAATGTCCGTCTTATTGCCTCAGTATCAACATTTTCAGCTAGCACTGCGCGTTCGCATTATTTGATTTGTCAAGTACCTTTTCTCTTCCTGTATTCTATAAAGTTCTCAAAATATTCCTTTTCAGGTTTGATTGTCAAATCCTATCAGCCAGCATGCGCTCGCATTATGATTAATGAGTAATATATACCACACACCAAACTACTTAAAATCCCCTTTCCTGACATCGCGATTTGCGCTCGCATTAATTGTTAATATTGCACGCATCCTATTCGTAAATACAAAATTGCAAAAATGTCAAGTTTTCAGACCTTAATATCAACTAATTCGCATAATTTATTAAGTGCGATCCATAGTATTCACTTCAAAATTTTCCTACACAGTGCTTGAATTAGTAGTAGACCGGCCAAAACGATTTTTTATACTTTGGACGGCAAAATTTGTTAATGCTTGCTAATGCTTGTCATCCCAGCTAATAGTCTTGCAAAAATACCCAGGAGTAGCGTACGGCCGGATGCCAAGCGCAATTTTGCGTAAAAGTGTCATTTTTAGCGTAAAATCTGAAAGAATGTCGAAAATCACGCATTTTGATATTTTGACGGATTATTTTAATATTTTAAATTATCTTTGATATGAAATTATTTTTATTCAGAGTTTCAAATTATAAGTCTCATAAATATGCCTTTCAAATTTGAATATTACACACACACATATGGCACAGGAAAACATAAAACCGCGATTTCCTCAAAATAAAAGTTTGTGAAAACTATCAATAGTTTGAAGTTTTTTACGCAGCTTAAATTCTTCGATTTAACTGCGTTTATCCATCAAATGTATAGTAAATGTCCTAATGTCACAAATATTAAAAGAATTTTTAAGTAAGATAGAAGATATCTCACTTTATGTTATCCGAAAGGAGACAATGTGCATTTTACCATGTGCGCATTTTGAAAGAAAAATTGAAAATACCGTACATTATGTACTTAATTACATGTATAAGTACATACTAAAGCGAGTTTTTAATTACATGTATAAGTACACACTAAAGCGAGTTTTTAATTGAATAGCACAATTTGTCAATTCTTTGCATCCCAGCTCAAATTCTTGCGGAAATACTGAGGAATAACGTACGGGCGGATGCCAAGTGCACTTTTGCGTGAAAGTATAATTTTTAGCGTGAAATCTGAAAGACTGTTGAAAATCACGCATTTTGATATTTTGACGGATTATCATCATATTTTTTATTATCTTTGATATGGAATTATTTTTATTCAGAATTACAAATTATAAGTCTACTAAATATGCATTTCAATTTGGAATATTACACACACATATATGGCAATATGACATTAAAAAATCGTGATTTACTCAAAATAGAAGTTTGTGAACACTGTCAATAGTTTTAATTTTTTTTACAACTTAAATTCTTCGATTTTAATTGGTTCATCTAACGAATATCGATCGTTTCTAATGTCACAAATATTAAAAGAATTTTCAAGTAAGATGGAAGAAATATTTTCCGAAAGGGGGCATGCAAAATTTAGCGGGGAGGGGGGGGGGCATTTTGAATGTAAAATTGAAGATACTGTAAATTATTAACATAATTACATGAATAAGTACATACTTAAAACGAGTTACACAATTTCTGGCCGCAACTGCCTCTCCCCCCTCCCCCCGCTGCCTAAGGTCATGTGTAGTGTCCGAAAGGATTACATGGAGCTGAAAGTATCCCGTTTTCAAGATAATATACCACTAGCGTAAAGGGGGGGGGCAGACTGTCCCCCCCCCCCCCCCGACGAGTCACAACTCATGCAGGGGACGTACCCCCTGACGATTTTTTTTTTCTGGTACAAAATCCTTTGTGGTTGAAAACCTTTTTTTTGCTTGTAATTTTTTTTTCGCGGACGAAATATCCTCAAAAAAAATTGCCCCCCCCCTTTGGAAAATCCTGGGTACGCCGCTGTAATATACCCAAAGTATTCTGCTCGCGATTCGAGTGTATATCTTATTGTGGTTTAGCGAGATAGGCACCCTACACGGGATTACAAAAAAGATGGCAAATAAATTTTCGACTCGAGCTTCGCGCTGGCATTAATATATGAAATAAACAACTTGCTATCTGTTTAAAAAAAACCTTGCTTGAAGTGTCAATTTCTCAGAATCCAGTCGCATCCAGTCCATTATTAAATGAATGTGAATACTGTATGTCCAATCTTTAGCTCTTAGTCTCTCCCAATTTTAGCTCGCACTTTTGCGCTCACGTTTTTTTTAAGTAAAATATTCATCTTTTTCTACATTAAAAACATGTTTAAAATCCTTCGTTTAATTCGACATTTTCAGTTCACGCTTCGCGCTCGCATCAAATGCTATAATTAAATACTGATCATTGTTCATGATTTGACGATTTTTGTTTTACCTCATTTGCTAAGAAAGCGTGAATGCTTCTAAGCAAGCAACCAGATGACCGATGGCTTAAGGTACTCTCCGAGGGACCTATAGGATTAAAATGCCTTACTACCATGTAAATGCCTTATTTGGCACTAGCGCGCCAAGTGGGAATCGAACCCAGGCCACCGGAATCCGAAACCCCCTCACTACCGATTGAGCTATCGCGCCTTAGAATGTTTCGTTTCTAATTATAAAAAAAGCCAGCTCGGCTTGTGCTGGATTTTTTCAAAAACAGATACATAACATTCTTTATTTCAAAATGTCATCAAAATGTCCAGTTTACGGATTGGAATATAAAAATCAGATTGCGTTTCGCGCTCGCATCAATAGCCTATATATCATTTTTTTTAAATATGTATTAAATGCTCCGTTTTCACGTCAGAATATAAAAAATTTCTGAAATTTTTAACATTACATTACATGTTCATGATTACACTTACGAATTGTGTAACTTTCTAACTTTCAGCTCTAAATTTCATGGCATATTATAAAATGCTTGCGCTTCGCGCTCGCATTATTCAAATGGGCCTTGTCAGATACTTAATCGTGTTTGTGAGAATAAAGCTAATATGTACTTAATAATAAATACTTGATGAATCAATCTATTTTGGTACCCCCTGCAAAATACCAAGCCCCGCTCCCGTGCTCCTCTGCTGACAAAATCCTAGCTACGCTGCTGGTGAGGGAGCTGACTGACCAAGTCTTTTAAGCAAAAGCCTTAATTTAGGGAAGAATTTGTGTTTATTAACCAAACAAAATGTTTAAAATTACAATATTTACATTCAATTGAGGTTATAATAAATAAATAAATATATATAGATATATAAATAAAATAAGTAAAAGAATAAATAAATAACTAAATGAACCCCTCCCCAACAAGCTTTATATTATTTTGCTTCTGTTTTTTTTTTTTGGGGGGGGGCAAGTTTCCCCTCCCCCTCACTTCCATGCATCTTCTATCAAAAGGCTTATGTCAGTGTCCGTAGCTCATTTTCCCAATTTTAGAATGTAGAAGGCGTTGTTTCATGCAACTGCGGTCTCTTTGATCAGGTAATTGAACAGTTCATTAGACCAGAAATTAAAATAGATCGGTCAATAACCATTTGCATGAGCTAAAAAACTTTATCTGTGGAGAATGAAGTTTGAAATACTAAAAGAGTAGGTTCTTTAAGTTAACATTTTAATTCTTAAAGCTCATTTCATCACATGTATTGCCATGTTGGGAAATGCAGTCGCACGACCATTATGACAAATAAATCTAAAGGCTAATGACCAGCGTCCAGCGCAGATATTGTAATATATAGATTGCATTTCCCAAATTGGCATTGGCAATACATACATGTATGTCCAGGGCTGCCCAGGGTCGGACTGTCCAGCCCCCGTCTTAGACTACGATATATAACAGCATGGACCTATGATAATAGCAAACGCGAAAACTGTAATGAAGCAAAATGAATTGAATGAAAATTATAACTTGCAATGCAAAAGACCAAACAACATTTATTATTCATATTTTCACATAATAATTATAGCAGCAGAACATTAGAAACAACTGAAACTAATAATTATTCACAAAAGCGCCATTCATGTGATAATAAAATAATAAGCTCATCGAACCTAAATGACGTATAACCTTGATCATGTGAACTGAAATTTGTGCAAAATGATCCATCATACTTTAATACCCTTATATTCAGGTTTAATCATGAACTGGATCAATAAAATTCAAAAGTTATGATGACATTAAGAAAAAATACCCCCATATGGCCAAAGTTCAGTGACTCTAATGACCTTTGACCTTAATCATGTGATCTAAAACTTGTGCAAGACGATCAGTAATACCTGAATACTGTCATAAGTGTCATTAATTTTTTTATATACGTTCAAAGTTATAACGAAATTTCGAAAACGTAACCTTGGTTAAGATTTCAAGGTTGATATGACGCTGTTTAAATATATCAAAGCTACCGTCGCCTCCGCCGGAAAAGTGGCTCCTTTAGTCCTGCTCTGCTATGCATGCAGGCGAGACAAAAAATAGGTATTGCCGTGGCAACGGCCATATTTTTTTAGACTTTGATAATCCAATAATTGAAGTAAAATGTAGATTGACAGAGTAGTTTAAAAATGCTAGTTCGATCGCTTTATTCATACATGTATATTTTCTATGCACTAGCGTACCTACGGGGGGGGGGGGGGCAGAGGGGACAGTCTGCCCCCCTGACGAGTCCCAACCCATGTAAGAGACGTATCTATGCCCCCCCCCCCGACGAGCTTGAAGACCTGCCCCCCCCCCCCCTTGAAGACCTTTTTTTTTTGCTTGTCAGTTTTTTTGGCCGACGGTTTTGCCCCCCCCCCCCCCTGTGGAAAATCCTAGGTACGCTACTGTTTCTATGATTTTGGATATAGATATTCCTACAAAATTAATGTTACCATGGTAACGGCAAATTAAATATCAGACCTATTTATGAATATCGCCACAGGTAGATTTACGTTCAGCACCAATTAATTCGCGGAAATAGCAAGAAGATCGAACTCTACAAAAGCAAACATAATCCTATATACTGTAATATCATGACGAGTATCGCACTGATTGATATTAGTATATGCAATATAGATGTAATATTGTGCGCTGTTTGTATTTTATCAGAAATGCGCATCCGATAAATATACATTGTTATCTTTCGCATATGTAACATAAAAGGATATATCTTGCATCTTATTTCAACATTTGTTTTCACTATATGTGCCATGACAACAATTATTATGTATTTATTCGGTTAGCGCTAAAATTGACGAAATTGAGATGCGGAACACAAACATTATACTATTGATAGTTTTCACCAACTATTATTTTTAGTAAATCACGATTTTATATTTCATATTGCCATATATGTGTGTGTAATATTCGAAATTGATATGCATATTTACTAGACTTATAATTCAAAACTCTAAATAAAAATAATTCCATATCAAAGATAACCAAAAATATGATGATAATCCGTCAAAATATCAAAATGCGTGATTTTCAACAGTCTTTCAAATTTTACGCAAAAAATGATACTTTCACGCAAAAGTGCACTTGGCAGCCGCCCATACGTTATTCCTCAGGATTTCCGCAAGACTTTTAGCTGGGATGCAAAGAATTGACAAATTGTGCTATCCAATTAAAAACTCGCTTTAGAATGCACTTATACATGTAATTAAAAACTCGCTTTAGTATGTACTGTGACGAAATGTCACTTTAAGCTAGGTGAAAACCCACAATGCAGCTTTAAGGTAAAGAGCCCTCTCGCGGGAAGAGATGGACAGGCAAAATTCTCTCCAGTTTAACCGTTTCACTCCCAGGCCGACCAACACCTACACGCAGTAGCACTGATTGACCGTTACCCAGGAGTGAAATAGGCTTAAACTACCTTTTTATAAATGACCAAAATCTCCAGACAATAGAAGCTTGTGAAAACCTAGCACTAACCCATCCAATACCGCACAGCCCTACTTCCAGCTCAACTCCAGTAGTTAAGGTATAATTCGGGAGGTATTGACTTAAGTGATTTATTGTAACTCTTAGGAGTATATAGAGAACAAGGGAGGTTATGATCGAGGCCAGATATAGTTACCCTGGCCGGGCTAATTCCAGCCCCTGTGTTTAGAGTGGGGAGAAATAGCTGAATTTTAAGTACAGCTCCCTATGGGTAAAACTATCTTCCGGGGTTTACAATGCTTAATGAGCAGAAGTAATGCTTATGTAACTCTCCCAGAGTCTATGCTTGAGTGGTATAGAAGGGCTCGCTCGAAGGGTATAAATAGGGAGGATTTTTCGGGTAAAAGAGAGGCACTTCCAGAGCAGACTCGAGCAGGCAACTTCCGTACCACCAAGCATCTAAATTTCAGTCGTGAGACTGGGGGGCCAGGCATCAACATCAATGTAGGTTACCATCTACATCCACCTTGGGTTGGGTGGGGGGCAGAAGGCTGGTATACAACGCCTATGGGTGAGAGGTGGTGCACAGTTACTAATGGGTAGCCTAGTAAATGCTCGAGCTAGCTTGCTCACACGAACAGCATCCATGTACTGGCTGTGCATCCCCAATTGCTCTATGGGGTGTACATACTAGGCCACATCACGTTACCCTTACAAAAAATTCCTGTAGTACTCTGTGATATGTACTGCAGGAAGTATCGCAGGAAAGTACTGCAGGAATTACGTGCACGTAATTTGGGACGGTACTACAGAAATGTACAACAGGAGTACAACAGGTCCGTGTCCTGTGATACTTCCTGTGGTAATAACCGCATAAGTATGGCAGGAAGTATGACAGGACACGATCACCACAACCGCTACAACCGCTACAACCACTACCACACTACTAGTACTACAGGACAGTATCACAGGAATATCACAGGATAGTATCACATGATAGTATGACAGGACAGTACTACAGGAATTCCGCAGACCAGTATCACAGGGAAGTACTACAGGACAGTATCGCAGGACAGTACTACAGGAGTACCGCAGGCTTCTGGTACTGTGTCCTGTCCTGTGATACTGGTCTGGTATTCCTGTAGTACTGTCCTGTGATACTGGTCTGGTATTCCTGTAGTACTGTCCTGTGATACTGGTCTGGTATTCCTGTAGTACTGTCCTGTGATACTGGTCTGGTATTCCTGTAGTACTGTCCTGTGATACTGGTCTGGTATTCCTGTAGTACTGTCCTGTGATACTATCCTGTGGTGATAAATAGTATCACAGGACAGTATGACAGGACAGTACTACAGGAATTCCGCAGACCAGTATCACAGAGAAGTACTACAGGACAGTATCGCAGGACAGTACTACAGGAGTACCGCAGGCTTCTGGTACTGTGTCCTGTAGTACTGTCCTGTGATACTGGTCTGGTATTCCTGTAGTACTGTCCTGTGATACTATCCTGTGGTGATAAATAGTATCACAGGACAGTATGACAGGACAGTACTTTAGGAATTCTGCAGACCAGTATCACAGGAAAGTACTACAGAACAGTACTACAGGACAGTACTGCAGGAATACCAAGAGACCTTACCGCAGGACAATTCCTGCAGTACTGTCCTGTGGTATTCCTGTGATACTGTTCTTTGATATCTTCTGTGGCATTATTGGTCTCATCCTGCAGCCTTCTTGTGATACTTTACTGTGGTAATCCTGCAGGGGTATTCTTGTTGATTTCCTGTGACAATCCTATGGTATTGTCCTGTAGTAGTCTGTGCGATTTTCTCACGACACCGTCCTGCACTGGTTTGTTAGGCGTAGTAGTTTGTAAGAATTTTCTGTGATCCAGCACAACAACTTTGACATCTTGACTAATGAAAAGAGGGGTGAAAAAACCCACAAATTTGCAAAGACGTTAAAAGCATATTCACATACCTTTATTGTGTATGAGTTGTACTATGCACAGTATAGAACATCTTTGATATCATAAATGACTGCTAGAATAATGCAGTAACATTTCATCTTTAGGATAATACATGTACAAAGATTTATATCGACCAACATTGAGATGCCACATGAACTACTTTCACTATTCATACATTGCTGCCATTTTGAGATCACATAAAGAAAGCTAGATTCGACCCAGAATCCTTTCCTCTAACACAACAATAAGCGATTATTATTAATACCTTGGTCACATTCCTTGACCGGTTGCCTTGCGGCGAGACAAAATCAGCAGTTTTAGGTATTCCTGTACAAACCACCCACGTGTAGCTGGTAGTAGCTGGTACAAGGATGATTAAAACTGCTAATTTTGACTCGACGTAAGGCCACGAGCCGGCGAATGTAACCAAGGCTTAACCAGTATTATGGTTGCAAAAAAAACGGTAATAGCTGAGCAATTGCATTTTCCCCTTCTTGTCAACACCCGATTGGCTTAATACTAAAAGCAGAACATCCTTTACTCAACCATGTTATGAAACAATGGATAACCACTTCTGCATGTACAGGTAATGCATGGTGCACATACAGTAAGGGATGAAATTATGATGTGTTGATCACCAGTATAAACTTACACAGTACATGAACGTAATCATAATCACTTCATTTTGCTCAGAATTCACTTAAGTCCATAAATACTGAAAGATATTTTTGAATGAATTTCACATGATTTAGAATGTTCACCATAGGTTAGAAAAAATATGAACATAAGATTACTTTGCCAAAACGTAGATCAAATCTATTGAGACATTAACCTTTTTGACATTGAATAGGCATATCATTGTTTTACACAGTCTTCTTGTCTAAGAATTGCTCCAACTACGTATTGAAGGGTTATATATGAATGTAAGCATGAGCCCATCATAAACACGAAATTGCGGCATGTAATTTGATTTGCTACATGTCATAATTGATAACTAAATGACGTTCAATACTTGATGTTGCTACATAAAATAATTAAGGTCATGTGGCAACGTGAATTCATACCTACTCGAGTCATTTAGTAATTTCAATTAGTATATGACCTAATTAATTATGACATATAGCTCAAAATTGACTTGAATAATTATGACCAATTTGATTGACCTCAATTATTTGAAGTAGCAACATCAATTATTTAACATAAGCACTCTCAATCGACGTGGAGTAACTCTTCTTTAGGTCATGTTACTATTCGAATTGGAACATGTCATTGTTTAGGTCATGCAGCAATTCAAATTACTTGCTCAAGTAAACAATTACAATTGTAATATCACGCAAAATGAATTAGCTGTACATGACATAATTCTGTTTTTGATGGGCTTATGCTTCCATATATTAAGTAAATAGCTTTAATTCTTAATGATTATCCAAAAATTCATATACATAAAATAAACCAATATGAAGAGCATTATATCCAAAAATAAAAAGCTGATTTTCTTATGTACTTTCACACACGTTATACATGTGCACTGTAGGTCACTTGACCCTGGCAGACAATAGAATTGACAAGCAGTGAGTCCTACAAGTACATGTAGCTGCCTGGTTTGCATACTTTAATGTTATATGAATTTCAATCATGGCCATGTGCTGTTTATACACTAAATGGAGGGATCTTGTCATAATGTTATGTCAATTAAAAACTGAATAAAATCCCAATTATCCTGAATAGACTAGCCCCCTTGCAATGGACATTGTAATCTTGTTTTCTTTTACCTTTCATTATTTTTGAAAATTTTCATACAACTAGGGCTGGGACTAAAACCCGGGTACTCGGGTCCCGCCCGGAAGCCTCGGGTACCCGGGTAGAAAAATCAATACCCGATACCCGAAAATTGCTCACCAGTATAATGTACATGTATTTGATTTGTATTGCGTAGTGTAAGACATGATTGTAACTCATCACAAATGTACACAAGCCTCATTTTGAATTTCACCAATTACCCTCTAAATATCCATAAATATACAAGTTTTCAAGTGATGATGATGTGACAGAGATCGTTCAATCATCGCCATGTTTCTTTTGCAGCGCAGTGACGTCATCCAGCCACTGCGACGCAAACCAATTTATGAATGAAAATATAGTAAGCATGCGCATTGCAAGCCTCAGCCCCACGCAGTATTCCGTCAAAACAAGTCTGCAATACTCTGTAACCTCATACCAAAATCGACCTACGAAGCGCCAGCCAATCACGTTCTTGTTACCATTTTTAGTTCATCATAAACCGAAAATGGGAACACGATCGTGATTGGCTGGCACATTTGACGCTCCGAAACCCGGAAATCAATTGACTTTGTTCACGTAGCGGTACAAACTCACGAACACGATGTAATATCGACGCTACTTCGTAAGATTTTGACGGAAATGCAAGAAGTAATAAAAATTTGCTTACCTGTGCAGTATCGGTGAGAAAACCTTTTATAATTCATATGAAATATAGGAAAGTGGAATTCTAGGTCGATTTTGGTACGAGGTGACAGAGTATTGAAACTTGTTTCGATGGAATACTGCGTGGGGCACGGGAGGCTTGCAATGCGCATGCTTACTATATTTTCATTCATAAATTGGCTTGCATCGCATTGGCTTGATGACGTCACCTATGGGGTTTTTCCACCAGTCATATTTCAAGTGACATGATTTTCGGGTACCCGCCCGGAAATTACCACGGGTACCCGAAGAGAAAAAACCCGAAAGTCCCAGGCCTACATACAACTCTTTGGTTTTTTTTATACTTTATCAAAGCTTTTATGATTATAAATGTAATTAAATAATTTGACTTTAATCTTGATAAATGTATATTACTAGTATACTAATTGTGAATTTTTAGCAAGAAACAGTATTTGTGTTGGATTAATACATAAAAATGTTGCGAAATTTCGGAACAGCGTACCCAGGCATCACAAATTTGGTCTCAAAAGATGTGCAAGACTTGAAGGTAAAAAGGCAGCTAACAGCCTCCCAGTTATTAACCCTTAGTTAAATTGGACCAATTTGACCCCCCCCCCTTCCAAAAATTTTGCGACCATGCTGTCGCACAATTTTTTTAAAACATGCCTCTTTCTAGTCTTGTGCATCTTTTGAGACCAATCTTGTGTCACCCGGTACGTGGTTCTGTAATAACGTGACATTATGTAAGTACATGTCATACCAAAAATTGCTCAAAAACGTGATTTTGTGTACAAAGTCAATGCAATAGAGGAAAAAGTATGATTTTGTATTCTAATTACGCATAAATTAGTATTATCACTTAATAACAATTTGCGTGAAATAATTTACAATTTAATTTTGTAAATTATGCCCTAGACAACCCATGTGCCAATGTTAGACGCGATTGTGCGGTCGAGATCTCAAGGGAGGGGGGGGGGGCCCTGGAAACCCCCCCCTCCCCCCCCTTCCCCGGCCATATCAACTCCCAAAATACCCTGGCCTTAGTTGACTTTCTGGCTCCTCTTGAGTAGTCACCATTCATTGGACAGCTTGTTTTTATCCACGTCTGTATAGCACGAGGCAGCTTAATCTGTAGAAAAAAAACACACGTACCATTACGATAACATGAACAACATAAAAATACAAGAAATAAGATGTTTTGCCACCATCTAGATCTCTTTTCACAAGTACATACCTATCGGATCATGAGGTCCTTGCGGCTATCTCTCTTAGCATATTCTTGCTTATAAAGCAAACTAAGCCGAATATTCAAGAGTGACAAACAATTTATAATGCAAACAAATTGTCATAAGCACATATTGAAACTCTTTAATAAAACAAGTGGAATGCCTCTGGCCGTCTCACCTGCATCACGCGATTCAATATAGCAGCAGTGCTGATTTTGAAAACTACTATAACTCGCACAAGATGTTCAGTGATACTTGGTTACTCTTATTTCCAGGTTTTATAAACTAGACCAATACACTTATAGAGATATGATGGTAATTCAACAAATACCCCCAATGTGGCCAAAGTTCATTGACCTATGAACTTTGACCTTGATCATGTGACCTGAAACTCACACAGGATGTTCAGTGTTACTTGATTACTCTTATGTCCAAGTTTCAAGAGTAAGATCCAACAACTTTCCAAGTTATAATGGTAATTAAACAGATACCCTCATTATGGCCAAAGTTCATTGACCTTTGACCTTGGTCATGTGACCTAAAATGCGCACAGAATGTTCAGTGATACTTGATTACTCTTATGTCCAAGTTTTATGAACTAGACCAACACACTTTCAAAGTTATGGCGGTAATTCAACAAATACCCCAATTTGACCAAAGTTCATTGACCCTAAATGACCTTTGACCTTGTTCATGTGACCTGAAACTTGCACAGGATGTTCAGTAATACTTGATTAACCTTATGTATAAGTTTTATGAACTAGGTCCATATATTTTCTAAGTTATGATGACATTTCAAAACTTAACCTTAGGTTAAGATTTTGATGTTGATTCCCCCAACATGGTCTAAGTTCATCGACCCTAAATGACCATTGACCATGGTCATGTGACATGAAACTCAGGCAGGATGTTCAGTAACACTTGATTAACCTTATGGCCAAGTTTCATGAACTAGGACCATATACTTTCTAAGTTATGCTGTCATTTCAAAAACTTAACCTCAGGTTAAGATTTGGTGTCGACGCCGCCGCCGCCGTCGGAAAAGCGGCGCCTATAGTCTCACTCTGCTATGCAGGTGAGACAAAAATGAAGAATAAATCTACATCTTCTAACAAGGATTAGACTGTATGCCACTGCATGAATACAATCTGCTTAATTTTGCAATTATAATATCTACGGAAGTGAATGCCTACATAATCACCTTTTATGAACTCCAACCGTGTCTTGTACATGAACATGGCCTTTTCTGTGTACACCTGTAGTATCTTTCCCACATAATGCTGGACTTGCTGCTCGATCATCCAGAGATCCCTCTTTGAATCTTTAATGAAATGAAATGAATTTGAGTGACATTGTAAAATTTTATTTGCAGATTAATAAAAATACATGATGATAAAACTTCTTCATTTCCATATTTCAGTGTTACAATTCAGGTGCAAAGAGTCATATTCTTTAATAATATTCAACATAAAATCAATGAAAACTAGTGCTGTTGTCGATAGGCCTCATATCGACATTGATGTCGACATACGAAGGATTTTCAAAATTCCGACATGTCGACATGCACGCACCCACATCGACATGTAAACATAAAATAAAAAGGGGTCTAGCCTACAGTCACGAGTGTAAAGATTAGCTGAAAAGTTAGAAGCATTTATCCACAGTAATTGGCGCGATTAAAAGGTTTATTCAGCTTAGCAGCGCATTAAATGAAAAAAGAATACCTGCGAGCTGTGCGGCAGTAGAAATACGTCAGTGCAGGGCCGGCCTGCCCGATCGAGCCGCCCTCGATATCCCGCTATAGCGAGCGTAGCGAGAGTAGCATTCACCGTACCCATCCACGGAAATATGTACCCATCGCGCGCTATTCACCGTGCTTGATAATACGTTGCTCCTCAATGCATTACTTTTCACATAAACGTGAGCAGCAGCGAACACGTGTTTTTGTCAAAGTTGTGACCGCCGCAATTGAGCGCTTACTTCATATCACGAAGTCACAGAAAACTTCCCTTCATTCGTTTGGAGATCGTTGCACGGATCGCCGCGGAAGTGATACTGAAATTATCGGTCGATTTTCATTATTTTTCATTGTCAAATTGAGGAGCTTGCGTTTGCAGCACATGGTACCAGCGTATACTACGCAATGATCACTGTTGTAATTGGTGATTCTCAAATTGGCTACGAGTGTTATTGCGCAATGCTTTCAAGACCGGATCGTGGTACAAAAACTTGATTCTCCAGAAAAAAAATGTGGATTAAATCGGTGATTTTGGAAGTGAATTCACTCCAGCTTGGTAAAAAATATGTTTTCCCGAACTGAGCCTGTATTATATAGATTTAGTGTGGGGATATCACTCGTGTCAAGGTGAATATATTTGATTGAGAGTGTTGTTCCACGATCGAATGCTTTTTTTTATGTTAGGGAGCCCAGGCTAAATTACGGTCCCTTTTTCATGTCGACATTGTCGATGTCGGGATTAATTTTTAAGCGACATGTCGACATGGATTTTTGTTCCCGACAACAGCACTAATGAAAAACATTAAAAGTAGAGGAGCATTTTAACCTTACTCACAGTCTGTTATTGTCGCTAAAGTCTTTACAATAAGAAGATTGGACACTGTGCCGACATCGCGTAATGCTTTGCATCGATTTACATGTATAATAGTCTTTGTGCCTAGTCTTTTCTATGTAGTGTCTTTAATATGTAGATAAAACATGCGTCCTTTAGCTAATTAGACGAACAATTTTGGAAATTAAAGACGGATCCATATTTTATCAACCGGAAGAGAAATTAGTGCTTAAATGAAGCTATTTGAGGGATATTGATGATATTTAGGGTGAATTGACTTCACATCTTTTCGTAAGTTTGTCATGTTCATAGAAGGCCGGACTTGATTTTATAGAAACCTCTTTTAAATTTGTGGGATTGCCTACCTCGAGTGAAGTTCGTGCAGGCTCCACTCCACTTCACTATTGCTACACTACGCTCCACCTACCCAAACTTTGAGACCTTGAACTGGATCTGATATTCCGAGTGACAAAAAGTGGGATTTTATGGGGGGGGGGGGTAATAAAATTCATGCAACATCACGCTCTTTAAAAAAATTAAAACTAATATTCTTCCTGCACACAAAGTTTCACTTCTTCTCCATGCCTCTATCCGTCTCAAAATTGATGATTTAGAGCCAACATGAAGTTTCTCACACGTATCAATATTCAATACATTGCATGCGCGTGAGGTCGGTCGGGTCAGACCAGACCCGGTATCTCGCGCATATTGCATCCGCATGCAATGTTTTGAAATCGGCAGCGAATTATAAATATGTGTGAGGAACTTCATGTTGGCTCTAAATCACCAATTTTGAGACTGATAAAAGCATGGAACTAAATGAAACTTTGTGTAAAGTAAGAATATTAGTTTTAATTCTTTTTAAAAATCAAGATGTTGCATGAATTTTATATTCCCCACCCCCATAAAATCCCACCTCTGTCACTCAGAATATCAGATCGAGTTCATGGTCTCGAAGTTCGAGTAGGTGGAGCGTAGTGTTGTGTAGCCGTAGTTAAGTGGAGTGGAGCCTGCACAAACTTTGCTCGAGGTAGGGATTGCCATGCAACTGTTGACATTGTACACAGCGGCACGTAATACACCCATCGGTGCTCTCTTGGCTTTCCATGTGATGCCACTACCGTCTATCATTAAGAAAGAAGTTGACAGGTTGAAGGTTTGGAGGTGTCATAAATATTTACTATTTAGTTAGGTTGTTGTCCCCAATCTGGCGCTAATGCAGTTTCGCACCGGCCGATTACCAGCAAACCTCATCACCAATACTTGTTCCCAAATGTCATGACAAGTCTCTCAGTCACATTTCAATGTCAATATACCCAATACTTTACAAAATATCGTAATCGAGAACGGCTGTATTTCGGCTTTGATCTCAACGTCGTTGAACTAATCCGTAGACATCGCTTCGCGGATCACTCGGATTCGCCGTGCGCAGTATGTTGATATGGACTGAATTTAGCAACCAAATCATGTGAACATGTGGCAAACGAACTGCCAGCATGCCGCATGTGAATCTTTTGGTTGCATAACTTCAGTCCATATCAACATGACGGCGAGCGGTGAAGCCAAGCGAAGCGATGTTTGACTGAGGATTCGAACGATCGATGCCTTCAAGATCACAGTCAAAATACAGGTGTTACCGCTCGCAATATTTGGAAAAGCGGCGCTAATGCAGTTTCGCACTGGCCGATTACCAGCATACCTCATCACCAATATCTGTTCCAAATGTCATGACAAGTCTCGCAGTCATATTTCGATGTCAATATACCTACTGCTTTTCAAAATATCCTGATCGAGAACGGCTGTATTTCGGCTTCGATCTTGACCTCGTTGATCTAATCCGTAGACATCGCTTCGCAGATCGCTTGGATTTGCCATCGCTGTAATGTTGATATGGACTGAATTTAGCAACCAAATAATGTGAGCAAAGCGATGTTTGACTGAGGATTCGGTGTCTTCGAGATCGCAGTCAAAATACAGCCGTTACCCCTCACAATATTTGGGAAAGCAGTGGGTATATTGACATCGAAATGTGAACCAAGAGACTTGTCATGACATCTGGGAACAAGTATTGGTGATGAGGTATGCTGGTAATCGGCAGATGCGAAACTGCATTAGCGCCTGAAAAGCAGTGGGTATATTGACGACGAAATGTGACTGAGAGACTTGTCATGACTAGCCTGGAGGCATCTGGGGAGTAAAATTATTTCTACTATACGTAGGCTTAGCACATAAATATTTATTGGTTAATGCAAGTATTTTATAATTCACGATTATCATCGGCCGAAGTTTTTTTTTTTTAAATTGGCACTGCTCATGATATCGTCGCCCTCTCTTATACGCGTCTTTTAACTAGGCTACGAACAAAGAAGGAAATATGGCGACAAGATCATCGGTGAGTATCTGCTCATCTTCTCACATGATTTTTCTCAATATTTGTATTATTTTTCGTGTAAAAAACTTTATAAGTGCCTAATGGGGGAAATGAACTTCTTTTCCATTTACAAAATTGTGTGATAAGCAAGTTAAATAAATCAAATATTTTGGAGCAACATTCGGCCGTAAACTTAGTGTATCGCGGGTGGTCGGTTTCAAAAGACGGGTGCAAATGAGCAAATGTAAAATCGTCGCATTCGTTGTTCGTCGATATATACGCGGATTGAATTGGAGTCGCCGAGCGAAACATGGGAATCTAATCTGCTCAATTTTCTGCACAAATGAGACGAAAAACTGGGTAAAATTGATATTTTCGCAGATACGATGCTTAGAAGATTAGGTGGTCGATAAGGGGTAGTTCCAACCATATATTACTTTCACTCCCCAAACGCCTCCAGGCCACCCCTGACCTGGCTACAATCATGACAATACAAACATCCTCACCGCCGCCATCAATACTAGCCAGCCGTTGGCCGTCCCCGGCCGCGCACACCGCAGATCAGCCCCCACCCGTTAAGCGATCGGGAACAACGGCAGTGCAGTGGCCGTACGGTAATGATTTAAAAAGTCGAAGAAATTTAAGTGCATGCCGCGCCAAACTACGAAAAATGGATCTAACTTACTGTTTAGCCTGTTGTGTGAATGTCTTAAGAAGTCGTTGTCCGAATCTGATCCATATTCTGTTAGTTTTTGTTCAGTTGAAATATTGACGGCCTTCTTCATCAAGCTTCAGGTTCAGCTGAGGCAGTTACGAACGTTTTTTTTTCAAATGGCGGAACCGGAAACACGTATACGGTAGGTACGTACGTACGCGTGCAAATTACTAGTTAGCCGCAGTCCGTGCGTTTGAATTTGTACGGGGGAGGAGGGGGGGGGGGGTCTTACTTTTTACTTGGCAACCAGACAATTTGACTATTTTCGCCATCATATATATCATATTATTAACGTAAAGTAATTGGATAAAGTAAAATTCAAATATTTATTTCTTCTTCCTTTCTTTTTCTTTTCTATGTCTTTTAATTTTTTCTTTCTCTTTATTCTTTTTTTTTTAATATAAGGATAGGATTTAAAAACATGTCTCACAATTTAGCTTTTACTGAAAATATGTTATATAGGCCTACTAGTATGCAAGTAGGATGACAAAGAAAGCAATGAGGAAAATCACAGCTCCAATCCTATGTATTTTTCATTTTATTTATTTTCAAAAACACACATTTTATCCTTTCTTGCGATCGAAGGAAAGATCCCTTTATAACGTTCAAGTAGTAAAAGAAAATAATCTTAGATCAACTGCCGGCAGGGTATTTTGATAAGGGGTGGAGGAGCAAGACAAGCAAATATAAAGATACCATTTTGAAGCAAAACATAAGAAAAGATAATAACTTTGCCAACGAGGTAAAAAAATAATGACATCGGTCGTGACACTTTAAGGATGGAAAATAGTTTGAAAATATATAGATACAAACTTCATACAAATTAGAAAAAAGAAGCAAAATAAACTGCCATCATATGTGAACAGAGATACAAGATTGTTCTTGCAATTAAAAAACATATTTACAAACTATATATAGCCTCGCATCATACAAATAGATTGAAAATATACAAATTTATTTGATTTAAAAAGAAATAGATATAAACCAGCCTGGCTAACATATTGCAAGGTTGCAAAGATATAAACCGGGGATATAAAGCAAAAAAAAAAAAAATAGGCCTTAAAATGGAAATTAAATATCCTATTTTTAGTTTATCCTATTCCACCTGTAAAATAGAAAAAAATATTGTGAATAGGAGAACAAATATTGAAGTAATTTTATTTGTAAAAATATATTTGTAAGAAAATAGGTCCTTTTTACTAAAAAAAAATAAATAAAAAAAAATAGATGGGAAACTTGGAAAATGTATTTTCTCGCAATAAAAACTTCAAGGGGCCAGTATCGCATTAAAACTTGGTTATCAAACGTGTAAAACAAAATCTTAGATAGCATTTTAACTGAGATTTATTTTTTAATCAACATTCAACGCTGAACTTTCTTATGTTAATTGTTTATCAATATTTTGTGAAAACAGATAGTGTGCACATCGTCATGAATATTCATTTGGTGGGCTGATGATGTGACATTCCCATTTTCCTTTTTTAATGTTAGATATGAAATTATGATTATCTAATTTTTTCAATACATGTGTAAATAATGTGTCTCCATTGTAATGAAGTTGCTGCATTAAATAACTAATGCGGTTAATCAGTTGTCATTCCAATTGTTTAAGTTCTTGGTAGAAATATGTTGAATAAATCTAATTTCATATAATGTACAAAAGAACATGGGATATGACATCATCAGCCCACCTAATGAATATTCATGAGACATGCCTAAATAAAACTGTTTCATGGGAATATTGCAAATCCTTAAAATTCAACTTAACTTCGTTATTTGTCATCCGATTTTGAATAAATTTTAAGCATTTTGCTCTGTGAATTTTACTCTATTTATTGATTATCTCTAGCCTTGACCTCCCCTTCAATTATTTTCTTGTATTGTTAGAAAGAGATGGATGAAGTAGAATAATACGTTCATGCTTATATTTTTATTCATTACAATATCTCTTTGAAATTCAACCCGGCTTCCTCACAACCATTAAGCTCTATAAGGGTGTTAGGTGTGTCCTGTATATTTCAACACGTACCCTTTTAAATGTAGTCAATTTTTTTATTATTCATCCTGTTTTTTATGAAAAATAAGTGGCGAACAAACAAAACAAATGATAATTGAAATTTAAAAGAGCGCATGAAAAAGAAATAACCCTGAAAAAGAACAAGAGTCCTCAAAATATAAGTTGCCCATTTTGGGGTCAATAATTTTTCGCATTTTTCAGTTCGCGCTTTGCTCCTAGTTTTGATCTAGTACGTATAGTACCCTTTCTCGTAGAAATAGAAGCTATCAAACTTAAAACCTCTGAGTCTCAGTAGGCATAACCCCCCCCCCCTCGCTGATATAGACCTACACAATGGGACAGGGTGAAATATAATTTTCAAATAGGGCCTATATGTCAAAATAGCTATCACAAAATTAAATTTTCATATAAAAAATTGTACTTTTTAAAATGAATGGTGCCCTTTTAAGCCATATGGCCTTCTAAAAATATAAGACTCAATACGCTACTGACCTCTCCCGAAACTGAAGAAAAAAGATAAATCCCTCACTGGAAATAAAAAAAAAAATTAGTCTGTGGTACAAACAGGGCTTCCATGCAAGTACTGAAGGAAACTAAATTTTTCATGTACCACAGAAAATACACCATAACGTCTGTGATACAGTTTCAGTCATATTTCTGGGGTGGCTGCATGAGAAGTACCGCAGGAAATTTTGAAAGTATAGCACTGGGGTTGCCATAGAATTTTAGAAGTGCCTATATATTGAGTCCTGCAGGAAATTTCAAAATTTTCATTTACCACAGAAGTATCACAGGGTTTCCATAGAAGTGCCTTTAATAGGATCGAGTACTGCAGGAAATTTCAAAATGTTCATGTACCACAGAAGTATCACAGGGTTTCCATAGAAGTGCGTAGTAATAGGACTATAGGAGTACTGCAGGAAATTTAAAAAATGTTCATATACAACAGAAGTATCGCAGGGTTGTCATAGAAGTACTGCAGGATATTTTAGAATTTTCATGTACAACAGAAGTACGACATAACTATCACAGAGTGATATTGTATACAGTTATGTACAACAGAAGTATCACACAGGTACGACAGAGTACCATTAAGGTATTGCAGGAAATTTTCATATTTTCATGTACCACAGAAGTATGACAGAACTATCACAGAGTGATACCACAGAAGTCCTGTCGTAATTCCCTATACAGTTTTGTACAACAGAAGTATCACACAGGTACGACAGAGTACCATTAAGGTATTGCAGGAAATTTTCATATTTTAATGTACCACAGAAGTATGACAGAACTATCACAGAGTGATACCACATAAGTCCTGTGGTAATTCTGCGGTACCGTCGTGTATGACAGAAGTATCACACAGGTACAACAGAGTACCACTAAAGTACTGCAGGAATTTTTTGTAAGGGTAGGTTAGTGGGGGATTCATAGGGCTTGCTACATCCTTGGTATGGGGTTACATAATAATACATGGGTCGAGGAACTACCTCGGGACTGCCTAGTATGTGTATTACACGAACAGCGTCCTAGCCTCCCCTACGTATATTATGGTCGTCTCATTGCCATGGCTGTTTGCATAGCCATACCAAAACAAGGGGGATTCATAGGGCTTGCTACATCCTTGGTATGGGGTTACATAATAATACATGGGTCGAGGAACTACCACGGGGCTGCCTAGTATGTGTATTACACGAACAGCGTCCTAGCCTCCCCTACGTATATTATGGTCATCTCATTGCCATGGCTGTTTGCATAGCCATACCAAAACAAGGGGTATCCATTGTTAGTATGGGGTTACTAGTGTACACTAAAGCACTGCCCATGGGTTTACATAGGAGAAGAGTTTAATAGGGTTAGGCAAATTGTTACATAAACTTGTTGGGGTTCCACCATCCACTGTTTACACAGGGACTTAATCATTAGGGTAGGAAAGACTCAGGCATGTGGGCAGTTAGGCTGACAGGCGCAGTTGGGAAAGCAAGGGACAGCTTACTTTAATGCATAGTACATTAATGATGTACTCATATACCTGTTCCAAACCCCTTCCTCGCAATGTTTGCCAAGCCAGCCCCACAGTGCAATGAGAAGGGATTATGCAGATAGATTAGGGACCGTTATATACTGTTATGGGTCAAGGGATATATATAGTCCAAAACATTGATGCCTGCGCCGACCCAAGTTCTCATTGGCTTGTTCTATTATTATATTTATCATGTTCACTTTTTATATGGCCATGTATAATGCATTGGTATTGGCCTTCACTGTATATACACTGCATCAGTATGATTGGTTGGAAGTAGTATCAATAAAATGGGAGCTGTAGAGCCCCAATATAGTTGCACTGCAAGATTATGCTCTCCGTGTCGTCATTGGTTTAGCACCTATGTCATACACAATGCGTGGATCTCAGCCCCACTGTTGCCTTGTTGACCGCTCGCTACCAAGAGAGGGATTGATCGAGAGAGAAGCGCCCCGTACCCCATTTTCCCAGTACTACCCATACCCCCTCGAACTATAGTTGATATAAAAGAGAGAGAAGGATTGGAAAGCCCCTGTGAACCACACCCCCCCTCTATTTTCGCCACACCGGGGGCAGCGGTGGGATTGAAGAGCCCCCGTGAAGCACATCTCTTTCCCCCTTCCCTCCATTTTCGCCACACTGGTGGCAGCGGTGGGATTGAGATTAATTGACTATTGTTAATCACCAGATACCGGAGGGCAAACTGGTAGCAGTACCACATCAATAGCGAACTGTGCTGTAGGAGCAAGGCTGAGCTAGTTGGAGGCAGCAGAACTGAAAGCGGAGGGGAAGCTGTCGGCGAGCTGAGTTGGTGCTAGGTCAAACAAACTGTCCAATACAATCAACGGGCAGCAGTACACCTAGCAGTACCTAACACATCAGGTACTGTCCACTACAATCCACGGGCAGCAGTACACCTAGCAGTACCTAACACAACGGGTACTGACCACTACAATTAATCAACGGAAATCAGTGCAGCTAGCAGTACCTAACACATCAGGTACTGACCACTACAATCAACGGGCAGCAGTACATCTAGCAGTACCTGACACAACAGGTACTGGCCACTACAATCAACAGGCAGCAGTACAGCTAGCAGTACCTAACACAACGGCTAGGTACTGACCACTACAATCAACAGGCAGCAGTACACCTAGCAGTACCTAACATAGCAGGTACTGACCGCTACAATCCACGAGCTACGCAATCACTTGCAGTATCCAATATACAGCAGGTACCAGAGTCAGGGAGACAGCAGGGCTGTGACGGCAGAGCAGAGCCAGGGAGACAGCAGGGCTGTGACGGCATGCAGAGCAGAGCCAGTGAGACAGCAGGGCTGTGACGGCATGCAGAGCAGAGCCAGTGAGACAGCAGGGCTGTGACGGCAGAGCCAGGAGACAGCAGGGCTGTGACGGCCATGCAGAGCCATGGAGATAGCAGGGCTGTGAAGGCGGAGCATGGCCAGTGAGACAGCAGGACAGAGATGGCATGGCAGAGCCGCTTAGACCGAAATGCTAGGGTCGCAAAGCAAAACTCGGGAGACACCGGTGATGAGACTTGGAGAAGCAGAGTGGTAGGAAATCAGTGTTGATATGGTAGAGCAAAACAAAACAGAAGCCTGTCGTAATATACAAGCGGACGGAGAGTAGTGAAAAGAAACTGAACAATCGGCCTTTCAAGTTGACCGCTGTTATGGGCACATGGACAGGGCTAGAGCACTTGAAAGTGTGTACCTGCTATTAGTGGGGATACAGTGCAGTTCTGTGTGCCTATGATTTGTGTGATACTTGGTAGCAGAGATTAAGTTATGTGTACGAGATTCACCGGAAACAGTTATATGGACTCTACTTCATATACAATTGACTGTTATATGCAAATGATATTCGTTGGACCTTCTGTCGCTACAACCACGGTGAGACGTAAGCAAACAGTGATAACGTGGATCAGTGGAGGAGCTGAATCACAATTGATTTGTGTATCAATCCCAACGATTGACAGGACGTTCACACATAGCTTATAACAGAAACTCTACATTCTTGAATGGAGAAGGACATTTGGACTATGACGTCCAAGTTCAATCAAATCATTTAGTGAACACTGGAATCATGGGCAGGAGGCCGCAGTAAAACGTTTTTTTCGCGGAATGTCAACTTTATTTGCCAGGGCGGACAGTGATAATTGTTATGGATTGAGTAAGCATCATCTTCATACGAGATGAATGACACACATCAGGCAGTCACCAGTACGGTTTGTAAGGTGGAAGCAGACTGAGGCAGATGAACTGGTTGGAAAATGCTGGTCAATGGAATGAACCATCTTGCAACCCATGTTAATCACCTTTTTGTGTTACGGAGAAAAGGAATGTTTCGACAAGGTTCTGTGTTGAATTTTGGAAAATCGATGACGTCGCATTAAACGATGCCTATCCAATCACACGGACTGGCAACACCAAACAACTGTTAGGAGAAGCAAATGGTTCCGCAGTTTGGAACTGGATGAGGACAATGAGGACACGAGGAATCGAGAGCAGCCCTTTCTACTAGAATGGACCAAGGGAAGGAGAAATATGGGTTGTGTAATGCCCCATCGATAATGATTTGAACAATGACTGGAAAGACATTGGGCATGATGATTGGCCTCTCTTTAAATGAAAGACGCAGGATTAAGAGACTGAATAGACTTTGAACCCTGATTTCTATAAGAGCAGTAGATTTGATTTTAGTGGGTCATGAGTATATCAAAAGCGAAGGACTGTATACCTTGATGACTACGTCTAATGCTTTGGCATTGATAGGTATGGTTCATTATTTTTGTTGATAAAACGTAGGTTCTATTGTATCCTTATTCTCTTTTCTCTTTTCCTTGCCATTTCTTCTCGGCACTTCAAATCTGTCACGCTACTCAGCGTAGTACTATCCTACTACTCTCCACTACTTGCATTAACGAATTTCCATACCTTATTCTTTTTAACAAACTTTCCTACCCTCCTATAATACCTCTGCAGACTACCTAGAAGCAGACTATTCTCCCTTCTTTCCTCACAACCTTCTTGTCACTCATCTTTGTCACTGCATTCTACTATCTATTTTCCTTGTCCTTAGCAAGACACGGCTAGAGTTATGTACGTCAATATAGTTATGTACGTCAATCCACGATGGTTTAGAGTTAAAGTGTCAGACTGCAATGTTATAACTTTCTTTGTATTAAGTGTGTTTTCTTGAGGAAGGTAGAAGAGAATATTAGAACGTTGGTAGACTTTGTTGAATAGTTTAATAGTCAAGGATCGGGATGTAACGCAAATTGGTAGGTGGTAGATATACTCTTGTTATACATGAGTATTACATAGATGTGTGTTTATGGTGTCATAGTAGGCTTATTTAGGGATGTAGAGAGTAAATTGGTCTAATGTCTTAGTACGAACTTGATTCGGTTGCGTAGGTATGAGTTATTATTATATTTTAGTAAGACATTGGTTTCGTAGAGGTACAGTAAGATTTCGTTGCTTATTGCAACTTTGGTGTGCTCAAAACGGATAAGATTTTCACTCAAATATGTGTGTTACTATAAGGGATATGGTAGAACACTAGAGGGGTGAATGATCACTTGTTTTGTTTTGTATTGTGACTTAGCCGATTAGAGGGGTATATAGCATTGTTTAGGAACCCCAAGTAGATGTAAGTAGAGCAAGAATTTAGATGGAAGTAGATAGTTATGTAGGTCTTTTTTTTTGCACTTTGGTAGGACGGTATTAGTCAATGTGTTGATGGAATGGAAAATATTTTGCCAGACCAAAGTAATTTCCTCGATCCAGGAGTATCGAGCTGGGGAGGGGGCTGTGTGACGAAATGTCACTTTAAGCTAGGTGAAAACCCACAATGCAGCTTTAAGGTAAAGAGCCCTCTCGCGGGAAGAGATGGACAGGCAAAATTCTCTCCAGTTTAACCGTTTCACTCCCAGGCCGACCAACACCTACACGCAGTAGCACTGATTGACCGTTACCCAGGAGTGAAATAGGCTTAAACTACCTTTTTATAAATGACCAAAATCTCCAGACAATAGAAGCTTGTGAAAACCTAGCACTAACCCATCCAATACCGCACAGCCCTACTTCCAGCTCAACTCCAGTAGTTAAGGTATAATTCGGGAGGTATTGACTTAAGTGATTTATTGTAACTCTTAGGAGTATATAGAGAACAAGGGAGGTTATGATCGAGGCCAGATATAGTTACCCTGGCCGGGCTAATTCCAGCCCCTGTGTTTAGAGTGGGGAGAAATAGCTGAATTTTAAGTACAGCTCCCTATGGGTAAAACTATCTTCCGGGGTTTACAATGCTTAATGAGCAGAAGTAATGCTTATGTAACTCTCCCAGAGTCTATGCTTGAGTGGTATAGAAGGGCTCGCTCGAAGGGTATAAATAGGGAGGATTTTTCGGGTAAAAGAGAGGCACTTCCAGAGCAGACTCGAGCAGGCAACTTCCGTACCACCAAGCATCTAAATTTCAGTCGTGAGACTGGGGGGCCAGGCATCAACATCAATGTAGGTTACCATCTACATCCACCTTGGGTTGGGTGGGGGGCAGAAGGCTGGTATACAACGCCTATGGGTGAGAGGTGGTGCACAGTTACTAATGGGTAGCCTAGTAAATGCTCGAGCTAGCTTGCTCACACGAACAGCATCCATGTACTGGCTGTGCATCCCCAATTGCTCTATGGGGTGTACATACTAGGCCACATCACGTTAGGTTAGTGGGGGATTCATAGGGCTTGCTACATCCTTGGTATGGGGTTACATAATAATACATGGGTCGAGGAACTACCTCGGGACTGCCTAGTATGTGTATTACACGAACAGCGTCCTAGCCTCCCCTACGTATATTATGGTCGTCTCATTGCCATGGCTGTTTGCATAGCCATACCAAAACAAGGGGGATTCATAGGGCTTGCTACATCCTTGGTATGGGGTTACATAATAATACATGGGTCGAGGAACTACCACGGGGCTGCCTAGTATGTGTATTACACGAACAGCGTCCTAGCCTCCCCTACGTATATTATGGTCATCTCATTGCCATGGCTGTTTGCATAGCCATACCAAAACAAGGGGTATCCATTGTTAGTATGGGGTTACTAGTGTACACTAAAGCACTGCCCATGGGTTTACATAGGAGAAGAGTTTAATAGGGTTAGGCAAATTGTTACATAAACTTGTTGGGGTTCCACCATCCACTGTTTACACAGGGACTTAATCATTAGGGTAGGAAAGACTCAGGCATGTGGGCAGTTAGGCTGACAGGCGCAGTTGGGAAAGCAAGGGACAGCTTACTTTAATGCATAGTACATTAATGATGTACTCATATACCTGTTCCAAACCCCTTCCTCGCAATGTTTGCCAAGCCAGCCCCACAGTGCAATGAGAAGGGATTATGCAGATAGATTAGGGACCGTTATATACTGTTATGGGTCAAGGGATATATATAGTCCAAAACATTGATGCCTGCGCCGACCCAAGTTCTCATTGGCTTGTTCTATTATTATATTTATCATGTTCACTTTTTATATGGCCATGTATAATGCATTGGTATTGGCCTTCACTGTATATACACTGCATCAGTATGATTGGTTGGAAGTAGTATCAATAAAATGGGAGCTGTAGAGCCCCAATATAGTTGCACTGCAAGATTATGCTCTCCGTGTCGTCATTGGTTTAGCACCTATGTCATACACAATGCGTGGATCTCAGCCCCACTGTTGCTTTGTTGACCGCTCGCTACCAAGAGAGGGATTGATCGAGAGAGAAGCGCCCCGTACCCCATTTTCCCAGTACTACCCATACCCCCTCGAACTATAGTTGATATAAAAGAGAGAGAAGGATTGGAAAGCCCCTGTGAACCACACCCCCCCTCTATTTTCGCCACACCGGGGGCAGCGGTGGGATTGAAGAGCCCCCGTGAAGCACATCTCTTTCCCCCTTCCCTCCATTTTCGCCACAGTACTTATACATGTAATTATGTACATAATGTACGGTATTTTCAATTTTTCTTTCAAAATGCGCACCTGGTAAAATGCACATTGTCTCCTTTCATAAATAACATAAAGTGAGATATCTTCCATCTTACTTAAAAATTCTTTTAATATTTGTGACATTAGGACATTTACTATACATTTGATGGATAAACGCAGTTAAATCGAAGAATTTAAGCTGCGTAAAAAACTTCAAACTATTGATAGTTTTCACAAACTTTTATTTTGAGGAAATCGCGGTTTTATGTTTTCCTGTGCCATATGTGTGTGTGTAATATTCAAATTTGAAAGGCATATTTATGAGACTTATAATTTGAAACTCTGAATAAAAATAATTTCATATCAAAGATAATTTAAAATATTAAAATAATCCGTCAAAATATCAAAATGCGTGATTTTCGACATTCTTTCAGATTTTACGCAAAAAATTACACTTTCACGCAAAATTGCGCTTGGCATCCGGCCGTACGCTATTCCTGGGTATTTTTGCAAGACTTTTAGCTGGGATGCCAAGCATTAACAAATTTTGCCGTCGAATCCTTATCTAGAGCACTTTTTTACTTTTGGCCGGTCTACTATAGTGCTTAAATTGATCTTTTTCAGATCGGAATATCAAAGATTTTCAGCTCGTGCTGAATGCCCAGAGGTATAAATCGAAAACACTCACACGCAGTGGCGTGCCGTGGGTCACGGCATGGGGGGGGGGGGGGGCACCAGCAAAAAAATTGAGTCACTTGGTGAGCGCGCGGGCGCGCTCAGTTGTCAGGTATACTGACCTAATAGAGACATTTTAAGGACAGTGCCATTAAACGGATATGCATCTCACTGATCAAATAATGCGAGTGCGAAGCGCGAGCTGAAATTTTTTGTGTATTAAAAATATTGACCCAAAACGGAAATATTAAGGACTATATTTTAGGAATTCATTATGAGTATATGATAGTCATCTAATGCGAGTGCCAAGCGCTTGCTGACTTTGTTATAATTACAACTGAACACATGAAGCACTTTTGTAGTCATTGTAATCATGATTATCATACGCATCTCACTAATCAAATATTGCGAGTGCTAAGCGCGAGATGAAGATTCAGATCTGAAGAGGGGCATTCTAAAGCTTGTTTGTAAGAATCCACCAAGACCATACGTATTTCACTAACCAAAATGATGCTCGCGCGAAGTGCGAGCTGAAAATTTTTGATATTCAGACATGAAAAACGGGCATTTTAAGGACTGATTTTAGGAATTCATGGAGAGCAGACATAT
Source organism: Lytechinus pictus (assembly GCF_037042905.1). Classification (NCBI taxonomy): domain Eukaryota; kingdom Metazoa; phylum Echinodermata; class Echinoidea; order Temnopleuroida; family Toxopneustidae; genus Lytechinus; species Lytechinus pictus. Next base: position 43,869,158 of record NC_087245.1, on the reverse strand, counting down.
CTCACCAATCCACTAATGCGTCCGTAAGCACGGACAGGAAATGTATTATATATTAAGACCTTAAAATGGCCTACTTTAAGTAGTCATGAAAAAGAAGCATACTATTGTGCATAAAACAATAATAACTTGAAGTGCGAGGAAATATATTTGGTGTATGTTGACTTGAAAACAGGATTATACATCTCGTTAAGCAGAAAATGCGAGCACTAGGAACAATGACATAGGCCCTGAGCAAATTATGTTTTATAAAGTTATGAAAAAAATGTTTCTTATGTAATATGACATAACATAATTGTAATGTAAAATAACATTGAAATGAACAATAGTTTTTTTCCCACTGCGTTTCTCTTCCTTTCTCCTTTTTTTTTCTCCTTTTCCCCGGTTTTTTTGGTCAGCCGATTGGGAGGCGTAGCTAGGATTTTTTGCCTGGGGGGAGGGGGGGGGGGCACTGGGGGGGTCCTTGCTTTTTCAGGGGGGGGGGCACCATTTTTTCCGTTGTGTGTGTATGTGTCACAAGGACGGATCCGACTTTCGCCAATAGGGGACGGGGCCCGAAATTATCTTCACCTATATTTCCCCCGATCAGTCACTTCTTAGTTTTATTCTTATAAAACAACATAACCATGAAATAGTCTCATAAGCCTTATAAAAAGTGCGAGCGCGAAGCGCGAGCGATTTTTTTTTACTTTCATGTATTTTGTCCTGAAAATTTAATATTCTGGGCAATGTTATGTGTGATCCTGAACAAGATTCGTATGTAACTAGATGGTTACTGCGAATGCCAAGCGCGAGCAGAAATTTTTATTAACTGTTCTAGCATTATCGAAAAGGGACCTGTTAAGGACTGCTTACAGTTACCAACGAAGACAGTATATATTTCAATAATGCAAGCGCGAGCAAATTTTTTTGACGTTCCGACCTAAAAAATTGTCATTCTGAGCACTTTTTGTATTAATAAATGGGATAGTTACGTAACTAAAAAATTGATGCGAGCGCGAAGCGCGAGAGGAAGAAAATTGAGATTTTAGACCTTAAAGCGGGACACTCTATTCATATTTTGTAAATCATAAATATGATATAGTTAATTGGGTATCATTAATAATGCGATCGTGAATCGTGAGCAGACAATTATTGAAATTCTGATGTGAGACTGGATAATTTAAGTACATTTAATATAAAGAACATGCAGGCTATCGCGCATGTTTTAGATTTAGACCTAGAATCTGGGCAGTCTGAATACATTTGTTTAATGGAACATTATGGAATACACGTACACAATAGGAACTTGGCAAATCAAACAATTTGACCACGCAGCGTGAGCTTAAAAATGCTGATATGTAGACTATAAAAGGGACATTTTACAGCTAGAGCACTTAAATTTGTTAATGAAAAAAAAAATGATGAAAGCTCGATGTCCGAGCTAAAATATATTTTGTATATTGACTTCAAAACTTGCTCCATATCAGCCTATTGAACAAGATATGAATCTCATCGAACAGGCAATTCTGGCGCGAAGCGCAAGCAAAAGTTTTATATAGTAACATGAAAGATTTGTTTTTTTTGCAAGTCTTCCCTTCACATTATTTCATTCACTCGTCTTCCTCTTCTTCTTTTTTCTTCTGTCTTTCTTCTTCTTTTCCTTTTTCTTTTCTTCTTTCTCCCTTTTTTCTTTTTTTTTTGCTCTGCCAATTTTTTTCAGGGGGGGGGGGGGCACCTGGGGGGCACACCAAATCTCAAGGGGGGGCACGTGCCCCCCCCCCCCAGGCCCCCCCGTAGCTACGCCTGGTGCCCTCCCCCCGTAGTTACGCCACTGCTCACACTCGTGTTTATTGATATACACGCACAGGGCCGTAGCCAGAAGCATTTTGTTGGGGGGGTGTACCAGCTAAATTTGCCAACTAAATTTGGCGTGACAGCGCCAACGTGAGTACAGGGGGAGTCTGATGGGGGATGTGCCCCCCCCCCTCAACCCCTCAATAATCACATGCTAAAAGATTTTGAATTTTTAGAATTGCATTGGTGGCATTTGGTGAATACTTTAAGGTAAATTATACAAAGATATACAAAGATATTTGCACTTTAAAAATAAAGGCTAGTGTGCCGTAGTTGCTAACTTGCAGTATAATGATATACCCTATGCATTAATAATATAAAAATCAAAGATTTGTTAATTTTTAATTGACCTTCTGTGCAAGATGTCTCAACTAAAATTTCAAGAGTGATACTGCTAACAGTGACGTACCGTGGGTCACGGCATTGGGGGGGGGGCACCAGCAAAAATTTAGAGTCATTAAGTGGGCGCGCGAAGCGCGCTCAATTGCCAGGTATACTGACCTGATAGACGGAGACGTCTTAAGGACTGTGGCATTAAACGGATATGTATCTTAGTGATCAAATAATGCGAGCGCGAAGCGCGAGCTGAAAATGTTTGATATTCAGTCCTAAAAAGGGACATTATAAGCAAAGTTTTGTAATCATGATACGTACCTGTCTTACAAAACAAACAATGCGAGCGCGAAGCGCGAGCTGAAATTTTTGTATAACTTAACCCTATAAAAAGGGACATTTTCAGGACTATCTTTTGGAATTTATGAAGTGCGTACGTATCTCATCATAGTCATCTAATGCGAGCGCCAAGCGCTTGCTGATTTTGTTAGAATTACACTAGCACATGAAGCACTTTTTGTGGTCATTGTAATCATGAACATGATACGTATTTCACTAATGAAATATTGCGGGCGAGAAGCGCGAGCTGGCAATTTTTGAAATTCAGACTTGAAGAGGGGCATTCTATGGCTTGTTTGTAGGAATTTACTATTTCACTAATTAAGTGATGCGAGCGCGAAGCGCGAGCTGAAAATTTGTTATAATTAGATCAGAAAAAGGAACATTTTAAGGACTGTCTTTAGGAATTTGTGCACTGCAAAAACGCCGGTGTTGATTTAACACCAGCCCGGTATCTATATCGGTCCACACCAATGCGAACGTAAGCACTGACTGGAAATGTTTTATTAAGGCCTTAAAAGGGGGCAATCACTTTAAGTATATAGTCATGAAAAAAGCATATGTCACTACATAAAACAATGATAACTTGAAGTGCGAGGAGATAGTTTTTTGCATAATCTTTATGGACTTAAAATACAACAGGACTATATGTCTCATTAGTCAGACAATGCGAGCACCAGGAATGATGCAACCCCAACCTGCCCCCATCCCCATCCTAAGCACCTTCTGACACCATAAATTAAAAAAAAAAAGTTTAGTTAAAATAACTTAGAACATTTTTGTGTTTTTTGCCAACTGCAAACTTGTAGACAAGTCTACAAGTTGTAGACTTGTCTTCATGAATTTGCCAACTGCAGAGTTACTTGTACATCACTTTGCTGACTGGTAGAGCGTATAGTGTTCTGCCACTTTAATAGGCCCACTTTATAATTTGCCAACTATACATTGGCTTTGATTATTCAACTTAAACCTTGGAAATTCATCCCACCCAATATTTATGTACCTAGTCTTGCCTCTAATTTTACAAAACTAATGTGTTTGTTAAATCGTCAATAATTGTGGTATAATTTGCAAACTAACAAGGTTGTTCATATTGGGGGAGGACCGGGGGCTTACTTTGTGTGTTATTATAGCTCCATCTGTTTTGTACTTAGTATTTTGCTGACTAGTAGGGCTCTAAGCCTGGCTACATGGACTTGGATTTGCCAATTGGTTGTCTTTACTCTAAAAGTCGTAACCTTCTTCAAAGTTAGTACCCCTATTTTCCTTTTCTTTCTTTCTTTCTTTCTTTCTTTCTTTCTTTCTTTCTTTCTTTCTTTCTTTCTTTCTTTCTTTCTTTCTTTCTTTCTTTCTTTCTTTCTTTCTTTCTTTCTTTCTTTCTTTCTTTCTTTCTCTCCCCCTCTCTCTCTCTCTTTCTTTCTTTCCTTTTCTCCCCTATCCTCCATTTTGCCGACTGGTACATGATTTTGCCGACTGCCACGAATGTTGGGGGGGTGTCGCACCCCCCCATACCCCCCCTCTAGCTACGGCCCTGTACACGCAGCTTGTTCTTTATTTAAATTATCCAGTTTCAGTTTAGGATATAAAAAGTTTTCTGCTCTCGCTTCTCGCTCGCATTATTGATGTAGGATAACCAATTACCCATTCTTTTCATGATTTACAAAACATGAAGAGAGTGACGAGTTTTTTTAGGTCTAAATCTTAATTTTGTTTCGGCTCGCATTCTTTATTATGTACCTTTCCTGTTCATGATTACAAAAAGTACTTAGAATGTCAATGTTTTAGGTCAGAATGTCAAAAAGGAAGTGTCACAAATTAATTTGTGACACTTCCTTTAAGAACTAGATAGAATACGGTAGGCATCCTGACCATAATAGTCTGTAATTACAGGTATGTATTCTTCATTTATATAATTATTATTTCAATCGAATTAATTATTTGTTATTTATCAATTAATTAATTTATTCATTCATTCATCTTTCTAATGAGATTATGGAACATATTTTACTTAATGATAATTCATTGGTGTGCAAGACAAACTTGGATGTTGTATCTCCTTATATTTTCCAGACGCTTCTGACGAAGTCTTATTAAAGACGAAAGCTAAAGCTGAAATGATGTCCTGCGTCATCTTTTGAGTTGGCCTCATCACATTATATATATATATATATATATATATATATATATATATATATATATATATATATATATATATATAGTGTGATGATAAGTTTACTTCTACCCATCGCTGTCGAGTTGTGAATATTAAACATAATGAGATGAGGCGAGGCCAACTCAACAGATGATGGTGTCCTGCGTCATCTGTTGAGTTGGCCTCGCCTCATCTCATTATATATATCTATATATATATATACAGTGCGTATCAAAAACAAGTTTACACTTTGAAAAAGCCCTGGGAATTAAAAAATATACAACATGTGGGTAATTTTTCACATGTAATCTTGGGTTTGGGTCTCATCTATCCAATGAAAGTAAAAGTTTTGACAGAATGTTACACTTGAGTGAGCACTGTCCATTTTTGTAAAGCTCGCAGAAATCTGTTTGCGCAGAAATGCTCGTTTTCACGTTGTGTCAAGGGGAAAGGGCGAAATCAAACTTACCCTGCGAAACATTTCTCATACATTTCCCTTGCACTTTTAGTCAATTGAATAAAGCGTATACATTCAAACATTTTGTAACAATTTTGCCACCCAAATTGAAATTTCAACACTTATAGTGAGCACAACCTTTACCGTTTTTGTACCAGCTGGATCTGAGGACATAACTGAATCTGAAAAAAAGTTTATATCAGACATCTCCAGCATTTTTCACTGAGGTTCTATCATGTAAAGTGGGTTTACATTTCACTTTTCATTCAATACTTGTTTCTCCACACTTTTCCCCAGCTTGACAATGATTAACAAAATGAAAATCAAGCCTAAGCCATTTCATATAAATCACAGCTCAGTGTAAAGCAAATATCGTCACAATGGCCTTGGTGTGTGGGGGAGTGGGGTGGGGCGCAATGCACTCTTCGAAGTGTTTTGGGCAAGGAAACAAGTTTAAAAAGGTAAAAGCTATCTTCAAATTCATTTTACTTGCTAAATTCTATGTGTTCTTCATGATTAAGGTCTACTTTTATTCGCATAACTAATTCAAAGTTCTGCGCAAATCATTTTTCACTAACTTTTCAAAAGAAAGTGGTGCTCACTCAAGCGCAAATATTTTTTGACAGTTATATCATCATTTGCTTAAATGGATCTGTACCAATGTTAAAATGTGGAAAAATCTTCAGGATATCACAAATGTATAATTTTACAGGACTTTTTCTAAGTGTAAACTTTTTTTGATACGCACTGTATATATAGTGTATATAACTAATCTATTTAAGTTACAAAAGTGCTTAGAATTTCCATTCGGTAGGTAAAAATATCAAAAATTTCAGCTCGCGCTTCGCGCTCGCATTTGATTTTTTAAATATGTAACGTCTTCACGGCTAACTGCAAGCAGTCTTTAACAGGTACCTTTTCCATCAGTTCATTTCTGCACGCATTTTGCGTTCGTAGTAGTTATTTAGTTGCATACACATCTTTTTCAAGATAAACATTGCCCAGAATGTTCAAATTTTAGGAAAAAATACATAAAATTTCAAAAAAAAAATTAGCTCGCGCTTCGCGCTCGCATTATATAAATAAGGATTATAATATTATATATTAATGTTGATTTATAAGAATAATGGGGTGTTGCAAGAAAATATTTGCGATCAATTGCAAATATTCCGTTGCAATTTTATCACTGATAGATCAATGTTAGCTGTAGCAAATCAGACTAAACTTCTTGTTTCAAGGAGCAGATTAGCAATCAGTCACCAATTTATAATTAACTACAAGACATGTGATTGATTTAGAGACCAAAAATAGACTTGCAATTGATCGCAAGTTTCTTGCAATGCATCATAAGACTAAGAAGTGACTATTAGGACTACCCCTTCAAAGAAACAAAAATCATCTTCGAGCGGCCGATCGGGGAAAATATGGCTGAAAAAAATTCCGCCCCCCCCCCTTTTGGCGAAAGCTGGATCCGCCCCTGCCCAGTAACTGCACTTCTGTTTGAAGTTGCGATATTCGACATTCATTACAGCCATTCATTGACATTCATCACAATATTTTTTGTAACATACCTAATTCATACCTTGTTGTAGGCGTAAAGTTTTACCAACAAAACTTATTTGTCCCTCTCCTCCTTCCAATTTCTTGAAATCAGTATAATAAACTGGTACTGCGCATTATATGACGATATGTGGTTTCAGCAGGTAAAGGTATTAATCAGAGCATGGGAAAGTAAAAGATTGTTCAGGGTTAAAATTTTTCTTTTTGAGCTCCCAAGTTTTGTTTTCTAGTTTGACTTGAGTTTATATATGGAAGTGCTCTCACTACTTGATTTGGCAAGTTATTCCACTCAGATACTACTCGATTTGAGAAATAATTTTTCTTTTTCGAGTATTTGCTATGGGTTTCTCTATCTTATATATATATATGTCCTCCAGTTCTGAAATCTTCATTGAATTTGAAGATTTTTGAAGTCTCAAGATCATTGCCAGTCCCTTGAATTATTCGGAACACTTGGATAAGAGCTGCTCCGTGATGACGTCGGCAAGATAATGAAGGTAACTTTAACTCCCGGCTTTAACTGGACCTGTAGACTCGGAACTGCTTTTGTAGCTCTTCTTTGGACTCTTTCGAGTTTCGCCTTATCCTTCTTTATACGGTACGTGGATGCCAATTCTGTGAACAATACTCCACAGGGGCCGCAGAACCGGGGGGGGGCTGGGGGGGCTTAAGCCCCCCCCCCCCCCACTTTTTTCCAAAACCGTGTACAAAAACGCAAAAATTACCATACGATTGTGATTTTTTGCATGGTCAGCCCCCCCCCCCCCCCCCCCCACTTTGAAAACCGTTCCGCGGCCCCTGCTCCAAAGCAGGTCGAACTATGGACTTATAGAGTAGCGTGTATTAGTCTTAGGTTCAAGGAATGAAAAAGATATCTTTTTTCCTTTTTTTATTTTTATCTCGAGCACACCCCCCTCTCGTTTCAGTTCCTCAGGCCAGCGCCAGGGAGCTCGGAGGCCGGGCGAGGCCGCCAGCTCCGCGGCTATAGCTATAGCGCTCTGTTCGATTCGGAGAAAACCGTGTTTACGTATGATTTGACCAGTCACCAAGTGCTCCTGCTATACTGGATTAGGATAGGCAAACTTTGAATGCCAAGCTGTAAAGTTACCTCAAATTAACCAACTTATCATCAAGGATGTTTACTGATTTAAATACCCATATCTTGAGCACCGAATCAGACAACGATGAGGTGAGTTCATCTTCATATTATAATTAACAAACACCTCGCCGAATATTTTATACTCGCAGCAGCTGGCAGTGGCATAACCCAGGGAGCCCCCGCCCATTTCGCAGGCCTGCGGGAGCTCCCTGGGTTAGCAGTGGCAGATGCAGAGAGCGCATTTTCCGCCGCCGTCAGCGCCCTAACTCTAGCTCTCGTCCCCGGTAGACAGCTGGCAGCCGTCTGTTTCGAGGAGTTTTTTAACATTTTTTTATTTTTTAAATTTCTCCTCATAGTCATACACAGACGGCTCGCTATCGTGCAGCCACCATTAGGGGACTTACAATTGTAACAATGCAAAATCCCCCCGTCGGGGCTCTTCAATTTTTGTCTTTATAATGAATCAAACTTTTGAAAATTAATCAATGCGACCGAGATGCAAATTAATATTCCCTCTTGGCATTAATTGCCAAAAAACGGGGAAAATCAAGTAAAAAGGAACAAAAACAGTGACTTACCTCGGCAGTCGCGCAACTTCACTGCCCTGTTTTATCCGAACTTAATAGTACACATAAACATATGGCAATTGAGTCCCCTGTACAGATCGCACTAGAACTTCGGTCTCTGTATTTGGTGAGTGAAGCCAACGGAGTTCAGCTGAACAACCAACATAACAGAGACCGAAGCTTTTGGTCTAGTCCCCGGCCCCGCCTGCGAAATTATTTTTCCCACCCCAGTTGTGGAAGCCAAAATGAATATTCATGACTTGTGTCTCCGGAATAAGAGTACGCATGCGCGTGGACAAAAATAATTAAGTGAATAAAAATTTAAGTTAATTTTTATTAAATTGATTGTCAGTGGTCGTCCTTCTGGCGGCAGCGTTGTGCTGCTAATTATAATTTATATTCATTCATGGCTAATGAAACTTGATAAGATACAAATTACAAGATGAAAACATGATAATGAGAGATTTCCAGCTTATACTATACTATAGTTTACCAATTCACAGAGTTTGAATGACAAACTTAAAAAAAAAAAATCAGCTTTTTTCTGGTCCCGTACATCACAGCGCGTAATAATTTCAATATTACATCGTTAATGGTGTAGATCAATAATTTTTTACTGAATAAAGAGGGCACAACTGGCCTTCCAAAATCAATAAAAGATTCTCTGTTGTGCATTTATTTTTTATGTTATACAACTTTAAAGTCTCTAAATGTACCGTACGTCATAAGTCAAATAGCTTGGACCTGCCCACGTACATCAAATGTTTAGCCATACCTACTTCATTTGGAGGCTTATTTTTACCAAACCCAGGGAGCTCCCGCACGCGCAGCGGGCGGGAGCCCAGGGGCTTACCGTGTATTTGACCATACTCACGGGACTAGCGTGTTTTATGGTCTAAATATTTCTCCAAATGAATTGTGAAAACAGAAATTATGCACTTACCACGATTATATGGATGAAGGTCTAACGAGTGGCAGTTTCCTGACATCGAGGCACAGACTGGAACCTAAAAAAGCCAGAAAAGTTCTCTCCTTCTACCCCAGTCTCGATCGGCCATTTTTGTTATGAATCATAACAAAATGGCCGATCAAGACTGGGGTAGAAGGAGAGAAATTTTCGTTTTTTGAGGTTCCAGTCTGTGCCTTGATGTCAGGAAACTGCCACTCCATACATGTACATGTTAATGTTTGGACCTCATTGGTACTCGGAGTGCCATCACTCCTTATCCCCGACCATTCGCCATACAGGGAAAGGTACAGGGTGGGACTGTTCTGAGACCAGTGCCGCTTCCAGTCTATTTTTTCAGTAGGAACGCACAAGAAGTAAAAGAGTCGGACTTACCAATTCTTCTGTTGACCCAAACATAGATTTTGGTTCTACTTAAACAGGATTCCAATGTCCAATGAGTGAAATATCGTCCTTGATTGTAAAATTGATTTCAAAATCGTGTAAAATCATCAGGAATTTTTTATAATTCTCGTCTGGCCCATAGTCTCCTAATGTACGTAAGTACGTCAACACGCCCTCTTTTGCTGAATAAAAGAACGCTACCCACTGAACAGTGGCGACCACAGAGCTGGATAAAAATAAGCTCCTACCTGTTTCCCGTGTCTAAGCATAATATTAGGAATCTTTGGATATGATCCAGTGACTAGTATTTTTGGCATTATCCTTGTTCACCGCCGTTCATTTCCTGGTTTTTATACCTGTTAGTAGTGTGGATGTGTGATACAATTTTGTTTTTGGTTTACAAGTATAGATGAAAAGTGAAATTTGACAGTTCTGATCAATGTTGCATGGATCTACTAAAACTGTTTTTTTTTTCTAATTTACAAATAGTTCAGTTTAGAAGCTGGAGTTTATTTTTTGTTGACAGCTTAAAAAAGAAATTAGCAAAGAAAATGATTAAACAAATTATGAAGAGAATTGAAATCCAACAGTTATGAACAAGCATTGCTTGCACTGACCAGAATAGAAATAAAAACTACATGGCTGCATGAGATTCGGGGGAGGGGTAGTGTAGCCTAAGGGGAGGAGACCCTTATTCATTTTGCCTTTTTTGAGGGGAGGGAGAGGTTGGAGAAGGAAAAGGTTTAAAAAGTCAATATAAAACTGATGAATATATTATGGGTGTATAGTCAGAAAAATCCATGTGTACAGTCAATGCAATATTAAATTACTATAGGAAAACATGTAGCTGCTATGACCCCAATCCCCCCCCCCCCCGAGTAAGTAAAACATACATTTCTTATCTTTTGATAATTAAAAATGTGAAGTATTATAATAATAATAATAATAATTATAACATTTGTAGGGCGCTTAATACAGGTGTTTCTAAGCGCTCAGTTTTCTGCCTATCAACTAAATTACCGGGAAAAAAAAAGAAAAGAAAAAAAAAAAAAAACTTGATATATTCAAAGCAAAATTTTAAACAAAAAAATGCAACTAAGATGTGCACCTCAATATAGACCAACCCACAACTGATACCTATACATTAAAAAGGTGGGTCTTTAGCAAGGTCTTAAATTGATCAAGGGAGTTGGCATTATGGATGTAAGATGGTAATTTATTCCACTGGATTGGAGCGAAAACGGAAAAGGCTCGATCCCCATAACTGGTATTTGTACGTGGTCCTAAAGTAAGCTGCAAGGTTGTTGAAGAACGAAGTGGTCTGAGTGAGCTAGAAGAGCGGAGAGAAATGAGATTAGAGAGGTATTCAGGAGCTAGGCCATTGATTATTTTATACGTCATGAGAAGAACTTTGAAAATGATACGTTGGCGTATTGGAAGCCAATGAAGTGATTTCAGAATAGGTGTAACATGTTCAGATTTTCTTGAAAGAGTAACAAGCCTTGCAGCACTATTTTGAATTCTTTGAAGTGGGCGTAAATGTGACAGTGGGATACCAGAAAGAGCAGAATTGCAGTAATCAATGTGGGAAGATACAAAAGCATAGGTAAGTTTAGCAGTTGTGGGTTGGTCGAGTAGCCTCCTCATTTTTCCAATCTTAAAAATACCAAAGGAGGCAGACTTACAAATATTCTTAACATGCTGTTGAAATGTGAGATTCTTGTCAATTGTCACCCCAAGATCCCTTACCAACTCATTACACATCAAAATACTATCGCTAGTGCTACTTGTGGTTGAGAGCATTGGGAAGGACTCTGTGTTTCTAAATTTGGAGGAGATGTGGTATGAAAGTATTATGAAGTATTATGAAACTTTATGATTTTAAAAAGCCTTACATATAAGTACCAAGAAAATTATGCCTTTGAAAATCATATAGCACTGGTAAATGTTAATGTGTATTGTCAGTTACCGACAAGTAATGATAAAAATGTTCAAATCAAAGAAAGGAATTAAGAAAAATTTGTTTTCATTGAAATGTTCCTAGAAACTCGGGTATACTTCCACATCAAGCTCACTTTCATGTGAAGCCCTGCACAGAAGATACAATGCAATGATTCCACACATTTGACTTCCATGTATGGCAAATAAAGTGTAATGTCAGTTACCATAATGTCAGTTACCAGCATGGTTGTGGAAAAATTATCATAGCCCCCAAAAGACAAAAACGAATTGTTTAATATTTTGACACATCTTAAACTACTAACGGAGGTATATTTACATATTCAAATTATTACTCTATCTACTCAGGGACATGAGATATTTCAATTTTAATGAACACCCTGAAATTGCATGTCCTTTTGCGTAATGTCAGTTACCGACACATTTTTGCTTGCTGAATCGTAAAATAATGTGGTTACATAGGAAAACCTAGTATCAGAGTATACAGCAAGGTTCACTTTATTAACTCTCAAAAGCAAACTCCCGTCATTTGTTGTTTTAGAGATACACACAATGAAAGGTGTGAAAACATTGTGCCGTGTAATGTCAGTTACCGTGAAAATGCCCTTAATTTTTCTGTGCTTTGAATATATGCTTAAAGAGAAAATAACTAAATAAATGAATGTAATTGCTCTTACAATTCTTCTTCAACACCTCCCCCACCAGGGAAAAGAAAGCTTTACCGTAGTAAAGGTTTCTTTAAGATTACTTTTTTTTCTTTAACTTTTCAATGTCATCTTGATAAATCATTTACATTTATCGTGTACAACGGTATAGTACTATAACAAACATGTTTAAATAAATGAACATCAAAGACATTTTCTTCTAATGACACACTTGGTCAAAAGCATAAATAATATCACTTTCTATACTCTAGAAAGAGCATCAGTAATTACATTATTCTTTCCTTTTATCTGTACAACTTTCAATGGGAATGTTTGGAGCATAAGGCTCCATCTATACAGTCGTTGATTCTTTGTTTTGAATTTCTCCAAAAACACAAGAGGATGGTGATCTGTATAGACTGTAATCTTTCCATTGGTTAGATACACCTCAAACTGCTGAAGGACAAGTATGAGACTCATTGCCTCTTTTTCAATAGTTGAGTACTTCTTCTGAAACTGGTTGAGTTTCCTAGAGAAGTTCTTAGCACACTGATTTTTTGATGCCTTCTTCATCTTCTTGGAGCAATACTGCTCCTACCCCAACATCACATGCATCAATAGCTACTTTGAATGGCTTTGTGAAGTTTGGAGCTGCCAAAACAGGCTCATTTACCAAAATGGCCTTTAATTTCTCAAATGATCTCTGACATTCGTCAGACAAAACATACTTCATTTTTGCCTTCAGCAGGTTTGTCAGAGGACTAACCACTGTACTGTAATTTGGAACAAATTTCCTGTAGAAGCCACTCATACCTAGAATCTGAGGAATTCTTTCTTAGTTGTGGGAATTGGGAAATTCTCTAAGATACAGTAGCTTGTATCTTGGCTTCTCTTGGTAGCACATGCCCCTGACCAACCACATGACCAAGATATGTGACCTTTGGCTTGGCAAATTCAATCTTCATCAGATTCACTACTAGGTTGGCTTTATCCAGCCTGTCAAACAGTGCTCTCAAATGATCAAGATGATCATTCCAAGTATCACTGTACACTAGGATGTTGCTATGTAACGACAATTGTCAAGTCCAGCAATCACTTGATTTGTTAACCTTTGGAAGGTTGCTGGTGCATTTTCATTCCAAAAGGCATGACTTTGCATTGAAATAAGCCTACAGGTGTAACAAAGGCTGATATCTCTTTGGCTCGGTCAGTCAGTGGCACTTGCCAATATCCTTTAAGCAAGTCTATTTTCATGATATAGGCAGAATTTCCAACTTTATCAATACAATCTTCTAACCTAGGAATTGGATACGAGTCAGTCTTAAATACTGCATTTACCTTTCGGTAATCAATGCAAAATCTCTGAGAGCCGTCTGGCTTTGGAACCATTACAATAGGAGAATTCCAACTACTCTGACTTGGTTCGATTATGTCATTATCTAACATAAACAGTATTTCCTTATTCACCATTTCCAACTTGCTTGGATTGAGCTTATAAGGATTCTGTTTGATAGGTCTTACATCACCTACGTCTACATCATGTACAATTAAAGACATACGCCCTGGTTTGTCTTTACACACATTTTCATATTCTCTTAACAGGCCAGATATATAATTTCTCTGATCTTCTGGCAGGTGTTTTAATGCCTCATCCATAGTTCCTAACATCTCTGAGTTAGACAGCTTTACACCACATGGTTCGTTCTTAGATACATATGTATAAGACAATTCATCATCTGTTTTTCCATAGCATTCATCTTCCTGTACATTGATCTACATGTTTTTCTTCTTTGACCTGTGTTAAACCTATTGGCTGACTAGCCTCTCGCTCAAAGTATTCTTTCAACATGTTTACATGACAAACTCTTTGAGAATTTCTTCGATCAGGGGTACTGATCACATAGTTGACATCATTCAGTTTCTTTTTGACTATGTAGGGACCACTAAACCTAGCTGTCAAGGGCTCACCTTGCAAAGGCAACAAGACTAACACTTTGTCTCAAGGCTTGAAACTTCGCTCTTTTGCATTTTTGTCAGCTTGAGCTTTCATTTTTCCCTGGGACACTTAAGTGTTCCTTAGCCACATCACAAGCTTTTGAGAGCCATTCTCTAAACTTTGACACATAGTCTAGAAGGTTTACATCATCATCCTGAACCATAAACCTCTCTTTGATAAGCTTTAGGGTCCCCCTAACATTATGACCATAGACCAATTCAAATGGACTGAAACCTGTGGACTCACCCACAGGGGAATCCCTAGTTGCAAACAGTAGGAATGAGATCCCTTTATCCCAGTCATTGGGATAGTCTTCACTATAAGCCCTAATCATGGTCTTCAGGGTCTGATGATAGTGTTCTAACGCTCCTTGGGTCTGTGGGTGATAAGCAGAGGACTTGATCTACTTTATTCCCGACTCCTTCATAACTTGCTGAAATATTCCTGACATGAAATTTGACCCTTGGTCAGACTGAATTTCTTTAGGCAGACCATACCGTGTGAAAAACTGCACAAACGCCTGTACCACTGTCTTTGCAGTGATACTCCTCAAGGGTATCGCCTCTGGACAACGTGTAGACACGTCCATAATCGTTAGGAGAACTGTGTGACCCGATATCGTTCTGGGTATAAAGGGTCCAACACAATCAACAAGAACCCTAGTAAAAGGTTCATCAAATGCAGGAATGGGTATCAATGGAACAGGCTTGATAGAAGGCTGTGCCTTACCAATAATCTGACATGTATGACATGTCTTACAGAAATGCACCACATGCTTGTGCATCTTAGGCCAATAGAAATGCCTCATAATTCTATCTTCTGTCTTCCGAATACCAACATGACCTGCCATAGATAACTCATGAGCCATTTTCAGAATCTCTGTGCGGTAACAGGGAGGATCTACTACCTGGTGAATTATACACCAATCTTCATCAGCTGGTCTCCGGGGAGATAAGAACAGCTACAAGCTTGAAATGATCCAATGCAGAGCAGCTAGATTCAAACTGAATCAATATCACAATACATCAAGTGTGTCATTGATGCTGCAGGAGCTAGGATGGACATCCCTTCAACAATGACGAGAAATCTCTCGCCTTGTGATGTTCTACAAGATCCACAGCGAGCTTGTCCCATTCAACTCTGATGCATACATCACCAAATGTACTAGATCAACAAGAGCTGTTCACACTCAAGGATATCTTATGCCACAATCACGGACCCAACAACATCAATGCTCCTTGTTCCCCAGAACCATCAAGATGTGGAACACTCTCCCAGTAAACGTTGTGACTGCACCATCAACCGAAGCCTTTCGCCAGCAACTGACGAAAGGCAACAACAGCTAGATCCATACCTGTTTTTACTGGCACCATGTATATATTCGGCACATGCACTTTACCCTTGTGACACACACTTCACACTTTACCAAGTTCTGCAAGAATCTTCAGGATTGAAGGAAGCAGACTACACAGAAGAAGAAGAAGAAGACAACTTTTTTACGACATGAAAACCATCCATATACCCTCCTCTTTCTGACAGGGGAAAACTCTACTTGGGAAAGAAATCTGACCTCTTGAATTGCTTTGTACAAAATGATTAAACAACCGGTTTATTAATTCCATATAATTTTTTTATTGTGAACAGATATGCACACGATTTATATATTTGCATAAACATGATTACCTCCTCTGATGGCATGGAAAGTCACCAAAATGAATATTGTGTAACAGTGTCTCATACACATGGTGTTGTGCTGGTCCCTTGATTCTAAACATCAAAATCTGATAATAGTTCATATGTCTTACAAAAAATTGCTGAAATTTTGCATAAATTTGCATTAATTAACACTAAAAATTTTATGGAAATCAATCTAGATTTGATGTGCCATCAAAATAAATTCCATGTAGAAAAAAAATAGGCTTCAAGAAAAGTTCAGTCTGTAATATACAGTAATGAACGGTTAATAGTATGAATTGCATAAATTTACATAAATTACATTGTAACTCTATGAAATATGATTCCACTCGCTGATATCAAGGCATTCTATCAAGAATTCATGCTTTTGGTACCAGTGACACATGACGAAAAATAATTGTGATTTTAACAGTTCAATAAATTATGTCGAGATATCGGGGGACCGCATCTAGAATTAATGCTTTTGATATCGGGGACGCACATGCAAAAAATGTTGCGTTTGTAAATTCTGTCCCCAAAATTTTGCTAAGGCCGCTGACTAATATGACCTACCCCAAACCACCAATAAGTCACCAGGTAAGTTTTATGTAAATAGCCAAAATAGTAATTTAGTCTCTAAAAACCCAAAACAAAAAATAGCTTATCTGAAAGAGCAATTCTTCTTCTTCATACTGCGAAAATTTGAAGTCTTCAAGTTAAATAAAAGATACAAGGAAAGATATGAGTTTCTTGGACACTACTTTTTCGGACTGCTTGGAAGTTTCATTGAGATTACACAGTACATGTATGCATTCTCAGGCTTGAGTGAACCTCAAACTTCAAACCTTGTTTTCTCCTTATGGTTTAAGCTCTTGCTGATTTTCCTCTGCATTCAATCAAGTACTTGTGATGGCTACTGTTAGTCAATTTCAACATATTTATATATCATTTTAAAGCTTAGGAAATTAATTTTCAAGCTAATTAAAATATAAATTTTCATTTTGGTCGACTTATTGTTGGTTTGGGGGTGGCAGGTCACATATGGCTAGCTTTCAAGTTGTCAAGAACAACTTCGTTTATTAGAGGTATGCATTCATGATATTTGAATGTATATGGGTCCACTTTAACAAGGTTGTTGAGCTTAAGGCCACCGCACACCTTACGACTGTTCGCGATCTGATTTTGGAACAAATCGCATTTTGCTAATTTTCTGAAAATGTGAATGGAACATATCATTTTATTTGAGGTAAAAATTGATTGAAAGAATACAAATATAACCATTTTGAAAGATTGCAAGCCTTTATTTTGGAGTAAAGGCCAAATTAGTTTCAAATCGTAGCCAATTGTACGACTGCTATGACGTCATTACGACTAGATATTAAATTCGCTTTTATTCTAAGAAGGATGATAGCATAGTCACAGATTTGAACATGGTATTCGTACAATGATTTAGAACATTACACAGAAAGCTATTCCAAGTCTCAATATTAGCATAAAATTCTACATTTATTCTGAAATCGGGTCGCACACCAATCGTAAGGTTTGCGGTCGCCTTGAGGCATAGTGGATTGGATAATGGTGGGATCTATCAAACAGTATAAAATGATTTCAGCCTTGTCTGACTTGTATACCATGACCTCAATAATGTGGCATTACACTGCAGAGTGGTACATGTATGCTTTTGGTATTCTTATGGGCCAGTGACTCTCCTTTCTTCTGAGAATTTTTTTATTGTATTCAAATAATTTTATTCATTGCCTTTTTCTTTTTCCAATTATGTTATTATAATGTAGTTTCATGTAGTTTTATTTGGAGGATATATTTAACAACATACTATTCATCTGGATTTTGACAGGGAGACTGCTACCTTGTGACAGAAGCAGGTGATTCTGATGGGAGTTTCATTCTGCACCATTTCTTGACAAAGTATCTGAAATGTAAGTATTTGTCATTTTTGTAAATGCTAAAGATGCATTGTTCTGAAAAAAAGAAAAAAAAGAATCACAGTAGCTGGAGGGGGGGGGGGGGGTAGGAAGAAAGAAAGAAGGAAAATAAGAGCAAAGGAAAGAAAATAGGAAAAAAGAAAGAAATATAAGAAATAACGTTTGAAAGAAAGGAAGGAAGGAAGGAATAGAGAGGGAGAAATAAAAGGGTTGAGGTTTTAAGTGATCGATGAACAAACTAGATTTAAAGTCTTTGGTTCTTCTATAGCTTATTGTTCATGGAATATATCTTTTTACATGTAAATTCCAGATTAAAATGCAGAGGGAATGATCACTGATCACAGTATGTATAATACCATTAGGAGTGGGCTATACATGGGTCAAAAATACTTTTTTTGTCATTTTGATATGCCAACAGTTTTTTAAATTCATTTTAATGTATCTCAACATGAAATGACAATATTTTTTTGTCTCGGGTCCGAGAAAAAAGTGTGCCGGGCCAAAATCCAAAATGGCCGCCAAAACCTCCCAGAATCACAGTTTTGGCCACAAATTTTCTATTTGTTGGCCATTTTATCTGGTTTTGGTGTCTATTAATATGTTTTGGGGGCAGGCAATTTGTTTTTCCTAAAATAAGTACTTTTAAATCATTATTTGTAGAGTTAAGAGGTGATTTTACCTAAATTTACAAATTTTTAGAGCCTTTTTGCAGCTAGAAAGTGGGTTTCATCGTCATGTGATTCTTGGATATTTAATAGACGATACGAGTTTAACAGTAGCAAGCAGCTTTATATAGCTATATTGCTTTTATTCCTCTAACTTTGGGTTTTACCGATATTTGTGAAATACATGTATATCTTATTAAATAAAAAAAATGCCAATGGGCTATACAGTATACAATGTACTGTATAATATGTACATACTGCATAGTTACATGTATGTCCATGCATTGACAACCGTGATATATAACAAGGTCTGTATAAACTATAGTGTCATAGAAACGAGCTCTTAAGTTTAGAATTAGATGCCTCTGACATAGAAGACATGATTTGTCTCAGAAATTGAAGACATCTTTTATCAAAAATGCTAAATCAGGGGGGCGGAGAGAGGTAAATATCATTAAGAATGGATTCTAGTCAACCCTACATTATGGCATTTACACACATAGCTTTTCTGGGCCATGTTGCATAAAAGTTACCATTATGGTAACTTTGCCATTCAATGGTAACTTGCATGGAATCCTTGATTCTGATTGGCTGTTGATCAGTGTTACCATGGTAGCTACCTGACCCCATAAACAAAGGGTTAGACACCACAACCAGGTACAAAACCCTCCAAATGAAGAAGATATGGCAACAAATGTTATGTACGTACACTATATGATCAGGTTACATCATGTACATCAGCTGACAAGCAATCAAATTCACAATCTAATTTTTGTCTCGCCCATCAGAGGTGAAGGCGAGACTTAGGGATCCAAATGTCGTCCGTCGTCTGTCGTCCGTCCGTTGTCCGTCCGTCACAAACTTAATGACACATAACTCCACAACCGTAAGTCGCTTTTCAACCAAACTTGGATGGTAGATGGACTTGGGGGACCTGCATGTAATGCTGCAGTCTGAGTTCACATGGTAAGGTCAAAGGTCATTTTCAGTTTAACGTTAATTATGCAAGACTCTCTTACGACATCTAACTCTGCAACCGTAGGTTGCTTTTCAACCAAACTTGGATGGTAGGTGGACTTGGGGGACCTGCATGTTATGCTGCAGTCGGAGGTCACATGGTAAGGTCAAAGGTCATTTTCAGGTCAATGTTAAAGTTTACATGCAAGACTCTCTTATGACAAGGTCTAACTCCGCAACCGTAAGTCACATTTCAACCAAACTTGGAATATGATGAAGTGAACAATTTCTGTAAATATAAATATGGTAAAAAGGAGAAGGATATGCAGATTTCATTGCCATTGAGTCAATTGTTTCATGCTGAAGCTTACAACTTGTCTCATTTGATTTACAAAAATATCAATTTTGAAAAACTTTCAAATTCTTTCTTTACATGTTAAGAAAGTAAAGGGGTCTTCTTCCAATCTGAAACTATGATGTAAACCAACTTATTATTGAGATATTTCTGTTGCCAAGGGTACGATTATTGAAGATGTTCCCTCAGGAACAAAAAAACATAAGAAGCTCTTTTACATGTATGGACTATAAAACTTGACTGCTATCTTTTTTCAGCTGGTGGCAAAGTCGTCTTTCTAGGCCTTTCACAATCGTTCAGTCACTACAATGCTGTAGCACAAAAATTGGTAAGAGAATTAAATGTTACAATTCAAATATCGGGTAATAGCGTTTCCAGATAGTATATTGGAATTTTAAAAAATATGTGAAAAGCTTGGCCATACTACGTAGTTTGCTGTCCAATTGTGTATGAAATATAGCCATTTGAATAATCAATCGAAATTGAATAATTAGACATGGACATTTTGACATTAAAGCGGTTTTGTTGAATAACTTAATATCAGTATAATGATAAACAAGCAAGGTGATATTCAAATTGAGAAATCTGTATTTGGCCATGATTTAGATTCATGAATAAATAATGTATAGTATATAATGTACATTTTTTTTTAATGAATGGTCAAGAAATTTGTTGTAACCAATCCTCAACATTATTTGCAATAGCCTGGGGAACAGTATAGTGGAAAAGTGGAAACGCCCATGTAGACAGGTCCAGATTCGAGAAAAGTAGACTGCATTGGGCAAATCGTGTTAGTGCTGAATTAAGAAGTGTTTTAACATAATTTGAGGGCGCTGAGTCCAAATGTGCTGTTTACAGTTTGCCAACCTTGAATTTTATGTTAAAATCCTCAAAATGGCAAAAACAATATGGCCGCCATTCTACAGCCTTTTTTGCTCTCTTTTGACCCACAAAAACCTGCAACAAAATGTTTGTCAACTTTTTCTGGTACTATTTGATGTGAGGCATAACATACTAAAATCCTACCAAATCCGCATCCCTAGACATCCCTTTTCGATGCATATTTAAGGGGTTAAAGGTCTACTGATACAGGTATTCAGAGTGAACATAAGCAGTCCAGGGTAGCCTACTTAGAAATCCAAGATGGCATCCAAAATGGCTGCCATAGCCTAAACATTCACAATTCATCTATTACCTATTTTAGTGTCTTTAGTTTTGGTTTTATTCAATGGTTGTTTTAAAGGTCGAGTAGTAATTTGGTGCAGATTACAAAGACCGTCAGCAGTCCACTATGTCTAAAAATCCAAGATGGCTTTCAAAATTTGAGTCTAAAATGGCTAAAAAACCGACAGTTTGTTTAATATCCGCCTGGGAAATATGATTTTGGTGTCTAATCCATAGTTATTATAGGGTGAAGTAATACGTCAGAACAAGTCACATGTACAAGGACAGTCAATGGTCCTGTACGTCCAAAAATCCAAGATGGTTGGCAAAAATGGAGTCTAAAATGTCTGTCGTCAATTACAAACCGACACAGTTTGATTAATGACTGCCTGGGGAGTGTTTCATCAACATTTTCATCCGACAAGTTGTCAGATCTGACATCTTTCCATGATGTTGATTGGCTGAGAGGTACTATTACTATGGTAACTGTCGGATAAAATGGGACTTGTCGGATAAAACGTCCGACAAGTCCTTTCATGAAACGCCCCCCAGGAGAATATGATTTTAGTGTATAACCCATGGTTCAAAGGGTCAAATATTACATTGGGACAAGTTACAAGGACAGTCAGTGGTTCCAGTATGTCCAAAAATAAAAAATGACTTCCAAAATTGGAGTTTACAATAACTGTTGTAAAAAAAAAATAATAACAAACATGTAGTTTGTTATTCTGCCTGGGATATATGATTTTGTGTTTAACCCATGGTTTAAAGGGTCAAGTAATACATTAGGAAAAGTTACAAGGATAGTCAGTGTTTCACCATGTTAAAAAAATCCTAGATGGCTTCCAAAAATGGAGTCTAAAATGGTTGTTATTACTTAAAATCTGACATAGTTTGTTTTAATAATATCTGCCTGGGTATCACGTGAAGTTACTGCTACTTGAGACACAAAATAAGG
This sequence comes from Lytechinus pictus, assembly GCF_037042905.1. Lineage (NCBI taxonomy): Eukaryota > Metazoa > Echinodermata > Echinoidea > Temnopleuroida > Toxopneustidae > Lytechinus > Lytechinus pictus. Next base: position 43,847,153 of record NC_087245.1, on the reverse strand, counting down.
GATGAATAAACAAGCTGTGTAAAGTTAAAAAAGATTTAATGTTTAAATCTCTTTTCAATCATTTCTCTGATTTGTACATGAACATATATGGATATTGAAATGATCACAAATAAATACAACTTAACTTAGGCAAAATAAAGAAGAATCATTGTATGACATGCCCCACTCGGCCCTGGTAGTCGGTCTCCTGGCCTCCGCAGATACATTGACTTCCTCCACTTGGCCCTTGGTAGATGGTCCTTTGGCCTCCGCAGATGGTGATGCTCCTCAGATCGGACTTCGACGATTATGGACGAGATCGAGCCCCGAATATTGACATAATAGCGCATCATGTCGATGGAGAACCGGGCGGCAGCTGGGCTCATAGTCTTTTCACCAACATGGACTCCCTCAGATAACTTTTTCTGCCTAAACGGAGATCTGTGATTTATCTTTTAGCTTCTGGTGGTTTTCCATGGACATGAATAGAGTCTTTGTGAAGTGACTTTGTTTATATTTCTTTATTTGGTGTCTCAAGTAGCAGTAAATAAATAATAAAAAAAGTCACTTCACGTGACACTGGGGTGTATGATTTTGCAGTCAAACCTTTTGTTTATCATGTTTTTAGGGCCAAGCAATACATGAGGATAAATTACAAGCTCCTACCGCGCTCATAAAAAAAATAAGGAGAACAAAATATCGCGCTCCTTAAAAAAAACCTTAACCAAAAGTTGCTGAAATTGCACATTTACATATTCATATTCCAGAAATAGACTTCTATTTTCCATAATTCCTTGCAATTATTTTTATTTATTTTGAAACTACCAAAAAGATGAAGAATATTCACCCCTTTCCTGACTCTGATTTATGATGTTAAACTCAGTAAATATTGTAGTCCCATATGTAGATGTTCATGGTGTTGACCTAGTGTAAACGATCAAAAACGATCAACGATTGTTTTCAGTTAATGTTTGCAAAACCATGGAAGTCTACATGATGTGGGACTACAATATTTACCAATTGTAACATCAATCAGAGTCAAGAAAGGGATGAATATTCTTCATTTTCCTGATAGTTTTCAACTAAATCAAAATAATTTTAAGGAATTATGGAAAATAGATGGCCATATCATGGATTTAGGATGTATTATGTAAAATTTGAAATTTTAGCAATTTTTTTGTAGAACTAGATTTTAAAGTGTTTTTTTTTTCTAAAGCAGGAGCGGGATATTTTGTAAACGTAATGACCCAGGCCTAGTTTCACCACAGATTTAATAATAGCTACTGTACACAGCTATTGCATTAACAATTTTAAGGAAAATCTACCATTTAGCATATATGTATCGAATTAAATTGATTTGAGACCCTCAAGGAGAGCAATCCTGAGGAGCTCAATTGGGCTCCTGGAAAAAATAAGGAGAGCAATTTATTGAGCTCCACGAAATTATAAACGTGAAGGACTGAAAAATCCAAGATAACTTCCATAAAAAGAAGTAAAAGATGACAGCTTTTACTTAAAAATGGACATAGTTCATATAGAATCCACCTGGGTGATATGATTTTGGTGTCTACATTATGGTTTAAACTATCAAATCATGATTTTGTATCAGTTATGAAGTACATGTAGTCCATTTTGCCTGAAACCTCAAAAATGGCTTCCAAAATGTGTCTAAGGGTGTGTTTATGCTTCCATTGCGAGGACAGAATCAGCGTTTTCAAACGTCGATCCAAAACGCCGATCGTAAACGTGGTTCTGGGAGTGCTGTTTATGCTTAACTTTTCAGAGGCGAAATCACAATCTCCAGCTGGCATCACATCGTAATTTTCGTTGAGCAGGAAAGCAAGGTCAATTTGGGCGCGCCCTTTTTCGAAAGTTTTTCCCCGAGTGTTATGGGAAAGGTACGTCGACTGTTATATAAACATTGAACAATTTCCGATATTTTAGTCATTGCATGGAGCTTCTTGATATAGCCATATAATTTCACCATGGTGAGGATAATAGTAAAAAAAAAAAAGAAGAATATTAAGCATACAAAATAATAAAATATCTATTTGTTTATAAATGCTACTGGGGCATCTTGCGATGTCTCATTATAACTCGTGTTCCAGGTTATTTTTTGGTGTAAATCCCTCAACGTTCATCGTGATGACAAATTGGAAGAGTAATACTAGTAATAGTACTAATGCAAAACAAGGGAGATGAGAGGTAATTCCGTGGAGGTAACATGCTACCATGGAGCAATACGACTATTTGCACGCGGACTTTTATCTCACCGGAAGCATGTACCAAATGACGCCATTCAAACACGTTTACGATCGTGGTTCTGTTTATACTTCCCCAGAAAGCCTGATTCTGGTCAAACGACGTTTACAAACGCACCTTTTTGTGAGTTTACGATCGGCGTTTTGAAACAGCGTTTAAATAAAAGTAAGCATGGACGCAACCGTGTTTTGGACTAATCACGTTTGGAAACACTGATTCTGGCCTGAAAAGTGGAAGCATAAACACGGCCTTAAATGAGTCTCATCACATATAGTATGTGAAAAAATATTAGGTGTCTATGCTATTGTGGTTTGATGAATCAAATAATATATCTGGACAAGTAACAAGATTGGTCAGTTTTACCTTTTTGTAAAAAAAAAACAGAAGTGACTTCTAAAATTATGTAAAAATGACTGCTGTTCCCGACTCATGAAACCTTAGGATAGTCCTTAGCACTAAAGTGACTCGTCTTGAAGTATTTATCATTGAATTATAGTACTTTTTAGGTGAAAGTGTACCCCATAATGTTTGTTTTTCAGGTTTTTACATATTGTTACACCACAGTCTACATGTACTGTAACTCTCATTTCTATGAGCCTTAAAAACATAGTAGAGACACCAAAATAACCATGGGATGATAATGAAGTTTTGCCATGTTTGTATTAATGGTGGCCGACGTGAATGCAATTTGACCCTTGAAATCATGGGAAAGACACAAAAATGTCCTTAGGTACACATCATAATTATGCAGGTTGCATCCAATTTTTAAGAAACAGCAACAAGTTGATAATCGGCACCACTGACAAACCTTGACAATTTTCCAATGTATATTTTTTTCCCTTGGAACCATTTTTTTTTTTTTTTGGGGGGGTCTTTTTACTAGATGTAAATCATTTAATCATATGAATTTTACCCATTGCAAAATTACAACATGCATTGTGGACGCCCTTTTTGAAGGTCATTGGATTCTCTGACACACTCACTGACTATCTTAAACATGTCCTGATGCATTTTTTCTCTCATAAACTTCTTAGATATAAGCTAATTTCATGACACTGCAGTAAGCAATAGATGATTTACTATAATTTTTGGAGTTGATGGTATAACGAATACCGTTCTGGATGCCATCTTGGATTTCCAGGTACCCTGGATGACCTTTTCTTTCTGCTATATTACCTATCTCAATACATTTTGTTTAACCCTTAGTTTCTCAAAATAGATACTTATACCCTAAGAGTTTTGACATTTCAAAAGCTTAACATCTGTTAAGATTTGATGTTGACTTCGCCGCCGCCAAAGTCATTGCTGCCGTCGGAAGAGCGTCGTCCATGTCTTGCTTCTGCTATGCTGGCGAGGAAAAAGCGGCGAACAAGTTGAAGTTATCACAATGTTATTTTGCCAGCATCGCCCAAATATTATCAAACATTCGATCTTTTATATTAGTCAACAGCTGTGAATCATGGCAGCCATCTTGGAATTAAAGATGGCTGACGAATCAATCGGAAGTTTTATGTTTTATGGGCATCAAAAAATATAGCAAAGACCATAATTTCTGAAACATAATCACTCATAAAATCGTTTAATGTGGAAACCGCATTCAAAATACCGCTGTTTTGTTTTTTGCCGATTTGAGGATGAAAACGTCTTAATCAAGTTTGGCAAACAGCATTTATGGATTCAGCACCCCTGAATTACCTTAAAACGATTGATAAATCAGCACTAACACAAAATGCCTAAAGAGCTTTTTTCTGAGCTCATTTTTAAAAATCTGGACCTAACTAATGTATGTCTATGACTACCCATATCAACCATGGATTGATATGATGATAATTCTTTATTTAGAATACATGCCACTAGGTCACTGATTACATCTTGCAAATGATTTTACTCTCCAGGGTGTCAATTTGATGGCAGCCAGGACTTCAGGGCATCTGGACTTCATCAGTGGCTTGCTATACTCGCTCCCATTAATGAGAGAAGATGGGTTGTCACATAAAACCAGCAGTGAAGACACCATCCTACAAGACTGCTTGATGTAAAGAAAGTCTTCTTAAAGAATCTATTTACTCCTGAAATATACTCTTAGTACAATGTATGGAAACAGAAAAATCGAAGATGAGATCAATGAAAATTATTAGACAAACAATAAGAATAATACATACTTTTTAATGTCGAGATCAGTAATGCTATCGCGATGCTTCTATTTGTCATATCACTTACGAACAACTCTTGCCTTTGACACTGAAAATATAGCATCGAACATCTACAGGTAACTCTGCCCAAGTCAAATCTCTTGGGACCAGAAAAATCTGTTCAACTTCGGTATGTTACACATGTTTTTATTAACCTGGTCTAAAAAAATTCTTCGACTTAGGCGATTATTCAACGTCTGGAAGGACTTAGGCACAGATACCCCATCTACTAGTGTACCTACGGGGGGGGGGGGGGGGGGGGTGGCTGGGTTGGCAGGTGTTACCTATTTAAGGAGGAAATACATGTATACCAAGTATGGGAAATGATAAAAAAATTCATGTTTTTGGTAACTGGCGTTACATACCATATCACAAACTTCATCAATATTTTTTATCAGATAAATGAATTACTGGTGTTTTTTTCTGTAGTATTCTGGGTTTTGGGGGGAAGTTGTCAGGACACTCCAGAACACAAAAGACACGATACGACGAAAGTTGTAGGTTGTGAGCGGAATTTAATTTCCCACTTGAGCACAACAGTTGTTCAGAAAATAACAAAAAAGGAAAAACCTCTGCAATCAGAAAAGAGAGAAACAATAAAGAACATGAGTATAATGTTCACAATATCATTACAGCATGTAATAAAGCACTTATCTGTCCAAATTGTGTATATTCCCTTAATATTACGAGTACACGTTTCGATCACTGAGCAGGTCACTGCATTGTGTTTATTTTTCTCAATAATTTTAAGTCATAGATAGATACAGTCTGCGCTCGATAATATTCGAAAAGTAATGTTTATAACAAGTTATTAACTCAGCTATCAACAATTAAATAGTCACAAGTATCATAGTATTTTATGTTTCTAAAGCTTAAATAGACTTCTTTTGCAATCATTTTCTTTCAATGTAAAATATATGAATTCACAATTTATATAGCAACCATTGGAAACATTCTTCCAAATATATCAATCTTTTGTACATCTCACACGAGTTCAAACTGTCATAATCGATCACAAAAAAACCCGTTAATTTTTGTAAAAGTACTGCACGTCTCAATCTTTTAAGAGGCATGGCCAAAAATAATGCATATCTTTTAAGTACGGCCATCTTGACTCACCCGACTAGGGCAGATTCAGGTTAAAAACCATACCAAGGACCAAAACAATTGCTTTCTAAGGTCAGATTCCGGTACCGTACACTGCAATCTAAAATAAATAATAACATACAGTTGCATGAGTAGCTATATCATAATACTCTTTAGATTTCTATAAAGCTTACAGGGAAATTCAGCGTATTGACAGACATTTTAACAATTGATTAACTATAAATGTCCTATACATCATATTGACAACAAAATAGAATTATTAATTCAAACACCTTGGTCTAAGGAAGAACTTATCATTAAAGCCTTCAATGCTCGAAGGAAAAATGCAAATTCACCAATTATTTTCATCTAAATATTATAAGATATCACTTCGAACAACACAGTCATTAAATTTGAAGGAAAATTCATAACTTTTCGTACCTTCGTAGAAAACCCAGAAATCTTTCATCGCAATCCAGCTAGTTCCATCAACAAATTAACATAGTTCCATTCGAACTCCTAAATGAATAAACGATACACCAATCCTTAATATATGTGATTGTATAATATAAATTGATCACTTATCGTTCTAAAATCTAAAATATATAACCGAACTGGCGAAAGTATTAATCGATTAAAGTTAAATCGATAATTAATCGAAACCATCAGTATGAAACTATTTGACCTTGCCTGACCTTGAGGCTACCATTTACCAAATCTCCCGGTTTACGAATTATTCACATTGATAAATTCTACTTATCGTCTATTTATATACACCAGGTAAATAATTCATCGAGCGTTAAAGAAAAACATCTACATAAACATATTCCTCCAATTTGGCAATTCCAAGACAAAAAGGAAAGAGTGCTACCATCTTGAGTCGGTAGGTACCCGATACATATATACACACACATTGATTGTTACGTAACATGCCACGTAGTAGGTATCCTTGACCTAACAGAAAAATACGATTCAACGCTCTAATTATAGTTAAGGATTTAGAGATATATATTCCAAGACATAGATATTCTTCTCTTATAAAATAGCACATATCAATCAACATACCTCGACAGGATTGTGATATAAATTATCTGGATCCTACAGGACTCTCCGACTGATCGCTCTCCTCACTGAGTAGCTTGACCAATGACCTCAAAACAATCGATCTCTACTGACCAAGCGGGCTTTCTTCCCGCGTAACATAATCACTTTCACAAGATCCTTCCTCTTTACTAAATTATAACACTATTTCGTAATATAACTTCAAAAAAAGAAGTATACTTTATCCCAAGCAATTAACATGATTATATATAATTTTCATTTCTAATAACAGTCCATGTTCAATATAATAACTTTACCAAAATGGAACTATTTGTTCTGGGATGTACATTTCAATGTTGTGATAAGACAAACATATTACACCCTCTTCGTCCAACTCTTGTAAGTAAATCTTAAAGGAAAAATCCGACTTTTTCCAAATACTATATTTCTATGGGATTTTATAAAGTGTTATTATAGCAAGCTAAATCACTGACACTAGGGAAAACATCATGATCAAACCTGTACTTTAGAAATCTGTCAAAACAAATTATGTATCAATATACCATTTTCAACACTAATTTGTATCCATACTTTGGCGGCCATTTTGAATTAAAAACTGGCTGCCAGAGTTGGAAACAAAAATGTCCCAGAAACTTCAGGTCTTGTATTATTAAAAATCATAAAGGATTTGACATGAATATCAATTTGATTTTTTTGCCTCTGTGTCCATCTGTGGTGAAAATGCCCACATGTAGTTCATGAAACATAGACATAAGGGTAATTGAGTTGTTTTGCACATGTCTGAGGTCACAAGATCATGGTCAAAGGCCATGTTGGGTAGATGGACATAGTATTTTATTTTCATATGAGTGTTTTCTTTTATGAATAATTATTTGATAGCTGTTTTCAAAGTTGGCACTGCTGGTATATCAAATTGCGTAATGCAGGCGAGACTGCCAGAGGCACTCCACTTGTTTGAATTCATACTTCTACAATATTTGATAAATTATACCAAGGGAACATGAATGCATGATATCAAGTAAAAGCAGAATAAAACTATTGCAGATGACAATATCAAAGGTGGTATTTATACTGTGGGCACATACATTCTTTGAAAGTAATCAGTGTGACACACCTTTTGACCAATTCCAGGTGATCTATATAAAAGAGATCTTGCTGAATACTTTTGATAGTTTCATGATTTTTTATAATGGTAAAGCTATTTTGTAGGGCATCGTATCCATGTGGAATTACATGCTAAAGGTTTCACATTATTATTATTATCATTATTATTATTACTATTGAACAACGACAAGATATCTATTTATATATGGATGTGAAGATGTTAAAGTGAATGTATGAAAATAAAATGGAGATCTTGAAGTTTTCTGTTTATGTATGATCACATGGACCTAAATTCATCTAAAAATCCATCTAATAATGTCCTTTGGAAAGACAAAGGTAATGATTTCTACCTTCATTCTATCTTTTCTTCCTTTAGTGCCAAGTCCTTACTACCACTTTACAATCAAGTGCAAAAATATTTGTGGAAAGAGACTGGTGAACAAGTCTATAGTGGGACACATCTAATAATCGATGACCTTAGCATTCTACATAGTCTAGGAGTTGATACAGGTCAAATAGCAGACTTTATGCAGTACTGTCAGGCAAGCATTCTTGGACATGACAAAGAGGTATTGTTAGTGAAGAAGTGGTGGTAGAGACTCAGTAGTAGTAGCAGTAGTATTAGTTAAGTAGTAGTAGTAGTAATGTAGTAGTAGGAATAGTAGTAGCAGCGGCAGCAGTAGTAGTACTTAGTAGTGGGACGATGAGGAGTATAAAGAATCTTTCTTTTCACAATAGATGTCAGTTGTGATGACATCATAGTGGTCAAATCATTTTCCATAATTTGAGAAGAAGTTATTTCAATGATTCAGATTTCATATGAAACACTAAAAGAAAGACAAACTTTTATCTTTGTCAGCTTTCATAATGTACATGTAATTATGTCTCTATGCGCTTCAGAATGTAGAGAGAAGCAAATGACTTGTTACTAGCAGTCAGAAGTTTTCAATCTGGTTTTGTCCCTGTCTAACAGGTGTTGCCGGATTCACATCCCAATTGCCCCTTACCCCTCCTTCCACAATGCATGGTTCACTGCATACTTCATACTCGCCTACCCTTTTTCTCTCCTCCTTTCACGAAGTTAAAATAAACCATTCCAGTCTATTAAAAAACTTGCACTGTGATTAATCTTTATATTAATACACTTCAGCATCCTGGTAGCATAGTGAGCTTACTTCATTGTGATGGAGACGATGATGACGATGTGATATCCTTGAATACTCAACTCCAACATACATGTACCTGTCATCTCTTGGTAGAGGGTTTACCAACAGGCTTCTCCAAGGATGTTCATGGTCAGGTATGTATACATTGGGTGATGTTGGTGTTGGTGTTGAGAGTGTGAAATGAATTATGTTATGACCTTGTTGTTACCATTTGTGTAAATTTGACATGTATTAATAATGATAGTAATAGGCATTTGTATTTTGTCATCTGTCTAGAAATAATCTATTCCAAGGCGCAGTGTTTATCATTATCATTTCCCCGGCTTTAGTTCGAGCTGCCTTTCAGCGCTCAGTGCATTCAAGGAATTAATCCTGCCGGGTACCCATTCACCTCACCTGGTTGAGTGCAGCACAATGTGGATAAATTTCTTGCTGAAGAAAATTACGCCATGGCTGGGATTCGATCCCACGACCCTCTGTTTCAAAGTCAGAAGACTGATCCATTGATTTGATATTATTGGGCCAATTTTTAAAAGCGTTTGTGCTTCATTTGGTCCTTCCAGATGTATAATACCTTTTGTGTATTTAAATATTTTGTGGAAAATTAATTAAAAAACATAAAGCTAGTTCCAGAATATGATACCAATACTATATCTCATAATGTCATGCCTCTGTGCCGCACTACCAATCATCTCAACAAAGAAAGAGAAATTGCAGTTAATCTCATCGTAGATTTAACCCTTAACCCTATCTAGGCCGGGGGGGAGGGGCCTCGGAGGCCCCCCTGAACAATTCGCGCAATATTTTTGCCGCGCGAAATTTTTTGACCGCGCTGCTCACTGACTTTTTACTTTCAAGTCTTGCGCAACTTTTGAGACCAATTTTGCGTCACCCGGGTATGTGGTTCCGAAACTATGCAACATTATGTAAGTGCATGTCAGACCAAAAATTGCTCAAAAACGTGATTTTGTGTACAAAGTCAATGCAAATTGTGTTTTCAACCAAAAATCCTAAATGTATGATTATTTTTAGTTTGCTGGTCTTAATGTATTTATTTTATGCTTTACATGATCTCAGAAGAGATTCATTGAAGAAACTATGAAAAACGAAAGGGAAAAAACAAGTAAATACATAAGAAATTGCAAAAAACATAATACATAAGAAAATGATTTGATATCGCAATTTTGTTCATGTACACTTGCTAAGAACACCACAAGGAGTTTTTGTGCAAAAAATTAGAACATTTGGAGCTTTATTTAGGGAGTTAGGGGAAAAAGTATGATTTCACATACTAATTACGCATAAATTAGTATAATCACTTATTAGCAATTCGCATGAAATGAATTACTATACAATTTTGTAGATTATGTCCCAGACAACCAGTGTGCCAATTTTAGGTGCGATCGCGTGGTTGACGGCCGAGATCTCAAGGGGGGCCTGGGAGCCCCCCCCTGGCCATATAAACTCCCAAAATACTCCGGCCTAGATAGGGTTAATTAACTCGTCAATGCATATTGTCTTTTTCAACCAAAAATAATAATTGTATGATTATTTCAACTTTTGTTGGTTTAGATGGATTTATTTCATGTTATTTATGATTGCAAAAGGGTCCCTGGCAAATTTCATTAAAATAAAACAATAAAAAACAGAGGTTTGAAAATACAAAGAAGTACATAAGAATTAAAAAAACAATAAGATACATAGGAAATTTATTTTTGGGGGGCAATTTTTGTAGCTTTTTGTTAGAAATGTAAAAATTTATTTGTTCACCAAGAATTAGCATTCTACTAGCGATATAAATTGAGTTAAATGCAAAAACTACACAAAAAAACCCAATTAGGGCAAATTTCATACGCTTATTTGCATAATTAATACAAAAAATAAGCAATTAATTTTTTGAAAATTTTACTATACAGTCTTGTAGTTTACATCTGGTTCTACACACGTGCAAATTCTTGCGGCGATCGCGCAATCAATGGCAGAGATCTTAGGGGGAGGGTTCAAATTGACCCCCCCAGTATATGTTGGTCTGAAATAGCCCAGTTAACCCTTAAATGACTGGGGGAGGGGGGCATGATGCCCCCCCCCCTCGACGCTTCGCGAAATATTTCCGAAATACAAAAAGATGGCGCCACAAAATGTTATTTCTTTTTTCTTTGAATCTCGCGCAACTGTTGAGACCAAATTCGCGACATACGGGTATACCATCGTGATGTCACGTGACTTTTTACGAGGCAATGTCATGCCGAAAATGGCTCATTTTTATACTTTGTGTACAAAGTATATGGGAGATGAAATTCATAAAAGGGTGATTATTTTTCGTTGTAATTAATCTGCTTAATTAATTCAGGGTTTGATTTAGTTGTTAAATGGTCTGTAATAATTTTCATTGAAAAAAACAATGAAAAACAAGATGAAAAAACAAAGAAACACATAATAAAAACAGGACAATTTTGAAAAGTCTATAAAATATTTGTTACATATTATGATATCTATAGTTTGATGTTAATAGATGCTCTGAAATCTTATCTTTGAAATTAAATTCAAGAAAATAAATTTTGTTCATGCTTGAGCAAACACGGGACGTTTTTGTCAGGGGTTCAAAAAGAGGCAGAAATGAGAAATTTGATGATCAGACTTCTTGCTAATCAGCAGACTTCCTTTAATCTTTTCATTATCTTTGCCATGATTTTCGAATTATGCTGTCAAATTTCATTTACAAATTCATTTATTTACTTGAATTATTTTGGGTTTTTTATTTAAACTTCTTTTACCTTTGAATTTTCTTTCATAAGTAAGAAAAGAAGACTTTTTTGGTCAACCCAAGCAAGAAGATTTGCACTATTAATTGGGAGAACTTGTAATTATTCAAATCCTTTTATTATGTGAAACGAATTATGGTACCTTTAAAAAACATTAATCTAATTTTCAAGGGGTTATTGATTCCTTGACCAAGTTTAATTATGTGCTTGACAGGACAAACAGGAAAGAATTCATGTCTTTCAATGGCAATGGTGTATTGAGTCAAATTTGAAGGAGCTAGATATGGCAGATTGGATAAAATGTAAAGTCTGATCAACATATTTATAATTTTATGCTATTTTGGCACAAGCCTCCATTTAAACCTCAGACCTCGAAACTAAATATTTTTAATGGCATTTGAAAGACTTAATGGCATTTGAAAGACTTCAGAGCACCTATTTGCACCAAAATATAGACATCATAATTTTAAACAAAAATCTTATAGACTTTTCAAATCGGTCCTGTTATTTTTTTATACGCACTGTATAATGATTTGCACTTATTTTAAATGTGAAAGCTCATTTTATCATGATGTATCATCTTTTTAATCAGCTTGAGATTAATTATCCCAATCCCTGGAGGATCGGTTGTTTGTGAATAAGGAAATTTAACGTAGGTTGTCCTGAAGGTAATGCTCGATTCAGCAGACGATATTCACACCATTCAACACTGGTTAAAATTATGTCAAATTTGTTAGTTTTATCATAAAAAATGTGACACCAATTCTGACTTCTCTGATGAGATGTAGATTTTCAAAGTAGTTCATTACAATTTATGAATGAAGCGGTATTGTATTACCTGATTATTGTTTGATACAGTTGATAATCAGACGGAACTCATCAAGTCTGGAGAATGGAAGGAGATCCAAGAAGACGCTGCAGTTCAAGATCACAGACAAGAACGTGTCCTTCTTTGCTGCTGGTACGTCATCAGCCGTCTTATGAGCATTGGCAGCCAATCCTAGTTGAACCAAACCCCGTGGACAGTACAGAAGCAGTAAGATGCATCGAGCTTGTGTTGGTGATGTTTAATAAAAAAAAAGTCGGCATCATTTATGGCGTCAGAAGAAACCAACACGCTGGGAACGTCTTGTGAAAAGACATGTCGGACATTTTATCTGACAAGTCCTGTTTTTTATCTGACTGTTGCAGGCGCGTAGCCAGGGGGGGGGCGGTGGGGGCAGTCGCCCCCCCCCCCCAAAACGCCCCCAAAAAGAAAAAAAAGAAGGGGAAAAGGAGAAAAAGAAAAGGGAAAAGGAGAAAAAGAAAAGGGAAAGAAGGAAAGGGAAGAAAGGTATAGCTCTCTTGTTTTTTTTTCTCTTTTTTTTGGTCAAAAGGATAAAAACCTAAACGAGACGTTCTTCTCTCTTCATACAAAATCTTGCTTCCGCGCTCTGCGCGGGAAAACTATAGAAATTGCCATTCCCTTTTGTTTCTCACACCTTTTTCTTCTCCGTTTTTACCCTTTCCGGCTGTGGGAATCGTATATTCTTGCCAGAAGTTATAAAGTATACATGGGAGTAAAGAGCATGAAAAGTATTTTTTTTCATATTGCATTGATATAAAATTTTGGCTCTTCTGTTCAGAGCGGGTAAACATTACCATCACTCCCCTTATCCCTAAATGCTATTTTCTTCCGCTTTTCAGCAAGTAATTTTTGATAGAGTATCTGCTCAAAGGGGGAGGCATTAAATTCGTGCCGTGCTATATGCAAAAGTATGTAAGATATTAAACTTTATTCTATATCGATGCACATCCATCTCCTGTCTTGTTTTGCGCCATTGATTTGACATTTTGATTATCACTGAAGTTTCTTAAACAAAAGGAAGTGCTTAATATGAGCAAAATTACACAATTGTTTTTTCTTCCAAAATAAATCACAGAGGTTTCCGTACTTTGCGAGCATGGGAAAGGAAAAGTCTCTCTTCTAGCTTGCGCCATCCCTTTCACATTTTGAGCTTGTTTTTCTTCTCTAAAAAATATCAAAATTAGAACAGGTTAAAGTTTCAGAGAAATTTCTAAACTTCAGAGCATTTGCGGGAAGGAATATGGCCTATTTCCTTTCTTTATATACCTGTCTTCTACTCTGTTTTGCGACTTGAGTTAACAAAATTTAAACTTTTTACAATCAAATAATATAGGGTATTTATATTGCGCACATGTCCACTTTGTTAGGTGCTCAAGGCGTTCCTATATTACCCGGCTAAGCTAGGCGTTCATAGCGCACACAGCTTTTTAAGGAATTACTTCCTACCGGTACCCATTTACCTCACCTGGGTTGAGTGCAGCACATTGTGGATCAGTTTCTTGCTGAAGGAAATTACGCCATGGCTGGGATTCGAACCCACGACCCTCTGTTTCAAAGTCCAAAGACTAATCCAGTGGGCCACAAATCTGATGTGACCAAGGTAGGCACAATATTGTAGGCTTATCATTTCTGTTCTCTATTTTTATGCAACATTTTAAGCTTCCGCGCTTCGCGCGGTAAGAGGAATTATTTCAAATTCTTCAATCTTTTCCCATTTTTTGGAAGCTCATAATTTCTTTAGAAAACTTTTTTTTTTTAAATCAGAGCAAGTCAATATTTGAGTTTATGAGGGTACTAGAGACGCAAGAAACGCCTTCTTTTGATTTGAACGTGATGAGATATCAAAAACTTGAGCGCGCGCTCTGTAAGTGTTGGCACGCTTTGCATGCACTTACCGCCCCCTCCAAAATTAAATCCTGGCTACGCGGTTGGACTGTTATATATAAAAGAATTGTAAGAGCAATTACATTAATTCATTTAGTTATTTCCTCATTAAGGATATTCATAGCATATAATGATCAAGAATATTCCAGAATGTCTCAGTAAAGCTTTGTTAGGCATGCTTACTGAGATGGAGTAATCTTTGTTATTTCTGGAATGTACAAACAATAGAGATTGCTACACAATAGACTCCTAGTTGTAGTGGAAAAGGACAATAGGATTAGCTATGTTGTTTACATTGTTAATTTCACTGAGGTCATTCAAGAATCTTCTAAAATTAGACTGTTCTAGAAAGTGGCAGAATGTTCTTTTTGTAGACAATACTAGAAGCTTCCAGAATAGTGGAAATTTATATATACATATATAAACTGGAATTTTCTTCAAGGACATCATCACATCAGATCAGAACTCAGAGTTTCACACCAGACTTTATGTCAGAGCATAGTTTATTTCCAACTGGAATACAACATTTATCTTCTGTGGACTTATTTGCATGCCATCAATGAACTGTTTGCAGTTGAAATCATCAACCTGTTTTAATGAACGCTTTTCAACCCATTGATTGCTGAAATATACTGTTCATCATCATCAACACCGTCTGCACAGACATTTCAACTCGTTACAGTGACTCTTGTTATTCATCGTGCTTCAACATCAATTTCATCATCGCCATCATTGTGAACTTTAATTTAAGGAATCTTTCCCAGCCAACTTGGATTTTATCTGGATCTAATACAGGACTATCATAATTTTGGATCACACATCTACCTCTTTAAGAGGTGAAGGTCATTATTTTTTTTTTGTTCTGTTTAGTGTATGATTTATTTCCTGTAATAAAGAAAAGGAAATCAAATTTAAAACTATTTTAATTGGTTTTTATTGTTATTTGTTGCAGTATCGTAACACTGTTACCATAGTCAAGTGCTTGGCAAATTGAAATGAGGGAAATTTTTGTCAGATCTGACAATTTTCAGACAAGTGTTGATGAAACATGCCTTGAAATGGGGGGCAAGGTCAAAATTCAAAAGTTGCAAAATGACACAATATGATGAGTGAGTTTCTCAGCGGTTACTTTTAATTGTTTTCATGCACCTCAACATCAACATTAACATGGAATCAAACACACCTCTCCACAAGCAAACACACAACAAACAAACATGCATGGGTATTTCAAACCACGATTCAAACCATGTTATCTCACAGAACCATCACTACAGAAGCAGGGGCTTGATTTGAATGGATTTTCATCTCTACTGACACAGACAAAAGAATCATGTTCTGTATTGACCCTTCATGATTATTTCTGCTCGTTTTGCAGCTTTTCAATTCGGACCTCATCCAACACTTTTGAATCCTGCTCTTTCGTGATGGCATGATCATAACAAGCATGGTATCATTTTAAAGAGAATTAAATGATCTTTTGAATGATATCAAATATGATTTGTGTAAAATTGGGAGTTGGGAGAAATTAATGGTCAAACTCAGATTTCCAAACCTTTTTTTGCTCGTTTTGCAGCTTTTCAATTCAGACCTCATCCAACACTTTTGAATTCTGTTCTTTTCGTGATGGCATGATCATAACAAGCATGGTATCATTTTAAAGAGAATTAAATGATCTTTTAAATGATGTAAAATATGCTTTGTGTAAAATTGGGAGTTGGGAGAAATTAATGGCCAAACACAGTTTTCCAAACTTTCTTTGAGGGGTTTATAATATAACACTCGTACAAGACAATGGTGAAAGTAAGTTAGAGAGAAGGAGAGGAAAGGAGAAGGTGAAGAAGATAAAAGAGGAGAGAAGAAATAGGAGAAGGAAGAAGAATAAGGAGAAAGAATATGACATCGTGTTACATTTGAGTGGAATAGAAGAATATGACACCATCGTGTTACATTTGAGTTGTACATTTGTATAGAATTCAGAATAAAGGAGTCCCGATAACATGAAAGACGAGTGTGGGATGGACACGGTCGTATTGCAGAATGGTTAAACCTGTAACAATCATTGAGGGGGTGAGAACTGTCTGCCATTATGGTCCGGACTTTGGTAAGTAGGCATCCTTTATAAAGTGCCTGGACTTGGGACAGTTCGATTCCTTTCACCCTTTGTGCAACTCGTCGAGTGCAAATTATTTTGCGTCCTGCTCATTTGACAAATTGCCCAAAGTATATATCAGGTTGAATATTGCTACACTTTTGATGATCGAATGGTAGAACAGTTTTAAGATAGTTTTGTCGATATGAAAGCTTCTTAGTTTTCGCAAGAAAAACATCCTTTGATTTGTTTTCTTTTGAATTGACAGACAGTTCTTCTTCCAAGAGAGCTCATCAATGACAGTTCCCAGGTATTTGTATTCATGTACCTGTTCAAGACAATGATATATCTGTGAATGTGGAGTGGTTCATAAATCGTACCACCTTTCCGAAATCAATGATAATTTCTTTGGTTTGACTGGTATTCAATATCAGGTAATGGTTGAGGACTTGGGCACTATTTCTACTTCTCTGGAACTGCAGCTACATGTATGGCATGGGCCACTTGTTGGCGATCCATCTCAACTGTTCTATGTGTATAAAAGATTATTACTAAATATTATCACTATTACTGCAATGATACTTTCTGAGATGAACTTCTATCTTGTGTCTTTGCAAAGAATCATCCTTGTCATAACTCTTGGTACAAGAGTCACATTTTTAGACCTGGGTAGGGGTGCATCTGTCATTCTTCTGTTCTTGCTTATTTATATGCATTCATGTCTCGATACATATACTTGCATGTTGAAAGTGCACCAGCATTGACAATGATTTATTCAAAATCTGAAGTAGTAATGATAGATAATGTGGAAAATTATAGTCCAGTCATTTCAACTTTTCACTTGGAACAAATTGCAGAATTTTTTCCAATGCAGAACATTTCTTTAAGGTCCATAGAAGACCATACTAAAAGCCCCCAAAAACCTTAATAGGGAAAAGTGTTCTAATTTGCATAAACATAATTGCTAGTTTTTGTCATATTCGCTCATTTAGTTCATGTAACAGACAATGCAAGTCAATACTATGTACTCCCCGGGGGGCCACTTCCATTCACGAGTGGATACCATGCGCGACCATGGGGTCTCGAAAAGCACCCTAAACACGTAATTTCCATATTCTGAAAATGCACCCCTTAACAAGTATTGGCGCGTGAAACCCTACCCTTAACAAGTATTGGAAACAAAACGATACTCTTGGCAAATATTCCCTGAAATGAACCCCTAAACAAGTACAGGAATGTTTTATTGTTATGGGTCCTTCGGTCGTCGGCTTTATAAAGCCGACGACCGAAGGACCCATAACAATAAAACATTCCTGTACTTGTTTAGGGGTTCATTTCAGGGAATATTTGCCAAGAGTATCGTTTTGTTTCCAATACTTGTTAAGGGTAGTATACCTTATTTGGTTTAGTACGACCCCACTTTCTACACCGTGTCGCGCAAATCGGACTCTAAACACGAAGTGTTGGGGCAAAATGGACATCCTTTATAAAACATTTTAATTTTGTTTTATCATTCCCGCAAATTCGACCCTAAACACGTAATTTTCCTAGCGAAATAGACACCCTTTTTTTTATTATTTTTGTGTTTTTGACACCCTTATCACGTTACGTACGTAACGTGCCCTATCGTGAAAAGGACATCCTTTTTACGTGTTTTTTTGGCCGCGCATGGTATCCACTCGTCAATGTAAGTGGCCCCCCCGGGATGTACTCAGACCTGATTGCAAATCAAATCAATTCCGGACTTGATGCTATATTCTCAAACTATAACTATGTTATAAATATCAGTAAGCAATGATTTATACTACAAGAACATTGTTACATAAATTCGATTCTGTTTGGACTGTATTGTTTAAAATGAAAGGGTCTAGGCACGTAAATTATCAAGTGCTAGTCACGTGACGTCGTACACCAAAAACATGTCAGTTTATGCCTGTTCGATCTCAGAGTTCATGAGAAAAATGAAAGTAGCCATTGGACCTGTCACATACTATTATACTATTATTATGCTACTTCACCAAAGTCATATCCACCCCTTTTCCATATTTTTTTTTCAATTTATGAGAAAATCTGTCAATTTGGAGCTCCTTAAGAGGGAAGGCATTGATGTGCTAACAATCTTTTATATGTAGCTGTTAGATAAAAAGCCTTCTCTTTCATCTCCAAGTGGTTTCAAAAAATAAGTGACTTTACTCTATAGCAGAAACGCCTTTTGCTTCAATGGTGGCTCAAAATTGACTAATTTTTTAATAATTAGCAAAAATCTGCAAAAATGTAGGGTGGCTACTCGGGGTCCACCCGCCAGTCATAAGGACCACTGGTCATACCCGCTAGTTATAAGGACCGCTAATCATAATAGTCATAAGGGTCGCTATGCATAAGGGGCTTTGTTCATAGAGGTCGCTAGTCATAATCAACGATGGGGGTCGCCATTCATAATCAAACAAGAGGGTCGCTAGTCATAATAAAGGAAGAGGGTCGCCAATCATAAGGAGGGAAAGGGTTCGTTGATCATAAGGGTCGCCATTCATAATAATGGATGAGGGTCGCCAGTCATAATAGTAGAAGGGGTTCGCCAGTCATAATAATGGATGAGGGTCGCTATTCATAATACTGTAGTAGAAAGGGTTCGCCAGTCATAATAATGGATGAGGGTCGCCAGTCATAATAGTAGAAGGGGTTCGCCAGTCATAATGGTAGATGAGGGTCGCTAGTCATAATAGTAGATGGGGTTCGCCAGTCATAATAGTGGATGAGGGTCGCCAGTCATAACAGTGGATGAGGGTCGCCAGTCATAATACTAAAAGGGGTTCGCCAGTCATAATAGTAGAAGGGGTTCGCCAGTCAAAATGGTAGATGAGGGTCGACAGTCATAATAGTAGATGGGGTTCGCCAGTCATAATAGTGGATGAGGGTCGCCAGTCATAATAGTAGAAAGGGTTCGTCAATCATAATAATGGATGAGGGTTGCCAGTCATAATGGTAGATGAGGGTCGCTTTTCATAATAGTAGAAAGGGTTCGCCAGTCATAATAATGGATGAGGGTCGCTATTCATAATAATAGAAAGGGTTCGCCAGTCGTAATAATGGATGAGGGTCGCCAGTCATAATAGTAGAAGGGGTTCGCCAGTCATAATAGTAGATGGGGTTCGCCAGTCATAATAGTGGATGAGGGTCGCCAGTCATAATACTAAAAGGGGTTAGCCAGTCATAATAGTAGAAGGGGTTCGCCAGTCATAATGGTAGATGAGGGTCGCTAGTCATATTAGTAGATGGGGTTCGCC
This sequence comes from Lytechinus pictus, assembly GCF_037042905.1. Taxonomy (NCBI): domain Eukaryota; kingdom Metazoa; phylum Echinodermata; class Echinoidea; order Temnopleuroida; family Toxopneustidae; genus Lytechinus; species Lytechinus pictus. The sequence goes on along the minus strand of NC_087245.1, from coordinate 43,827,436 downwards.
AGTCATAATAGTGGATGAGGGTCGCCAGTCATAACAGTGGATGAGAGTCGCCAGTCATAATACTAAAAGGGGTTCGCCAGTCATAATAGTAGAAGGGGTTCGCCAGTCATAATGGTAGATGAGGGTCGCTAGTCATAATAGTAGAAAGGGTTCGCCAGTCATAATAATGGATGAGGGTCGCTAGTCATAATAGTAGATGGGGTTCGCCAGTCATAATAGTGGATGAGGGTCACTATTCATAATAGTAGAAAGGGTTCGCCAGTCATAATAGTGGATGAGGGTCGCCAGTCATAATAGTAGAAAGGGTTCGTCAGTCATAATAATGGATGAGGGTCGCCAGTCATAATGGTAGATGAGGGTTGCTTTTCATAATAGTAGAAAGGGTTCGCCAGTCATAATAATGGATGAGGGTCGCTATTCATAATAATAGAAAGGGTTCGCCAGTCATAATAATGGATGAGGGTCGCCAGTCATATTAGTAGAAGGGGTTCGCCAGTCATAATGGTAGATGAGGGTCGCTAGTCATAATAGTAGATGGGGTTCGCCAGTCATAATAGTGGATGAGGGTCGCCAGTCATAACAGTGGATGAGGGTCGCCAGTCATAATAGTAGAAGGTGTTCGCTAGTCATAATGGTAGATGAGGGTCGCTACTCATAAAAGTAGAAGGGTTCGCCAGTCATAATAGTAGATGAGGGTCGCCAGTCATAATAACTGATGGGGCTCGCCAGTCATAATAACACATGAGGGTCGCTAGTCATAATAGGAGAAAGGGTTCGCCAGTTATAATACCACTTATCAATTTTATGTAAACATACCTGTAAATCGCGTTGAATTGTTATGTGGTATTTTATGTAGTATGTATTTAACTTCCTGTTATCCTTTCAGTCATTCACCTTCACTTGTTTACAAACTCTCCCAATGTCATCTTAAAATCCCCAAACCCCCAATACCATTTAAATCCTAAACCTTGACCATTAATGACCAACCCCCAGTGACGTCAGCTAACTTCAAGGAAGAAGTATGACTCACACTTCCAGCCCGAGTCACTTGCACAGAGCATCACCACACCCCTTATACCAGAGAAAGTTTGATAGACAGTTACCTATAGACCAATCAGAACAAGTTTACACCCCCCACCTTAATTCGTTACACCCCCCAAAAATAATGATATAAATAAGACTGTTTGATTATTAGAGAATAGAATACAGAAGAATACTAGACCCACGCTCATCCAGATAGAGAATCGGAAATGTACACAATTACATAATCAGCTAAAATATTACAAACATGCAGCAGCACGGGCGTAAATCCCGGGGATGGGGGATATACCCCCCCCCCCCACACTTTTCAAGGAGGGGGAGATGGCATGTACAAACATCCCCCCACTTTTTACGAAAGAAATGAAAAAAAGAATCACAAGAGATAAATGTTCTATTGGTGAAAATTCTTCCTAAAATACCGCTAAACAAATGAAAAAATATTTTTGAATCATACAATGCAAATAAAGAGCCAGTTCGCCATTTCCAAACGAAATACTTATGTCCTTATTATAACATTGAAGAGAAACCCCCGTTTCTTCCAATTCATCAATGTTGGGGTCTTCGGGAAGGGATTAAGATGGAATGTCAAAAAAAAATTGAATGTAACCTCTAATAAATCCATTAAACCATCATGGGGTAACAAAATAATATTGGAGGGGGTTGCCGTATGGACACACAGCCCAGGACCAAAATCCAATTGAAACCATTTGGATTTCCAACTTCAGGTCTATATTATCTAAATTTTCAGCTCGCGCTTCGCGCTCGCAATATTTGTCAGATGCGTATGATAATCATGATTACAATGACTACAAAAATTGTTTCATGTGTTCAGATGTAATTCTAATAAAATCAGCAAGCGCTTGGCACTCCATTAGATGACTATGGTGAGATATGCATACTCTTAATGGATTCCTAAAATATATTCCTTAAAATCTCACTGTTTGTGGTCTAAATATACGAAAATTTCAGCTCGCGCTTCGCGCTCGCATTGCTTAGCGAGACAAGTACCTATCATGATTATAATGGGCCGTATGCATAAAGACAAGCAATTGCTTATAAGCAAATGCTTTAAGCAAAAGCAAGAGCTGGTCAAGCAAAAGGGCAAGTTCAAGCAATTGCTTAAATTCGTATGCACAAGCTTTTGCTTGTGCTGAAACCTTTTGTTTGCACTGCCTTGGCAATTGCTTATGTGTTGGACAAAGGATCGTTACTGTTGTGCGAACATCGCACAGTAGGACAACGACGCTTCGTGCCCGACCTGGCAGCAGTATTTTTTTATTACGCAAATAGGGGGGAAACAGCGCAGAGCATCAGGGGGGTTTCTGTGTAGATCGATGGACAAAAATTGCCGTAAAAAGTCTAAAATAACAGGAATTTGATTAGATATGAAATCACAACATAACCTCTGGAATATGGAGCTTGAAACGGAATGAAAATTTAATCCTTAAACGAGAATGCCCTGAGTAAGCAAGAGCTCAAGCTGGTCCGGAGGTGCTTGAAAAACTGCAAGCAATTGCTTATCAAGACAAGTAAAAGGTTTGTTTTATGCATACGGTTTTAAGCAATTGCTTGTTTGGTAAGCATTTGCTTACGAGTAGTAAGCAATTGTTTGTGCTTGTAAGCAAAAGCTTTTGCTTATAAGCAATTGCTTGTTTGTGTGCACACCGATTCAAGCAAAAGGCTAGCACAAGCAATTGCTTGTTTTTATGCATACGGCCCAATGTCCCTTTTTAGGTGTGAATATAAACAAATTTCAGCTCGCGCTCGCATTATTTGATCAGCGAGATACATATCCGTTTAATGACATTGACCTTGAAATGTCTCCCATGTTAAGGTCTTCGTATATATGAAACATTTCCTGTCCGTTATAAGGTCAGTGATTCAAATATTTTGCTGGTGCCCCCCCCCCCCCCCATGCCGTGACCCACGGTACGCCACTGTGGAAATATCAGTGACAATTCCTTGAATATCTAAAAACATGATTGCAAAAAAATGCCAAAATATTTCAGTTATCCCCCCACCCATCAACACGGATTAACGCCAGTGTGCAGCAGTCGAAATGCATTGTACAATATCATTTATAAATATTAAAAATAAACCCGGGCCTAATAGTCCCCCTGTGGAATTCCAACTGGTAAATCAATTGGGTTTGACTGTTTACCATGACATCTTACTGATTGCTTGCGGTTTGTAACTTTTGAGCCACAAAAGTTCTGTTCCAGGTACCCCATACTTTTCTAATTTCAATAACAACATTTCATAATTAAGTGTATTAAGTTATATCTATAAAAAAAAAAACAGCGCCTACCATTTCGTGATTATTAAGTGCTTTAATATACTAGTCATCTAAAACACGATGGAGACAAGTTACTGTAGAGTGATGTTTTAAAAAAGCAGACTGATCACAAGTTATCAAATCATTGTCAATTAAATAAGAATGACGACATTTCTGAACCAATTTCTCCATAATTTTGGCAAGATGGCATACAACTGAAATCGGTCTATTATTTGAACATGAATCCTTTGACCCCTTTCCATTATAAATAGGTGTTAGACTTGAATAATTCCAGTCATCAAATACGATTCCATTTTTTAAAGAGAAATTAAAAAAATACAAGTCAACGACGAAAGTATGAGAGATGATGATATATTAGTTTACTATCAAAATGTCTAAGTTGCTTTTCTATTGCAACTAAGATTAGATAAAAGCTTGAAACCCTCACTCTGGGATATAATTTTCATATCAAAAGTATGAATACATCTTTGGTTCTTCCAATTCGGTAGTTTGCATTGATTAAAAGAATTAGTAATATTTCGTCCAACATTAGCAAAGTGTTCGTTTATGTTTTCAGGACTTAGGTCATTATGAACAGAGTTTGAATATTTCAAATTACCAGTAGCCATATTAAGTTCTTTCCAAAGCTTTTTAGAGTCATTTTTAAACTTAGGTGAAATTTCAATACGGTATTTCTTTTTTACTTCACGAATAGACGAGAGAACTTTATTTCTGACTTTACGATATTCATCTTTAAATTCATCATTATCATCAGACTTGTCACGTTGATATATAAGTTCGAGAATATCACTTAGTCAAAAATCGGATGTAAAATTAAAAAATGTTATACAATTTTAATGTTTCGCTTATTAAAAAAAAATTGTTCCAAGCACTACTCAGTGGCATGCAAATGAGACAGTTGATGATGTCCCTCAAACACTATTTCTTTTATTATATAATAGGCCTATATCATTTTTTCACCAATTTGACTGAACCACCATTGGTTATATAACAATGGTTTTTTCCACATATTCAGGGAGGAATAACACCTTGTTTTCTTGACAGCTAGGGGAAAATAAGAAAAAAAAATTATATTCATTAAATAAAATACAAAAGAAATAGTGGGTGGATGATGTCATGAGTTGCCTGACTTGCATACTCATTTGCATGTGCACTGTTTTGTGAAATTAGGCGAAATTTTAAAATGCCATAGGCCTAACTTTCTTATTTTACATCCTATTTTGGTAAAATCTTCACTGTTATTCTTGTGGGATTTTTCTCTTTTTATTCAAAACAACTTTTTGTTGAGGTGAAATTGTCCTTTAATGTGGATATAAAAAACATAACAATCATTGAAACACAGTTTCACAACATTATAGGCCCATGAACGGCAAAACGCTGTTGAATTACCATCATAACTTTAATAATTTATGGATCTGATTCATGAAACTTGGACATAATAGTACTCAAGTATCACTGAACATCCTGTTTGCATTTTAGATCACATGACCAAAATCAAAGGTCAATGAACTTTGGCCATAATGGGGCGTATCTGTTGTATTTCCATCATAACTAAGTTTATGGATCTGACTCATGAAACTGGGACATAAGAGTAATCAAGTATCACTGAACATCCTGTGCAAGTTTCAGGTCATATGATCAAGGTCAAAGGTCATGTAAGGTCAATGAACTTTGACCATGTTGGAGGTATTTGTTGAATTACCATCATATCTCTGTAAGTGTATGGTAGATGGACTTGGGGGACCTGCATGTTATGCTGTAGTTGGAGGTCACATGGTAAGGTCAAAGGTCATTTTCAGGTCAATGTTAAAGTTTACATGCAAGACTCTTATGACACCTAACTCTGCAACCGTAAGTCACTTTTCAACAAAACTTGGATAGTAGATTAGGCGACCCGCATGTTATGCTGCAGTCGGAGGTCACATGGTAAGGTCAAGGGTTATTTTCAGGTCAGCATTAAAGTTTACGTGCAAGGCTCCTATGACAAGTGTTATTCCATCCCAGTCATTTCACAATGAAGTTTCGATACATCTGTTGCGTGCCCTCGCAAATCAAAATATTTCTGGTTATTTTCATAAGTGGGCGAGACACAAAATTGCTTTTGTTTTGTGTTAAATGAAACATGATGAATAAAATAATTTTCCTATAAAAAGAGATGTGACATGAGGTGTCTGATGATCTATTCCTGCTCACTTTAAACACTCATTTTTTGCGGAAAAAGTGCAATGACACAGCATAATGTATGTGCTGCTTGTCTGACGTCACAAAAAATTGAAATACATACATTTCTTTATATTTCTGCCTTTATAAAAACTGTCTTATTATCAGGGTGATGAACTTCCCCTTCAATGCACAAATGCGAACTATAGCAGCCCTGTGTAACACCATCTCAATTCCTCAACTATGACCTGGTGAGCGTGTGATAATCTGGACACAGTGTGTGTCTGTGTACATCTAACTCAGGCAGTTTATTCCCTGCTTAATTACCAGGGGCCTGTTGCATAAAACTAGCTTTTACCTAAAGAAAATTGGAAAAATTTTGGCCAGAGTTTTTTAATGTGTAATTTCCAATGGTATAATTTTGGATGCCAGAGATTTTGTTTGTTTACCAGAGTCTTTTTACGGCAAAATTTTTATGCAACAGGTCCCAGGGTATCCCTGGAGGATCTATATGTTGCTGTGTGATTTTTATTTTAATTAACTTCCGGTGCTTCTTTATGATCAAGCCATTTACTTAGAGTTAATTGTCTGTGAAGGAAGTATGTGATGAAGTGGGAAGTTTGTTTAATCCCAATTCATATTTTATGGATTCTGAATCAACTTCACGGACAGATCTAGTATTCCAGGGGGGGGCAAATTTTCACAGGAAATATTTAAAAAGCGAAATAAAAGGTTTTCAACCACAACAAATGGACAAGCAAAAAAAGTTCCCCACTTTCAAGGGGGGGGAGGGGCAAGTTTTCAGTATCTTTGTCCTCTCTTAACCATTCAAAAGATCTAGAAATGCCTTCATAGGAGTGTCAAGATTTTAAATAACATACCATAGTAGTATTGGCCCTAATAAGCTAATCAGCTTTTTATTACATTAGCACTGTTTATTCTAAATACCCAGAAAACACAAGAAAATGCAAAGTTTTAAAGGATGTTGTGGTGGATCTGTCATATTTCCCATGTGAGATCTGTGAGGTTTTCTAGTCCAGAGTTTTAAATAAGATGAAAAGCATAGCAAACTTAGTACCATTTGTTTCCAACATGGCTTTCATTTCGTATAAATGGCTACCATAAATTTGGTATACAAGACAAAATCAGGATGACAGATATTGTCCTTTTATTTTGTTAAATAAGCTTTTACATGGTTTAGCATAAGCTTTTAATAAGCATTTGTTTAATATGTTGATTCATGGTTTTAACCATTTTATATTCTTAAACCTAACAATAAGGCATGAATTATTTGTAAATATTTCCCACAACAAAGCCTTGATTTTAGACACTAGTTTAAAGTGTTTTAATAATCATGATAGTCTTAATTCATCACAGTGCAATTAACCAAGTGAACACATTTTTTAAGAATGTGTGCAATATTAATTTATTAAATTATCCTCCTTTAGATTAACATTGATAATCATGGAAATTTTAGACATTAAAAACCTTAACATATGGGATGTTCATGACACCCAATATTGAAATAATTATGTTTTAATTTATCATATAAAATCACTTGTTACTTACAACATTTTGTTTGACATGTCCATGTGATTAATTCTACAGCATATGCAGGGGGTGTAATGTATATATTAGAAAATGCAATTGGTTTTGTCTTGGCGAAAAGGTGTAGATTGTGCATAATTCCAATATCAAGGAAAATCTACTTTGAATATATGCATTTAGGATAGTGTGGACCTAAACCTGTACCACAGTATTTTCTAAAAGCCTTCTTTTTCAATAAAGATTTTTTAAAGAGAAAAACGTCTTTACTATGTATGTACCTTTTCTTAAGTTGATCTTGAATATGATATGAGCAGAAATTATCAGCATGAGAGCTGTGATTGAGGGTGGGGTGTGTGTATGTGATCGAGGGAGAGGATATTTGTGTAGGAGATAGGGGGCTTTATTCAGAATTTTTGGTGGGGAAGGTTTGACAAGCTTATCCGGGGTAAAATTGTGCGCTGATTCCAAAAATGTCACTCCTATTGACCGTACTCACGCCATTTTGGCCAAATTTTGACCAAAAATTACCATTTCAACCACTCTTTGAAAAATGATCCCTTAACAGAATGATTTGTAGCTACATGCAATTAAAAGGGTCTATCTTAAGTAAAAATGCACCCAGATTCAAAATAAAGTGGTTTCATTTGCCAAATCACAATAGCAGTGGTCATTCGGTCCTTATTTTGGCCTAAAATGAACATTTTCATGACCTTTTTGTCCGAAATATGCTACAAATACTGATCAGAGGTACGATTGGATGTCTTTAGAAATCCATATTTATTTTCAAAATGTGCGCTGGATCATAACAATCAACCTTATGTAATTCATTCCGTCAGTTATGACTGGCAACCCTCATCCATTATTATGACTGGCGAACCATTTCTATTATTATGACTGGCGACCCTCATCCATTATTATGACTGGCGAATCCCTTCTACTATTATGACTGGCGAACCCTTTCTACTATTATCAATAGCAACCCTCATCTACCATTATGACTGGCGAACCCCTTCTACTGTTATGACTGGCGAATCCTTTCTACTATTTTGACTGGCGAACCCTTTGTACTTTTATGAATAGCGGCCCTCATCCACTATTATGACTGGCGAACCCCTTCTACTATCATGACTGGCGACCTTCATCCATTATTATGACTGGCGAGCCCTTTCTACTATTATGACTGGCTAACCCTTTCTACTTTTATCAATATCAACCCTCATCTACCATTATGACCGGCGACCCTCATTCACTATTATGACTGGCGACCCTCATCCATTATTATGACTGGCGAATCTCTTCTACTATTATGACTGGCGAACCCTTTCTACTTTTATCAATAGCAACCCTCATCTACCATTATGACTGGCGACCCTCATTCACTATTATGACTGGCGACCCTCATCCATTATTCTGACTGGCGAATCCCTTCTACTACATGACTGGCGAACCCTTTCTACTATTATCAATAGCAACCCTCATCTACCATTATGACTGGCGAACCCCTTCTACTGTTATGACTGGCGAATCCTTTCTACTTTAATGACTTGCGAACCCTTTGTACTTTTTATGAAAAGCGGCCCTCATCCACTATTATGACTGGCGAACGTCTTTTAGTATTATGACTGGCGACCCTCATCCAATATTATGACTGGCGAACCCTTTCTACTATTATGAATAGCAACCCTCATCTACCATTATGACTGGCGAACCCCTTCTACTATTATGACTGGCGAACCCTTTCTACTATTATGAATAGTGACTCTCATCTACCATTATAACTGGCGACCCTCATCCACTATTATGACTGGCGAACCCAATCTACTATTATGACTAACGACCCTTATCCATTAATATGACTGGCGAACCCTTTCTACTATTATGACTGGCGACCCTCATCTACCATTATGACTGGCGAACCCTTTCTACTATTATGAATAGCGACTCTCATCCACTTTTATGACTGGCGAACCCAATCTACTATTATGAATAGCGACCCTCATCTACCATTATGACTGGCGAACCCCTTCTACTATTATGACTGGCGACCCTTATCCATTATTATGACTGGCGAACCCTTTCTACTATTATGACTGGCGACCCTCATCCATTATTATGACTGGCGAACCCCTTCTACTATTATGACTGGCGACCCTTATCCATTATTATGACTGGCGACCCTCATCTATTATTATGACTGGCGACCCTCATCAATTATTATGACTGCCGAACCCTTTCTCCTATTATGACTCGAGACCCTCATCCATTATTGTGACTGGCGAACCCTTTCTCCTATTATGACTGGCGACCCTCATCCATTATTATGACTGGCGAACCCCTTCTACTATTATGACTGGCGAACCCCTTTTAGTATTATGACTGGCGACCCTCATCCACTGTTATGAATGGCGACCCTCATCCACTATTATGACTGGCGAACCCCTTCTACTATTATGACTGGCGACCCTCATCCATTATTATGACTGACGAACCCTTTCTACTATTATGACTGGCGACCCTCATCCACTATTATGACTGGCGAACCCCATCTACTATTATGACTAGCGACCCTCTTCTACCATTATGACTGGCGAACCCCTTCTACTATTATGACTGGCGAACCCCTTTTAGTATTATGACTGGCGACCCTCATCCACTGTTATGACTGGCGACCCTCATCCACTATTATGACTGGCGACCCTCATCCACTATTATGACTGGCGAACCCCATCTACTATTATGACTAGCGACCCTCATCTACCATTATGACTGGCGAACCCCTTCTTCTATTATGACTGGCGACCCTTATGTATTATTATGACTGGCGAACCCCTTCTACTATTATGACTGGCGACCCTTATGATTAATGTAGCCTCTTCCTTTTTAATGACTAGCGACCCTTATCTAGTATTATGAATACCGACCCTCATTGTTGATTATGACTAGCGACCCTTATCTTGCATTATGAAAATCGGACCTTATGACTCATGGTCCTTATGACCTTATGACTAGTTACCCCTTTTGCCTATTATGACTAGCGAGCTTTTGGGTATAGGATTTTACACGTTATGACTAGCGGTCCTTATGACCAGTTAGTATTATGACTTATGGTCCTGATGACTGACGGGCTTACCCCGGCTACTCAGCAGCCCCTGAATTAGTAGCGTTGATGTGCCAGCAGCTTTTTACATGTAGCTGATAGACGAAACCTACTATTTCATCTTTAAGTGGTTTACAAAAATGAGTGACTTTACCATATAGCAGAAATGCCTTTTTGCCTGAATGGGGGGTCAAAAACTGATTTTTTTTTTAAATAAGAAGGAGAATAGGCAAACGGGTGGGGAGACTTCGGTAACCCCTGAGGGGTAGTCTTTGCTGTGCCAGCACTTCTTTATAATAGTGATAGAGGAAAATCTACTTTTTTATCGCCATGTGGTTACAAAACAGTCAAAGTGGTGTGTTGTGAAGCAGAAACACTGTTTGCCTCAATGTGGGCTCCAAATTGGCAGATTTCCCTATAACTTGGCAAAATACGGAAAAGGGGTGGGTGAATTCAGCAGCCCCCTGAAGGGGTAGGATTCAATTTGCCAGCACTCCTTTATATGAAGCAGTTAGAGGAAAGACTATACCCCGGGACTATACTTTTGTCTCAAAGTGGTTTTACCCCTAAAAGGCCTGGGATAGTCTGCTATGCAGACTCTGAGTGGCTCGCATGGTGCGAAGCGACATCTGCAGCCATAGTAGCTGTGTACACACTGCAGATGTGGGTCTACATTTGTAGACTAGCCTGGGGGGCAGATTCCGCCCCCCCGCCCCTCTACATTTTTCACGATTAATCCGCCACGCGAATGTTTTCAACCGCGCCGCTCGCTGACTTTTGACTTTGAAATCTCGTGCAACTTTTGAGACCAAATTTGCCATGCCCGTACGGGATTACAAAATTACGCTATATTATGTAAGTGCATGTCAGACCAAAAACTGCTCAAAAACGTGAATTCATGTACAAATCCAATGCAAATTGTGTATTTAGCCAAATGTTTCATTATTTCTACTTTTACTGATTAGATTTAATTAATTTTATCTTGTTTATGATCAAAATTAAGTCTGGAACAATTTCCATCGAAAAAACAATAAAAAACATGTCGAAAAACAAGGAAATACATAAAGGCGACCGCACACCTTACGATTGGTCTGCGACCCGATTTCAGAATAAAACGTATTATGATTTGATGCTAATATTGAGACTTGGAATATCTTACTGTCTAGTGTTCAAAATCATCTTACGAATACTTATGTTCAAATCTGTGACTATGCTCTCATCCTTCTTAGAATAATAGCAAATTTAATATCTAGTCGTAATGACGTCATAGCAGTCGTACGATTGGCTACGATTTGAAACTAATTTGGCCTTTACTCCAAAAAAGAGGCTTGCAATCTTTCTAAATGGTTATATTAGGATTCTTTCAATTAATTTTAACCTCAAATAAAATGATATGTTCCATTCACATTTTCAGAAAATGAGCAAAATGCGATTTGTTCCAAAATCTGATCGCGAACAGTCGTAAGGTGTGCGGTGGCCATAAGAAAAAAAAATAAAATAAAATACATAAGAAAAAATTGCGCTACCAATTTTTTTTAAGTACATTTGATCAGGATTCTACAAAGAGTCTGTGAAAAAAAAATTGCAGTTTTGAGGCAGTATAATAATTGATTAGAGCAAATGTTTTTTGTTTTTTTCATGAATAAATTAGTATAATTATTTCATTAAAGGACAAGTACACCCCTACAAAAAGTTGATTTGAATAAAAAGAGAAAAATCCAACAAGCATAACACTGAAAACTTCATCAAAATCGGATGTAAAATAAGAAAGTTATGAATTTTCAAAATGTCGCTTAATTTCACAAAACAGTTATATGCACATCCTGGCTGGTATGCAAATGAGGAGACTATGACGTCATCCACTCGCTGTTTCTTTTGTATTTTATCATATGAAATATTCAAATTTTCTCATTGTCAAGTGATACAACGATTAATTCCTCCCTGAACATGTGGAATTAGCATTGTTTAATAATATATGGTTCAGTCAAGTTGATACTTATTGTCAAATCTGAAAAAAATGAAATATTGTATAATTCAAACAAAAAAAAACAAAAAAAATTGTGAGTGATAGACATCATCGACTGACTCTCCTAGTTGTGCGTATCACCGTTTTGTGCAAAATAAGCGAAACTTAAAAGTGTCATAACTTTCTTATTTTACATCCGATTTTGATCAAATTTTCAGTGTTATACTATGTTTATTTTTCTCTATTTATTCAAATAAGTATTTTCCTGGGGTGGATTTGACCTTTAAATTAAAAATCGTATTAAAAAAAAATGAACCATACAGCCTTGTAGATTTTAACGCACACTACCACTGTGCAAATTTTTGCGACGCTCGCGCGATCGAAGGCCGAGATCTCGGGGGGGGGGGGCGGAATCTGCGCCTCCCCAGCTGTGAGATGGGTTCAAATAACCCGGCTCTTTTAGGGATAAGGGATAAGACATTGAAAATGGCTAACTATACATTAGAAACACATTTTTGCATCAATGAGGGCTGCGAATTGGTAGATTTTCCCCATAAATCATGTAAATTTGCAAAATATGCAAAAGGGGTGGGTAACTTCGGCAAACCCCAGAGGGGTAGGCTTTGCTGTGGCAGTACTTCTTTATACATGTATGTAGCTGATAGAGGAAAATCTAAATTTTTATCTCCAAGTGGTTACAAAAGAATAAAATGGTCTAATGCAAAGGGAAATGCCTTTTGCTTCAATGAGTCTCCCAAATGGCGAATTTTCCAAGAAAGTGGCAAAATGCGCAAAGGGGTGGGGATGACTTCGGCAGCCTCCTGGGTAGTCCGGCAGCCCGGGAGATTTATTCAACCGAAAGCCGGACAAGCAAATGACCCCATATCTGGATGGCACGGACCCTGAAGTTTACAAAAATGCATTGCTGCCGGGTTTTATCCGTGGTCTTTTCGCCGAAATGACGTAGTATATGACGTCACTACAAAATGGCCCTATTTCACAATTTTTTAGACATTCTACACATAGCATGAAGTCAAGGGAGAATATCTCAGCCAAACCATGATTGTTTTGTATGAAACTTTCAAAATATATTGTTTAAGTAGTTCAAAAGAGACATGCAATTTCTGTCCGTGAAATTATTTGTTAACATATGCAAATTACGTCATGAAATTTGCATGTCATTAGTTTGGGAGATTTCTTGCTTCAAAAATTGTCAAAAATCGATTCAGAAATTTATTTTCTTTTTTAATAGTGTACTTTCTTTGATATATTTCCTGTCGAGCATAATATCGTTCACTTCATCTATATCTCTACTTTTAGAAAATATATGTCAGTAATTGGAAATGACATTATAGAATGTGATTTCAGCCCCCTTTTCAATATGGTGCGTACATAGAAATCGTGCGGTTTTTGGCCCATTTGGTGTGCGAACGATATGCCTACTTTATTGATGTTTCCCGCATTTTGTATGATATTAAGTATTCCAAACAGCATATTTTCATCTTCATTATGTCTCTGCTAATAAATAAATGAATTCAGCAAAGATTGATTGCCCATTGGGCAGTCTATAGGCTACGTTTTGAGCCTAGTTTTCAACAACGAACCTATACCATGTATGACTGCATTATTGTTGTCGAGTCGGAAATAGGGGTTCCTGTGCACCATCAAAATATATTTTTAATCAACGTTTTTGTATTGCCTGAAGTGTCTAGTTAATGAATCTTGATGTTCCCTTTGCAAAATCATGCCCCACGGGGTTCAAAATTAATATCTTTGGCGGCCCTCTTGGATTGTATAAATGAAAATGAATTATTTTCATATTTTTGCACAGAGTCTGACAATGGGACAATCACTGGCGTACCTAGGATTTTCCAAAAGGGGGGCAAATTTTTTGGAGGATATTTCGTCCGCGAAAAAATTTGACAAGCAAAAAAAAAGAAAAAAAAAGAAGGGTCTTTAACCAAAAATCAAGGATTTCTTACCAGAAAAAAATTTGACAAGGAAAAAAAAAGAAGGGTCTTTAACCGAAAATCAAGGATTTCTTACCGGAAAATAATTTGACAAGCACAAAAAAAAGGTCTTCAACCAAAAATGAAGGTCTTCAGGTTCAAAAGAGGGGGGGGCACGTCCCCTGGATCAGTTGTGACTCGTCAGGGGGGCAGTCTGCCCCCCTGTTAGGTACGCTAGTGGGAACAATCGTAAAGGAATACGCATTTCACTATGATTTGGATAGTAGAAATCGTTTTATGTATAGTCCGATTAATATATTTTGAAAAAAAATAAGAATTCATCCAAAAAATTTGGTCTACAATGTTCATGGGCATTGACATCTGTCTGTTTTATCTTGCATCGCCTTTGTTGATGTGCCTAACACGCAGAAATGCATGTAACGTGCGTAGCAATATAAAGGTACATGTATATATATTAGGTATATATATGAGGGTAAAAGGCGTTTTCTACACAAAGCAACTTTTATAATAATGAAACCTCTTGAAAAAATAGAGGATCGAGGCCAGTGGCGTGCCTAGGATTTTCTACAGGGGGGGGGGGGGGGCAAAACCGTCCGCCAAAAATTGACACCAAAAAAAAAGGTCTTCAATTACAAATAAAGGATTTTGTACCAGAAAAAAATTTGACAAAAAAAAAAATGTCTTCAAGCTCGTCACAGGTGGCAATAAAGGTCTTCAAGCTCGTCGGGGGGGGGGGGGGGGGACTGCCCCCCTGCCCCCCCCCCCCCCCCCCGTTGGTACGCTAGTGATCGAGGCATTGCTCTGCATTTTTATTTTGCATGCAATTAGTCCCACAAGAGCCTGTAGAAGGTACCCCACCCTTATCGGTAGCTTGACTATAGACCAGTTCGTAGTTACTTCATGGACAATTTTGGTTAAATGACCTTTCATTTCTTTCATTATGGTAGGCAGATTTCAAAGCAAGATATTACGTAAGCTTGCCTTACATAGCAGGATGAAGAAATTGAATAGACCAGGTGACTTGAATAGCACACCAGTCACTTTATGAAGGTATTTGTTGCATTCCTACTTTGAATGCATATCATAGCATGTTGCACAATGTACTTGGCAAATTGTGAAATACCAGTCGTTCGTGGACGCATTGGTTTTGTGGATGTAAATGAAAACCACAATTCAAAAGAATATATGAATAATCAAGACATCAAAGTTGGTGCTTATCTCATTAGATTTTAAACCACCATGTCACTTTAGTACAAATTACCTTTCTCTGATCATGCGTAGAATCTTTTGATCATGCGCAGAAAGGAACTACGAACTGGCTTATTAAGATATCAACATATTGTATTTCTTAATTGTCATTTAGGGCCTCAAATATAAGCACGGGATGTTTTTTTAGAGGTCCTGGCTCATCCATGTGTATTTGTTTACTTTGTAACTTCTTGATTGTCTTACTTTGCCAAATAAATTGAATTGAAATGATTATCGTGCTTTTCGGAGCCCCCAATGTGGCAAAATGTTGTTTTAGGTATGCATTTTTTCCCCTTTAAATCACTTAGAGAAAAAAGAGTAGGTTTTTCTCTATCAGCTACATATAAAGAAGTTAGGGCATTGCAAATTCTACGCCCTCAGGGGGCTGCCAAAGACACCTACAAATCCCTTTTTCGTATTTTGCCCATTTCTCGGAAAATTCGCCATTTTGGAGAACCATTGAGGCAAAAGGTGAATTCTGCTTTGCAGTAAAGCCACTTTTATTGTAATGTAACCACATGGAGATGACAAAGTAGGATCTTCTTTATCATCACATATGCTGGCACACCGAAGCCTTCCCCCATTCAGGGGCTGCCGAACTCTCTCCACATTTTCTGCCTATGTTCCCTCTTTATTGAAAAAAATTGCAGTGTTTGAGCCCCCATTCAGGCAAAAGGGTATTTCTGTTATATAGTAAAGCTAGTTTCGATTTTGGGAACCACTTGGAAATCAAAGAATAGGCTTTTTTTAATATCAGCTACATGTAAAAAAGTGCTGGCACATTGACTTCTACCCTCTTCAGAGGCTCCAAAATTGGCAGATTTTCCCCTGAGGGGAATGCTAGGCTTTGCTGTGAAGGACTAGCAGATAAAGGAAAGTCTACTCCTTTTTCTCCACGTAGTTTCAAAACAAAACGGGTTTACTACATAGCAGAAACACTTTTTGCCTCAACGAGGGCTCCAAAATTGCATATTTTCCCATAAATATGGAAAAGGGTGGGTGATTTCGGCGACACCCTAAGGGGATATGCTTCACTATGCCATCACTTCTTTATATGTAGCAGACGGAAGAAACTCTACTCTTTCGTCTCCATATCGTTTAAAAACAATAAAAGTGGCCTTACTACATAGCAGAAACACTTTTTGCCTTAATGGGGGCTCCAAAATGGCACATTTTCCCATAAATAGGTAAAATACGTAAAAGGGGTAGGTAGCTTTGGCAGTACCAAGAGGGGGTAGGCTTTGCTGTACCATCACTTCTTTATATGTAGCAGATAGATAAAACTCTACTCTTTCGTCTCCATATCGTTTAAAAACAATAAAAGTGGCCTTACTACATAGCAGAAACACTTTTTGCCTCAATGGGGGTTTGAAAATTGCATATTTTCCCATAAAAAGGTAAAATATGGAAAAGGGGTGGGTGATTTCGGCGACCCCTAAGGGGGTATGCTTCAATATGCCAGCACTTCCCTATATGTAGCAGATAGAGGAAAGTCTACTCTTATCTCCAATTGGTTAAAAACAAAAGTTACTCGACTTCGGCGTTCCCGTAAAGGGGGGGGGGGTAGGCTTTGCTGTGCCCTCACTTCTTTATATTGTAGCTGATAGAGAAAAGCCTACTGTTTTGTCTCCAAGTGATTTCAATAAAATAAGAGTTACTTTTCTACATAGAGGAAACACCATCTTGAATCATAGTGAAATGCGTATAAGCATGGCGCCTGAGTATATGGTCATTTAAAAAAAGACGAAATCTCTAGCGTTTTATAGTGCAAGCGCTTTTGAATTCAATAAATTGACGCTCCTTTTCCACACCTCCTGGCAACGAATATGCAATGCAATTCCATTGTGACGTAACAATTGCTTCATGCGAACAATCATTTATTAAACAGTGATAAACTTGTGGGAGGGGCAAAATATTCATTTCATCCAATATTTTCAATATTGGATGGTTTTCATAGGCATGCACGTTAAAAATCAGTTTTAATATTTTGTCTTTTCGAAACAACGTCACAAGACGTCAAAAGATATCTGCGCCTCTAAAACCCTACATCTAAATAATAATAGACAATATTGGTATCGCCGAACTGGAAAAAGAATGGACAGTGGGTTAAATGGGGTTAAATGACACCAACTGGTTGTAGACAAACTAGTATAAGACCATGTGAGATGAGAAGAAACAGCAAGAAGACCAAATGACAATAAACAGGTCCATGAACCGTATTAGAGAAATTGGCAGTACATAATTGTATTTCATTAGTCAATTCACAAGGAGATTGAAATCACATAATTATTGATAGGGAAATAGATCATATATAATTATGTAGCACAATAGAGCTGTTACTAATATTACAGTGTATGCACCTTTTTGACAACGTTACCAAACAGTAACCCACCTCTGCTGAATACTAGATTTGCAGGTTTGGTTTAATATATACAGAGTAAGATAAGTACCTATTGTTCTAATTATTTTTTGATAATCATGTTTGATAAATGTGAATTTGATTTCCCCCTTTTTCTCCCTGCCAATGATAGGTAATAGCTACATGTACCAGCAGATAACTATTATATGAATATGATATGGGACGTGATGGAAAATATTTTTTTTTAAGTGGAAAATATAGCATGAAAGTAATTGTGAGATGTATTTTAATACATATTTTCCTATGTTATTATTGTGTTGTAAGCTAAAATTGGTAGACATATGCATGTCAGTCAATGGCATTCCTGTTTTCTGTTGCCCTAGAAAAAATGAAAGATTCTCAAGTACTATCTAACAAATATTATTAAAGGAGAATGAAACCCTTGAAACCAGCTGAATCCATATCAAAGAGAAAAATCAAAGAAACATATTGTTGAACGTTTGAGGAAGATTGAATGAACAATAAGAAAGTTATGAGCATTTGAATATTGAGATCACTAATGCCATGTAGATCCTCCCATTGGTAATGCGACCAAGATCTGTGATGTCACACACGTACAACTCCCTCATTACTTTAGTACTTATTTCACTTATATTCTCACTTTTATAGAGTCTACCACAAGGTGAGGTGTTCTCTTTATCAGAGGACAAGTACAGAGGTTTTACAACATTATATCATTGATGAATCGTTTGTCATATGATTAGAATGAGCAAAAAGAGATGTTTTGGGGTATATTTTCAGTGTCCAAAAGGGGAGAGTTGTTCATCTGTGACATCATAGATCTTGGTCGCATTGCCAATTGGAGGATCTCCATAGCATTAGTGATCTCGACATTCAAATGCTCATAACTCTTCTATTGCTAGTCCTATTTTACTCAAACTTTTGTTGATCTTATTCTTTGATTTTTCTGCTTTCACAAAAGCTAACTTGCTCCAAGAGTTTCATTCTCCTTTAAGTAGTATAATATATGATCTAAGTAGGCATACAGTAAATTTCATTCAGAATTAACAATCAGTTATTTTATAATCAAACTTTTGGCTATTTTGATAGAACATGCATTATTTTTGTCTTTGAATATAATGAATGTCAAACTGCAAAAAAAATAATTACAAATTGTTTTTATTGTATCGAGTAACTGGTTTATACATTAAGTTCCAACAAATTTAATTCCTGTGAATTCTATTTTTTTACATAACACCATGTCTTCTTCAGGGATAGCAATGTTTGAAGGTTTTATCTGTTTCTCATGTATGAAAAAGTATGGAGGTGGGGGTGGTAGTAGGCACACATCAATGCCTGTAATCACTAGCGTACCTACGGGGGGGGGGGGCAGAGGGGCAGTCTGCCCCCCCCTGACGAGCTTGAAAGACCTTTTTGCCCCCCCCCCCCTGACGAAAATCCTGGAAAATCCTAGGTACGCCAGTGCCTGTAATGGTGTATATTTGACTATTAAATAAATCTTACTTTGGATGAGTTAAAAAAAATGGTTGCCCATTGTTGAAAATATTATTTTTGAGCGAACCGTTCTCTCTATCACGTTTGATCATTTAATAAACAAACAAAAAAAAAGATTAATACAATACACATACTATATACACAAGATAAACACACATTTATTGCTCTAACCCTGGAATGATATTATTGCACACATATATGAAGTCAGTAATTAATTCCAAAACATTTGTCATTTATTACTTATTAAATGAGTCAATTAAAATTTCATTTATCTTATCAATCATTCATTCGCCCGTCAAGTCGTTTATTACTTCCTTATTTTCCTCTGACCACAATATGTTACTCTCAGTTGCCACTGTACTCCTACATGTGACATTCGCTGTAAAATGTCCATAAGATTAATCTATAATAGATTAACTCTTTTTAATTAAATGACTAGAAATATCATAGGAGGGTAATCGGGCCCTGCACCTCCCCCCCCCCCCCCCCACCATGGAAACAAAATAACACGGGGGCTCGGGGCAATTTCACCCCCAGAATGCTCAAAAGAGACCTAGGAAATTCCCATTCACTGCAGTGTTGAAGCTTATCCGATGTTGCAGATTTATGCAGTAAGTTGTAAAAAGCAGACCCCCCCCAAAAAAAAAATAATAATAATAATAATAATAATAATGATTATAATAATTTTAACAAATCATTTAAATTTTTGCCTGCCCCACACCCATCTCATTGTGATGCATTTATTTGGTCTTTTGGAAGAAACATCACAAATTTACAGGGGGGGGGGGGTTAAAACCTGTGGCTTGTGATATCGGGGATGGGGTGTTTGTTAAAGCTGTTTGTTAGTAAAAAAAAAAGTTACAAGTAAGAGTGACTTTAAGACTGGTGAACCTTTCTTACGCGTTAAACCATCGCCAATGAAAATGTTGGTGTACACCATTTACCACAAGAGAGGATCACCAGTCATTCTTAAAGTCATTGTTAACTTACGAACAGCTTTATGAAAAACCCATCTTGTGATAAAATCAATTTTCAACATTTGGTTGGAATTTTCCATCCATGGTTTGCTGCAGACTTTTGCTTAAATGTGAAGTCGGCCCCAGAAAAAGCTTTATTTAAATCAATAGAGAAAAGACAAACGAACGTAACATTGCAAATTTCATCAAAATCGGATGTGAAATTAGTAGGTAATGACATTTTACATTTTTGCTTATTTTTCACAGAACAATTATATACACAACCCAGTGATATGCAAATAAGGGTGTTGATGTCCATCATTTACTAATTCTTTTCTACAATATTTTCATTTCTTACAGATTTGGCAGTCAGGACCCACTTGACTGACACACTTGATGTTAAAATAATGGTAATTCCACAAGTTCAGGGAGAAATAAAAATTTGTTTCATGTGACAAAGAGGAGAAAATTAGAAAATGTCATATTTCATATAATAAAACAGAAAAGAAATTGTGAGTGGATGATGTCATCAGTCCTCGCAATTGCATACTGACCAGGATGTGCATATACATGTAATTCTTTTGCGACATTAAGTAAAATTTTAGAATGTCATAACTCTCTTATTTTACATCCGATTTTGATGAAGTTTTCAGTGTTATGCTTGTTGAATTTTTCTCTTTTTGTTCAAAACAACTGCCCGTATTCTGAACTTTGGGCTCCATAACACAAAGGTTGGCGATGAACTATGAATATGAAAGAGCCGCACTGATTGGCTCCCGGTCAGTATTTTAAACGGCTTGTTACGATCGTCTGCGTTCGCGGAGCGGGGGTGACCGCACCCTTTCGAGAAAACCGGGGGAGCTTTTCTCGAAAGGGCGAGTTGAGGGAGAGCAGTCAAAATAACGCACCTTTTCGAGACAACCGGGGGAGCTATTCGCGAAAGGTAGTGCTTAGTTGTTTGCGTTTCTGTGTAAATTTGTATTAGGGTATGGAGGCCGCATATGAGGTGAGGTTGTGTGTGCTGGGTGCATGTGTGTCATCTTTGGAACATTTCGACGGACATATGCATTAAAATGGAAGGAAAGAAGGAAAAAACACAAATTTTGTGCATTTTCATTTATAGGCTTATTTACTTTCAATAGTCTCGGCGGTGCACGCGTCGACCGGGTTCTGCCGTACATGGTAACTATTTTTTATTATTAGTACTAGCTAGAACGTTGAAATATATTTTTTTCTGAATATTATGCCAATGGATTTTGTAAAAGAAAAATGTCAAAAGTTTTGCTCGCTTACAACTTTTTTTTCATTTTGCCCGATACGCCATATCTAGCCCCTTCAAAATCTTTGGCTCATTACGCCACTGATGTGTTTCATTACAGTTCATTCTTATGCAAATGCGAATTTATTCAGAATAGAATACGCTATTTTTCCTAATAATTCCAGAATTGTTTTATATGGCTTTGTGGAATTGTTGAGTGTCTAGCATTACTTCATCGATATGCAATTTTATTCAAAATCACAAAAAACTGCCAACTCTGTTTTTTCCCTCCTAATTATCAGTGGGGTAATAATGAGCCCAAATTTTTTAGGGGCTAGATATGTCATATCAGGCAAAATGTATTGTGAGCGAGCAAAATAAATAATAGACATTTTCATTTAAAAAAATATATATTCAGAAAATGATATATTTTACCTTTCTCTCTTTTCTTTCTTTTTTTTTGTCGTGATTTTTTTCAAATTTTTTTTTTGGGGGGGAGAAGCGCCCCAAGCCCCCCCCCTCCCCATCTGTGCACCTCTATACCAATAGTCTATTAATATTATATAGTTGTTATTATTTGATGAATAATTTTCATAGAAACTACTGGTTCAGAAAACTATTAACATAGCCTTTCGTGAAAAGCTCCCCGGCTGTCCCGAAAAGGTGCGTTTATTTGACTCCACTCCTTCAACCCACCCTTTCGAGAAAAGTTCCTCTGTTTTTCTTGAAAGGGTGCGGCCATCCCCGCTCCGCAGACGATCGTAACAAGCTTTTTAAACAGAATGCGCACGCAACGATGATCTTGATTGGTAGTTAGCGATTGATTGCAAACCTTTGTTACGGAGCCCTGGTCTTAAGTTGTGGTTAAACGTTTTAAGCCAGATGTAGCACAAATCTTTAACATTAGACTCAAATTCGTCAATACATTTTTACACTTAAATCATTAGTAACTGTTTTGGAATAAAAGCTAAAATAGAGTGAAGTTCCCTTTTCACTCATTCACACGTTATGAGTTACGTATTAGGTATCAAAGAATGAAAAATGTGATTTTTATTGATTTAATCGAAATTTCATAATTGTTTAATTTTTGAATGATGACTAAGAATTTTTTTTTTCTGGGACACACTATAACTCAAACCTTGTACTCGTAAAAGATAATCTAGCCATTTGGTTATTAGTAATTATACTTGCTACAAATATGGGAAGATTTGATGAAAAGAAGAAGATATATATATTTACATGAAAATAATTGTGTCATAATTATGACTCCAATAGACCAGTACGTAGCTCCTTTCTGATCATGATCAGACAGGGGCGTCGATCCATTTTTCAGATTGGGGGGGCGAAATCATTAACGTTCCAAAGGCGCTCGATCGTACAAAACACCCACCCACACACACACACACACACACACACACATACATATATATATATATATATATATTATATATACACACACACACACACACACACACACACACACACATATATATATATATATATATATATATATATATATATATATATATATATATGTATATATCTATATATATGTATGACTCATGAGACACAGACACGTATCTCACTACACAGATAGTACGAGTGCCGAGAGTGAGCTCAAATTTCTTTATATTCTGAGCTGAAAACTTGATATTCTAAGCATTTTTGGTACCAATGATTAAGATTTGTATCTAAAAGAGAATAGATGCGAGCGCGAAGCGCGAGCTGAAAATTTTGATATTTCGATCTGAAAAAATGACAGTTTACTGGACGTTTTTGATAAAGAACAAGCTATATATCCAAGAAAAGATGATTGCAAATTGAAGCAGTTCTTTTGAGGCTTAGAACTGAAAATGGGACATTTACATTCACCAATTTAATCATGAAAAGTATGGGTTTTTGCTACAGAAATGATGCGAGCGCGAAGCGCGAGCTGAAAATTTTTATATTCCAATCTGAAAAGCGGACATTTTGAGCACGATTTTAAATAAAGAACGAGTTGTGTGTCTCAATCTCGCTTGCTGAACATTACAATCTTGTTTTTTTTTAATGCATATCCGGAATTATTGGGGGGGGGGGGGCAAAATGATATGTTTGCCCCCCCAATATTTTCATTGGTGGGGCGATCGCCCCCCCTGCCCCCCCCCCCCCCCAGGATCGACGCCTCTGTGATCAGAAGGTAATTTGAATTCAAATATTCTCCCAAATTGTGCTTTTCATTAGGTTTTCAGGGGGTAAAAAACAATACGGCCATTTGTGACTAGTATTTAACAGTAGGCAAAGTACATAATAACAACATACTAAAACATCCAAAGTATAAATGCAACTACCTCTGAAAGTTCATTGCAATATAATATGCACCCTGCTATAGGTCAAGCATGTTTAATTTATATCTTGCTTCGAAGTTTGCCTATCATAATAGAAGAAAGAAAAGGTAATTTGAACCAAAAAAAACTTGCCTATGAGGTTACTCCGAACTATAATCTATTGAATATGGAATCAAAAGTGATATGGCAAACATGATATATTCAATCCAAAAAAAAAAATAATAATATACGTGTACATGTACATACACTATACAGCAGCATTCAATAGTACTCGTTTTGGTCATTTACTCAACCTGAAAGAAAGAATGTTATTCTTGTAACATATTCTGACCAAAGCGGCAAAATGCCCATTTATTACACTATACATTGGATATATACAAACACATGTATATTAATAAATAAAGTTGAAGCTACCAGCAAGATTTTTCATAATTTGTACATGTAAGTCAGTGTAGATTTTGTATACAGTATACATGCCAGAATTATACAAATCATGTATCCTAAGAGCAAAACAACTGGAAACTAGAACAAGAAAGGTAAATATTACATTAATTGAAACAGAAATGTGAATTTCTAAAAGAATAACAGGGGAGAAGGAAATGATGATGTGATTGACTATGGTGAAGAAGGGAGAGAGTGAGGAGAAAAACATGGAGAAGAAAAGAAAAATGAGAAGAAAAAAGGAGGAGGTGTAAAAGTGGAAAATAGATAGTTACAAAAGAGCCAAATAAGTAGAGGGAGACAAAAGGGAGCAGAAAAAAATAAGGAAATGTAGATGAGGAAGAAGACAACAATGAAGGAGAAAAAGAAGAACAAGAAGGATAGGAAGAAAGAGGAGAATAAGAATTAGAAGAAAAGGAACAATAAGGAGGAGGATGAAGAGATTCAAAGAGAAGGGAAAATAGAAGACGTAGTCTTGGCAGCCGCAGTTATATATGTTATATTGAAGTACTGCAGAAGATTGTAAAGAAAGAAAAATAACAACTTTCATGAGATAGAAAATCTACCAATGAATCACCCATTTAAGGGGAAAAAACAGAATTTACTCTACAGGGAGGTATCCATAACAAGTTATTGAAATCAGATACTGTACACATCCATTATATACAAATTAACTGCAGGTTCCATGAGACTAATTACAACAGGAAGGCTAAAGATATTCCTTCGACCCAATCGATTTTCTTTTTCAATTTGATATTGCTGATTGACCAAAGTGTATATGAATATAATTGAAAATCTAACAATGATTCTAGAAATGGTAACTACTGAAGTTCCTTTGCCCAAATTGGGAAGATATAAAATGACTTTGGAACTATTTTTTGACTGGCGGAAGAATTACTATTTTACTGTTTCAGTTGATAAATTTGATCCCATCATAATTATCTTCATAAATGGCAATTTCTTATGTAAATGAGCTGGCTACGATACCCTTCTCTGGTCAGTTATGGAATGCCAGATATATATCTATCATATGGTAGTAAACATTCTACCCTCTAATTTCACGTTTATTTTGTATGAATTTTTCAAAAGTGCCATTTTAACACACCAGTCTATGGGGAATGTTTTACGCGCGTGACGCCTGCAGTCTTTTGCCCACAGTCTTTAAAAAAAATGTCTGTTTCTTTACTGTGCCTTTGCCGTCAATCATTGTGTCTTACAAATATCACCATTCACTTTCTCTTCTGATTCTTTATCAAGCGACTGGTGAATTATCTCATTTCCCATTGAGCTCGACCTCAGAACCTCGTTGGTTTGCACAAAGATTCTCTCCAAGCTCTCCATCATTGCCTCCACACGGCTTTCGAGCACGTACATTTTCCGAAGCATGACTTCTTGCTTGTTGCTCACCGCTGGTTCTGGTCGGTTAGTTCCCTGGAAGACTGGGCCTGAACTTGCAGGGACAGGACTCTCTCCACCTCCACCACTACTAGCAGTCGGATCTAGGTATTTTAGCTTCTCCATCACCTCGAAGCGAAAGCTGGAGATGTCGTTCTTGATCTCTTCAAGCTCACCTGCCAAGTAGAAAACAAACATGAAAGAAGGGAAAGAATGTATTGATTTGAGGGGTTATGTAGGCCCCAAAATGTCCAAAATGACCCACATGATCTTTCAAAAAGCCCCGTACTCAAATTATTTCACTTCAATTAAATGTCATTCATTGACATTCTTTACAAAAATATAAGCATATGAAGAATAATGATTCAAAATATAAATCAGAACGAGAAATTTACACTCTAAAAAAGGTTTACACAATATTGGGTTAATTGGGAACATGCATGCTGGTTGGGTAAAAAGATACCCCATATTTGGTAAATTTTACGCAATGTTGTGTTCAAATAGCCCAATATGGGGTGAAAAAATACCCAGCAAACATGCATGTTCCCTTTTTACTCAATATTGGGTTGAATTTTACTCAGTGTTTTTAGAGTGTATGGAATCTCTCCTTCTCCCCCCTTCTACACGAAATTTTATTTTTTCCCCTGATTCTTGATGAAGAATCAGAAAGTACAGTAACACTTTCAAATCAATCTAGTCATATAAACAAGTATCATAGCGTTTTTCAATATTGACACAAATCTGTATAATATGACAATTTACTTATGAAATTACAACAAAATATGAAAAGAATCTTACCTTCTGCTCCTTCTTCTCCTTCTTTATCATTCTGGAGTTTGAAGAGGTATCTCTTGATAACTGTCTTCATCAAGCACTTATTAAAGAAAAAAAATTATGTAGTATATCTGTATATTGTGCAAAAATCCTGGTCCACTTTGTGATGTCTGTCTAAGAATTCGTTTGGATCTTAAATGATTGTGTGTGACAGCCCCTGCTATTCCATTTCCATGCAGTATTGATCCCCTTGAATATGAATTCATGAATTAAAAGGTCTTTTTTATATCTGAATTTATATTCTGCACCATATTTTCATATTTCAAAATAAACAACTTTTTATTCAACCCCTGATTTTAGAAGAGGAAAACATAGCCAAACATTTTGCTATATAAGTCATGAATATAGGCGTTAACCAAACTGCTTATATTTCTTATTTAAAATTATTCATGATCAATTTCAAAACCCAATTTAAAACAGAATGAAACACTCATCATCACAAAACTCCCTGGTGTATTGAAAATTGCTAATAAATATTCAAACTCCTGACTATACCCCTAATTAAAAAAAAATTATTGATCAACTTTTTCATCCTCCATGTCCTCATTACCATATCTTGTGATTTCATATTTTTCAACAAAAAATTGTAACAATAAAATTAATGAGCAATGCACATTAATCTTTCATGGGTGTACGTATTCACATTCAAATTGTTGATATGGTTGAGTAGTCATGAAATCAATTAAACTTTGAGAGTAGTGCTTGGATTGAAAATCTACTTACTTCATGAGTGCTAACTTGTTTGCGAACTCCAGGTCGCCTTGCTAAATTCTGTAAACCCTAAACACGAGAGGAGAAATCAAGTTAAATGCCAAGTAGATCAACAAGCATTAAGAAAAGATATACTGAATACTCAAATATGTTTTTTTCCTCTCTATATTGGTTCTATTTTCTGTGTTTATGAATAATTGATTCAGAATTGTAATCTAACTGGTGAAAGCATCTTAAGTTTGTAGTATTTGTTAATACTAAACTATTACTCATGAATTCATTTTCTTTGCACGTTAGTAAATTTGAATATACATATCCAATGTGCAAGAAAAGTGGAATATACTGTGCATCTGAATAAGTGGCTTTGATCCCCATAGTATAATGATAGTATAGTAATTATTTTCTGTATAAAAACAACAAAAAAATACAAAATGGATGGATAGTCCATCCGCATCATCACTGTCCATGTCAGCATGACAAAAACAGGGGCCCCGTCTTACAAAGAGTTACGATTGATCCATTCAATCTCAACTGTATTGAAATCCATTAATTAATACCATAATTTTTTTTTCTACAAGAAATTTGTACAATCTCCTTAGTAAACAAAGAGAATCACACTGAATTTTCGAGATAATGATGAATGTCTGCATATACATCATATCTAGAAAATATTTTGAACAAACATACATTTTAGATGTCCATGTTGCTGACCGTCCCTAGTTGTGGTTGATCGGATCAATCCCAACTCTTGTAAGAAGTGGCCCTGTTCTTCCATCACTATCATAAACCATAAAGTCCTTCACCACTATCACAAACCAAGAGAGGAGTAACATAAAGGACTACAGTCCGGGTGGGTGTTTCATAAAGCCGTTCGTAAGTTAAGAGCAACTTAAAGAACGACTGGTGATACTTTCTTACGCGCTAGTTAATCACCAATGAACATTTAATGGTGAATATCGTTTCCTACAAGAAAGGATCACCAGTTATTCTTAAAGTCTCTCTTAACTTACAAACAGCTTTATGATACAGCCCCCGGAATAGCTACCTTTTTCACATCCTGAGAAGCAACCCTATTCTGGAATCATGACTATAGTGGCCTTTTTTCCCTCTTATCATGAATAGAGATCTTCATTCTTTATAATGAATAGTGGTCCTAATTGACCATCAAAATATTTCATGACCAGTGACCTTTATCAGGTTTTACAAATAATTGTTCTGATCGTAGACCATGAATAATAATAGCAACATGCTTACATAGCGCATATCACTGCCAAATGCGTCCCTACGCACTAATAAAATTGGATATTATTACCCTGCCTTTAGCCCCGCAGCCTTCTACAGCGCGGTGGCATGTGAAGGAATAAATTCTTGCCAGGTACCCATTTACCTCACCTGGGTCGAGTGCAGCACAATGTGGATAAATTTCTTGCCGAAGGATATTGCGCCATGGCTGGGATTCGAATCCACGACCCTCTGTTTCAAACTCCGAAGACTAATCCACTGGGCCGCAACGCTCCACAAATAAATAGCAGTACTTATGCATTATGCCACTTAAGAATAGAGGCCCTCATGGTTTGGGGGGCATCGCTCCGTCGCCGCTCAAGATTTAGCGCGTAGTTAAAATTCTGGCGGCGCCTGCTCACTTTTCACTCACCGTCCGAAAAACGCTCGGCGCCCAGGCGCCGACGTAATCTAGCGGTTGCCGTCGAACGATTTAGGTCAAAAATTGAACTCGTTGGATCAACAGCTGTCGAGCGGTCGCCGGCCGCTGGTCGGTCAGAGATCGGTCGATAATCTCGCGGCGAATTCAAGATCGGACGGGCGATTACCTAAAAACAGGTCGGTGGCCGGTGGGGGGACCGCCCGGGATTCGGTGGGTTGTCAGCCGATCACTGCTCGGACGCCAAACAAATAGCTTTCCCGATTTGACACAGATTTGGCCTTGAGTAATGGGTTATCGATCGGGCACTGCTCGGCCACCGGCCCACCGCTATGCTAAGTTCGCACCAACGGCGCTTTGATGGCGCTTTAAAGCGGCTTGCAAAGCGGTGGCAAAGCGTAACAAAGCTTAATTAAAGCGTAAAGACCATAATAGAGCATGAGAAAGCTTTGAGCAATTCGGGACATTCGGCAAGAGCGCCAAATTTTTTTAATCTGTTTAAAAATTTGAAGCGATCTGTCACGGATTTCGTAAAGCGGGGAGAGCGTTTTAAAGCTTATCAAAGTGTCACAAAGCTTAACCGAGTTTAAGAGAGCTTGGTTCAAAGCGGTGGCCCCACTTTGTACGCTCTTTCACCAATTTATCTTCTTTTTAGAGTTTAATATATGAACATACGTGACTCATATGCGTAACAAACATTACCAAGGTTTTAACAGTCACTATTTCTTTTGTCACATGGTGACAGATTCTTTGAGAATATGTGTAAGACAAATCCATCTAAAAGCATTTGGCAGTTATCTGTAAGTTTTATGTGTACGAATCAAAATAATAATAGGAACAGTCTAACTTTACATAGTTAACAACCTCCGTCATATCTATCAATATCTTAATTCACGGTTACAGTAACTCATCAAATGAATGAAAATAAAGTAAAAACATTGGAATAAGAATAGTCATATCTTCGAAACTATCCAACAAACGAAGGATAGTTTCATTATCCACCCCTTAACAGAATGATTATGGTCAAAGAAAAATAAGCGCAGTAACCTAAGTTACAGAGGTAAAATGTGCATCTTCAGCTTCAAATTTCAGAAAAAATCAAAAGTTTGCAACATTTCTTGCCCATATTTTTTTAGTTGAAATTTAGTGTGTTCTCTTGCATTCTTTCGTTGTCAGAATGGTTTTGAAAAATCACGAAACCCGAATTGTACATTTTTAATGGTTTTGGGCCTAAAGTTGGATGCATTGTTTTGAAAAAATGTAAAAACTGATAAATATTTTGTTTTGTTAAGTTTGATGCTTTTTGTACAAAGTAATAACATGTTCCATTTAATAGTAAAAGAGAATATGTTAAATAAAAAAAAGCATTTTATAATAAAATGCCTTTAAAAAATAGAAAATATTAAACTAAAATTATGTGAACAATACAAAATACACACAAATCCCCCAACCAAAAAAGAGAAAAAAATAAAACAAAAGAAATAAAAAAACAGAGTGTCCTACAAAAAAACGCCCGTCACACTTCCGGTCCGGAATGCGCAACAATTTCGATATCATTGGAAAGAGCAGCATTTTATAACTGACCAAAACATCACGAAATATGATTTGGTAGTTTTTATTTCATTACACTTTTTGCAAAGGGATGCAAGCAGTAAAATCATGTACTTTGATAATTTGCCCATAGGCCCTACAGTTAAGGATTCGTTCAGCCTGATTTTTACCGCTTACAGACCTTTGCAAGAAGTATTATAACACAAAAACCACTGAATGTGATTTTTGTATTCTTGGATCAGTTACTAAATGAAGAGTTGGTCTCTTCAATGAAACAAAACATAATGAAACAAAAAAAAAACCGACCGGAAGTGTACCGGGCATTTTTTTTTATGAGACACCCTGTATAAAACATAATAAAATAGAAAAGGCAATAGAAAAAAATATATATATAAAAACTCTGTTGAAAACTCTGAGTTTTCCACAAAGTTTTTTCTATTTATTTTTTATTATATTTCATTTTTTAATTATATAATGTTTTATATTTTAGTTCCTTTGTTTTATTTTCTCTGTTACAATAAGAGTTATTTATCTCACATATAAAATTGATTTTCTTACTAATTGTTTAATTAGTAAGAAAATCAATTTGTAATGATTTGTTATAATCAATTTAACAAAAATTGCGTATTTTAAAGATCTTTTATCGCACATATCTAAATTTCAAATTCTGCAACTTGATTCCTTTAAATTTCCACTCCTGATTTACAATAGTATTATCTGATTTTTCATTGGTAAAAAATCAATAAAGTCTGTATTTATATTATTTACAAGCAGATGAAATACATAACAACAATAACATCAATAATAATAATAACATCTTCACAAGTACGCATAATACAAAAATTATTTCAAACTTATACTAAAAATAAACAAAGTGTGCATATGGGAGAATGTTCTTATTTCCAGACACAAAAGTCTTTATCTTCATCATCTGCTTCTGACGATATCTGAGCCACTCCTTTCTTAACTCAATCAGGAAGTACCACCCCAGCCATTCTTTGTTGCCAGTCAACAGCACCCACTGGAGAGACGAAGTATTCTCTGAGATGATCTCTCTGATGTCTGGCATCCACAGTGGCGAGGTTCCCCCTTGCAGGTGGTTGCGGAACATCTTCCCAGTGAGGTCCATATCTCCAGGCCCCATCTTCGTGGTCCACCGCATTGGCTGCCAGCACCACCCTCTTCCTCAGCAGGTTGTGGAGCACCACAGCAGTCTCCACCAAATCTCTGACGTTATCTACCTTCTGTTCCCAACAGGCACCTGTTGGCCATGATGCCAAAGGCATTCTCCACCACTCTTCTCCCCCCTGAGATCCTGTAGTTGCAGATCCTCTGTTCATCTATCATCCCTCTTCTACTGTATGGCTTCATCATGTAGCTCTTCATGGCAAAAGCACGTCACCCAGGATGAAGTAGGGAATATCAGGCTGATTTTCTCCAGGGAGAGGGCATGGTGGGGGCAGCCCTATGGACCCATATTCTAGGCATTCGAAGAGCTCAGAGTCTGTGAATATCTGGGAGTCAGACATGTGTCCTTTACCTCCCAGCTCAATCCAGATGAACTTGTACTCTGCATCTACCAATGCCAGCAGTAGTATAGAGAAGAACCCCTTGTAGTTGTGGTAGAGACTGCCTGTGTTTGCTGGCTTCTAATGGCTATGTGCTTTCCATCCAAGGCACCAATTGCATGGGGGATATTCAATCTCTGTTCAAACTGCTGGACAAGGGTGCTCCATGGTAGGGGTGGTAGGTATGTTGAAGACCTCCTCTTTATACGCCTCTACAATGGCCCTGCACACTCCTGGAATCAACTCTGATATGGTTGATATACCACATCTGAAACCATATGCCAGTGATCTGTAGTTGTCCCCAGTGGCCAGATGTCTCAAGGTGATTGCCAGTTTGAGGCCAGCTGACAAAGGGTGCCTGTAGTTAGTCTCTTGCTTCTGGATGACTGGTGCCTGCCCTCTCGCAAGGATCTCATCGAACACCTCAGGGGTCACTCTAGTGAAGTTTGTGAAGGAAACAGGGTCCTCTTACCTCAGTTGTGTGTCCAAGAGGATAGTGTACTGGCCATACTGCTGTCTTCTTTTTTCAGTGAGCCATGGCCTGGTCCAGCAGCACCTGATAAATGGTCTTCTCCCTCCTGCTGGTAGTTCAATCTCCTCTTGTCTTTGCTGTTCTTCCTCTCTCTCCTCTGCCTCGAGGGCTAGGATGTAGTTATATAGCAGTGAGACAAAGGTCATGTCTACATCATAAGATGGTTCATACTCTGGTACATATTGAACTTCCATATCTTGTTCTTCTACCAAAGATGCAATGGTTTCGTGTATCTGCTGCACCTTTATATATACTCTGGATCAGAGGCGGAATGCAATCAGAATCTCGAATTTTGTCATTGCGTAACAGAGCTTAACAGAGCCTATCAATGCACAAGAGAGCTTGATAATCGTATCAGAGCGTTATTAAAAGCGTGATAAGCGCATCTAAGCTTATCAAAGAGTAATAAAGCATATCAGAGCGTGATTTAAAGCGTAATAAATCCTGATCAATCGGCATCCAAGCGTAAGAAGCCGTAGCGATTCGGGAAATAATTTGTCGCCCAAAGCGGGAACGAACTTCGTATCAGAGCGTATCAGAGCATAACATATCTGAGGAGATCGTGATATTTTTTGAAAAGTAAACAAAAATGACGCCGAATTAATCGCCGATTTAAAGCGCGGCATTCGCCGTTGGTGTGAACTTAGCATAAGTATTTTTACAGCCCGCTCGACTTCTACAAAAACCGTTCGGCGATGCCTAAATTCCAGCGGAGCCCGAGCAGGCTCCTAATCGGTCGGTCGCCGCTCTGAGTTGTGACTTTAGCCCTAAGCTTTCCCCTGATATAATAATTGTAATAAGTTCTATCTTGTTTATAATTTGCTATTGTGAAAAGTATACACACTTACAACGGGAAGTTGTTGTAACGTGATGCTGGTATTTCTCCTGCAATTTGGACAGAGGGTTTTCTTAAGCCATTTGAAGAAGTTGTAGACAGACTTTGGGCTGGGGATGATGTTCATGGGAAGTGGGAGGGTGGCGCCACGTTCAAAATACGTCATCCAGAGCTGTGAGCGGGCGAATTTCCATTCAACGTCTTCATCATCCTACAATAAAAAAAACAGAGAGGAAGGCTCAAAGTGCAGTGATTATCATTTCTTCTTCAGAATTGACATTTTTTCGACTTCTAACCTGTATTCTTTCGCTTTTTTCTCCCCATCTTCTTCTTCCTCTTCTCCGTTTTTCTTCTTGTGATATCTTTCTCTTTTTTTTTCTTCTTTGTCTTCTCCGTTTTTCTTCATCCTTCTTCTTTTTTTCTTCTTGTCCCTTTTCTTCTTCTCATTCTGTGGCTGTAGTGAGGTCGACAAACAAAAGACAAGCGTAACAAACGCCTCTATAGGATTTCGTTGTTTAATCTATCAATCCGTTATCAAATCCGCACAATCAATCATATCGAATTAACCATTAGGAATCTAATCCATAGTCCTTTTAATCCATTAATACAATTAGTCCTATTAATCCGTGAAAACTGGAGTCAATGATAAAGAAAAAAAGAATCATAAATACCAGCAAAATGAAACATCTTAAATACTAATAGAGCAACATAAATTCTTTAGAAAACCTCAGCCTTGTCTTGACTAAATTCCAAATTCTATCCACTATACATATATGTTTACTCATTATAGGTTTGCTTGTTTCAAACTACAAACATAATTCAGTTTTGTTCTCATTACAATTATAAGAATACAAATATAAATCACCAGTCATTCTCAATATATCATATAATAAATGTAGTTTCATGTAATAACTAATCAGTTTTATTTGATTTGTTTTTTGTTTTTTTCTTCATATTACGATGAAGGTTAATTTATATAGAAGTATTGTAATTACATGTTTGAATTTATTGCTATTTTTTGTTATTCCATGCAGGCACCAGCCAATGTGGAGAACCTCTCGACAGAATTTTAAATTCTCGTAGGTGATCCCCAGGCATTGGCTGGTGCTCAATTTTACATTTATTTTGTAATGTTTCTATTGCTGTCATGTTTTCTTGCCTGGAAATAAACTAAATAAATAAATAAATATATTACAAAGGGGTGCAATGAGCCTGCTAAAGCTTGTACATACATGCATATACATTATACATACTACATACACATTATCATTTGTCATGAAAAGAAAAAGATTTCTAAAATTTCACTTTATGCTTAGACCATGATTAAAAATACATAAAATAAAACGCAAACTACACGTCTTTGCTTGCTTTCTTTTAAAGAAAAAGATGTATTCTGAGCCAGGATGTTTCTGATTTTGAAGGGCAAAATCCTGGTCCCTCACACAACCTAATGTCTAAAATCAAATGCACTGTCATGGTGCTATGTAGGTGTACTCATTGACTAAGGGAGTGCTAGATACAAATCTGATAATCAGGTAATGCAATCGTGAAAGTATATACAAAAGTGCTAAATCACTTCTGCGCTAACTTTGGTGTGCTAATTCATAAATTTAGATGTACTTTCATCACACATTCTTCTTCGTCGTCTTCTCCATCTTCTTCATTTTTTTCCTTCTTCTTTTTTTCTACTTTTTTATTTTTATTTTTATTTTTCTTCTTCATCATCATCTTTGTCATTTTATTCAGATTCTTTTCCCTCTTTTCTCCTTTTTCGTTATATATTTCCTTCTTGCCACTCTTCTGCACTTTCTTCTCCTTTCCCCTTCTTCTTCTTCTTTCCTCCTCCCTCTCCTTCTTTTACTTTCTGCTCCTAAACCTCTCCCTCTTTTCAGCATCTTTTTTTTTCACGTTTCCTCCTCCTTCCATTTCCCCTTCTCCTCTCTTCCGTCTTCTTCTCTTACTAGTACTTCTTCATATTTTCCCTTTCACAACAACATGACAGTAATTATTTTGTATGTGTTGGGTGTTCTTACGTGAATCTCCTGGAAGGATGTTGTCATCATGGCGATCAGCATATTGAGCATGACCAAAGCCATGACTAGGTGGTAGGCCATGTATAGACAGACACCTACAAACTCTGTCGTCTTCTGACCACATGTTTCTGTATCACACGTTGCATCGTTAGGATAGGAGACGTCACCAGAGTCCCCGAGACCGAAGAGTGCCCAGATCAAGGTTTGGATGGCGTTAACGTACCTGATACCGGAAAATAAAATAAGTTAAAAAAAATAAGTAATTAGTAGACGATTCTGATTATCTTGATCATTCTGAATTGGGGAACTGCTACTGATATTCTCTTTAACTATTTAATAATATGATGGTTGCTTAAGCCTTGACCTGGGGAGCGTTTCTTGAAAGGAATTGTTTTATCCTACAAGCCCTATTTTATCTGACAGTTGATGTGGTAAAATTGCTTTTCAGCCAGTCAACAATTCCGTTTTAGTAACAAACTTAAAATACGTTGTCTGATCTGTCAGCTTCTCAGACGATAAATTTTTATGAAATGCTTTCCAGACTCTACATTTTAATCTTTTTAATATTATATAAAAACGTCATCCAGTGTATCATTTCAAGCTTACCCTTTAAACTTAGATTGATCTGGGTAGTTTCGGTAGAGGTTGGTGAGAGCGCAGAAGAAAGCCAAGAAGACCACGATGAAGACGGAGAAGAAACGCAGTATCTGACCCACCATTTTCTGAAGGGAGATATTGAGGGGGCCCAGGAATTCATTC
Organism: Lytechinus pictus; assembly: GCF_037042905.1. NCBI lineage: Eukaryota > Metazoa > Echinodermata > Echinoidea > Temnopleuroida > Toxopneustidae > Lytechinus > Lytechinus pictus. The sequence continues at coordinate 43,791,376 of NC_087245.1, read as the reverse complement.
ACTGGGAGAATATAGAGGAGACGTGAGAAACTCAACACGTTTGCTACTGCGTATAAGGCTTCCGCAATCAAAGTCGGGTCGTACTGGCTCCAGTCGTTACGGTCTACAGAAAAATAGAAAAACAGACAGATGTTTGTGATAGATTCAATGCACTCTTTGGAAAAAGGGATTATTAGGATTTATTTGTTTTTCAAGGAATAGAGATTCATTTAGGGTTTTCATTTCAAGTAACAAGGATTCCTGTCGGATTTTCAAGGACAAAGATTCCTATAGGATTTGCAAGGAACAATGATTACTCTTGGTTTTCCGAGAAACAAAGATTTATGTAGGTTTTTCAAGGAACTATGATTCCTCTCGGCTTTTCAAGGAACAATGATTCCCCTCGGTTTTCAAGGAATAGGGATTCCTTTAGGGATTATCATTATCGTTAATTCATGCAAAGTAGTATATTAAACATATGATAATACTACCTGCTAGGAGCCAACGAAGATGATTTTCTTTGATAGTGTTATTTCCGCCCACTTCACATCCATAAGCATTTTCCTCGAAGAAATCCATCGACACGTTGACCATGTGAACGACAACAGCTCGAATGAAGATGGAAGATATGAGAATGTTTAGCATTGCGATGTCGATCCAGTTCCACAATGATTGGAGATAAATCTTATAACCTTCTCGGAAGATCTGCTTGATCTCTGTCCAGAGCATACCTGTCCAAACAAAGTACATGTAAAATTAAGTCTCTAACATTGAGAATCTAAATTGATAACATGATTCTGTACTGTCTTTCTCACTAGTATGGCTGCATGCAGCATAAGATGTAATTCATGTACCGAAGAGACGATGTAAAACGAATGTGATTGTAGAATGTGAGCAATAGTGATATAGCAACCAATATCTGCATTTCAACTATATCTTCAGAAAACAAATAAGATCATCTGACGAATCTGAGAAGAGATGATCGTAATCTCTTTTATGGTCAAGAGAGCAGTGTGACGAATATATTTCCAAATGCATAGCCCTTCTTTGTGACTGAATACACAAGTCGTCAAAAACAGATATCAAAGTCTTGATATTACCTAAAGACATACCTTTGATTATTATGTTCACTCTTCAGTATATGTTCAAACTCTATGGTGCAATCTCCAAGTAACTCCTTACGGTGTGGTCCTCTAGGGACAACAACGGGTGTCAGTTCAACACCTATGATCATGATTATCATGATTATTTTAACACACATTTTTACTGTGCAGTGCACAAAGAGGGTTACATAATTATGATAGGCTATAGCAGTCAGGTCAAAGTTGGAAATGTATACCTACCCATCACAAAAACGATGATCAGAATCTGAAGCGGTGAAAAGCAGTTTGGTCGAAGTCTTACATCATCAACTTTGTGGAAAGTTTGCATCTTGACGGCTTGTGCAAAGTAAGTACAATTTTGATTTTCTTGGATGAAGTCTTCCTGATTGGAATCGTTTTGGAATCCTTTAGAGGCCACTGACTCAAGGAAAAGGATGAGCAAGAATGTCACATACATGGCGGCGTGTAGCATGAACTTGGTCCTCGGACTTCGCATGAAATTTCCCACCTAGGTTAAATAGAGGCATGGGATGCATAATTGATAATGAGGTCGAATTGACATGATTGATACCAACTGAAATTTAGGGTTACACTTCGTAATTCCGAAGGTTCGTAATTCCGAAGGTTCTTTATTCCGACGGTTCGTATTTCCGAAACACGTAAATTGCCTATACCTCGATGTTCGTTAATCCGAAAACGTAAAAAGGTTCGTTAATCCGAACATTTGTGGCGTTATTCCGAAGGTTCGTTATTCCGAAGGTTCGATAATCCGAAAACGAAATAAGGTTCGATGTTCCGAAGGTTCGTCATTCCGAAAACGAAATAAGGTTCGTTGTTCCGAAGGTTCGTTAATCCGAAAACGAAATAAGGTTCGTTGTTCCGAAGGTTCGTTAGTCCGAAAACGAAATAAGGTTCGTTAATCATTAGTTTTCGGACTAACGAACCTTCGGAATTACGAACCTCATTTCGTTTTCGGATTAACGAACCTTCGGAATTACGAACCTCACTTCGTTTTCGGACTAACGAACCTTCGGAATTACGAACCTCATTTCGTTTTCGGACTAACGAACCTTCGGATTACGAACCTTCGGAAATACGAACCTTCGGAATAACGAACCTTCGGAATATCCGAACCTTCGGAATAACGAAGCTTCGGAATTACGAATGTATCCGGAAATTTAGAGCGTAAGGATATTCTGTTTTGCTGTCTTGGAGGCAGTTGAAAGAGGTTGCATTGTTCAATCATTCCGTTCATAAAAATAATTAATACTGATAAAAGATTTCTAGACTGTAACCAACATTTTGAGTTGAATAATAAATCGGATGCAAAATAAGTTATATAGCATTTTCAACATTCATTTATTTTCACAACGCAACTACATGAATATGCTCGTAATTGTTAGTTATGCGAATGAGGGACTCAATATATCTTTTTATCTTATTATTTGAAATTTTATTTCATTTCCCCCTTATATAATGTAAGACTCAGTTTAGTTTGAATGGGAAAAAGTGCAAAAGATTACCTTTTCTATTATTATTTGCACCAAGAAATGCTCGTTTGCAACCCACAAGGAGCAAATTATACCTTTCATTTATAAGGTACATAATACTTGACGTTACGAAAGGTTCAATTGGCACCTTTTTATAAGGTTGATCCCTGTACCCTATTAGGGTGCTTAATGTCTCTAAATACGTCTATAAAGGTGAAAAAATGAGAATAACTACGCTCATTAGCACCCCTTAGGATGTTGCTATTGTACCAACACTATAAAATTCACATTGGAAACCCTATTTCTAAGTGAATTGAATTGAATTCATTGGAACATCACTTGCATCTGCCAATATTCTGTTCAAAACAAGAATACAAAATAATTGCCCATCATATTTCCAAAAAAATTATTTAGTTCGATCATGGATCCTAGGGTCCATGGTTAGATGCACATCTTTTTAATGATAGCAGAAACCTGCTCGGAATTTTTTATTTTCATTTCTTATTGAAATGCCCTAAAGTTTGAGCTTGTGATTCACGCTCACAACAACTCGCAATGATGCAATTTTAACAGTAATTGGCCCCCAAAACGAGTTTTATAACTTTAGCTTTGAAATTTTTCAAAACCGCTCGCTCATTATACTCTCTCGCGAAAAATAAAGCCTCAATATACATCTTTCCATAATCAGAAGTCACTTCAAAAATGCTTTTCTCGACACAATGACTTCACGCAAATGATAATCGCATGGTGAAAATATCACCAAAGTGCCCATTTTGACGTACGAGTGTCATTTTTGGCTTTGTCCCCCCCCCCCCCCCCTCACCACCACACTTGCCCTTCCTCTGCTTATTTCGTTTTTGGATTAATGAACCTTTGGAATAAAGAACCTTATTTCTTTTTCGGATTAGCGAACCTTCGGAACAACGAACCATATTTCGTTTTCGGATTAACAAACTTTATTTCGTTTTCTGATTAGTGAACCTTCGGAACAACGAACCTTATTTCGTTTTCGGATTAACGAACCTTATTTCGTTTTCGGATTATCGAACCTTTGGAACAACGAACCTTTTTAGTTTTCGGATTAACGAACCTTCGGAATAACGCCATAAATGTTCGGATTAAAGAACCCTTTTTCGTTTTCGGATTAACAAACATCGAGGTATAGGCAATTTACGTGTTTCGGAATTACGAACCTTTAGAATAAATAACCTTCGGAATTACGAAGTGTAACCCAAAATGTGTATACAATATCAGGAACATTTGAGGAAAACATCACAAGGTAAACACGGTATAACAAATTATTAAATACAATTAATTTTGAATGGAATGTAACAATATATTGACATCTACAATTATTATTACTATTACTATTTTTCTTTATTGGTATATTCATAGAGACCAGCAGCTCTTGCCTAAATCTTCATTACACAGCATTTACGAATTACAATATAACAAAGCAAAAAAACAAAACATGATTAAGGTATTACATCACAACTTAAGTCTATACTTTCAAGATATATGTGTGTACCTACCTTACTCTTAGGAAAGAACCAGTAAGCCAGGGTAAGGAATGGTAGAGCAGCGATCATAGCAACTGTTGCCAAGCATTTGACCAGGGGATGCCACCGGCGGGTCCGAATGGGAAAACCTTTATACCATAATGTCGACAAGTGATGCTGACAGTGGGGATGGGCTACGAACTTGATAAACAAAAACAAATCATCCAAAATCAATAAAATTCATAATAATTGCACACTTTTAGGATGAAATGGACGGAAGGTGGTTTAAGGATATGCACATGAAGCAAGAGATGTCAGTATTGCTGAACAAAAACTGAAACAGATTTGAATATTATATTACACGAATCGTCAACCAGTAGTGTTAAGATTGTTTTAAACAAGTTGTTATCTTACTAAGAAACAGTGGCGTACCTAGGATTTTCCACAGGGGGGGGGGGCAAAACCGTCCGCCAAAAAATTTGACATGCAAAAGGTCTTCAATCACAAATAAAGGATTTCGTATCAGAAAAAAAATTGACAAGCAAAAAAAAAAAAAAAAAAAAAAGGTCTTCAATCACAAATAAAGGATTTCGTAACAGAAAAAAAAAATAACAAGCAAAAAAAAAAAAAAAAAAAAAAAGGTCTTCAATCACAAATAAAGGATTTCGTAACAGAAAAAAAATTGACGAGCAAAAAATAAATAAAGGTCTTCAAGCTCGTCAGAGGGGGCAAAACAGGTATTTCAAGCTCGTCAGGGGGGGCAGGGATACGTCCTTTGCATGGGTTGTGGCTCGTCAGGGGGGCAGTCTGCCCCCCTGCCCCCCCCCCCCCCTAGGTACGCTAGTGCTAAGAAATGTGAAAACTGAAATCGAATATTTTGAGAAGTAATCAATGGTAGTTGTACTCAATTGAAGTCCAGCGAAATTTCAAACATTTTTTAATCCGACTTTTGTTCCTAAATATTCTGAAGTAAGTTCTGAACCTGGTTAAGATGGGATGACTGTATTGTTGGAAGGCATATACGCACAGGAATCAAATAATAATCATGGAAACAACAAAATTGGGGAACTTTCCCTATCATCCACGAATCCGCCTGAAAAGCTTACTTGCTTTTGGCGAAATTTGATAGCCAGTTCCAGCCTCGGGAGTGAGAAATCCGAGTCGTCGCCGGGGATTTCTGGTTTTGCTCCCCTGTTCTTCCGGAGGGTATTGGCGCCTTCTGCCGCATAGACCTCTCCTTGTGTTGTGGCTTCTTGTTTGAGTATAGTCTGAACCTCTGCAGTTGTCTGGCACATGTCGAGCAGGTCGGAAGCAAACTGTTTACATCGCTTCACAAGCTCACGGTATTCGTTCTATCAGAGTATATCAATATATATTTGTATTTCGATTTAGAAGTACAAACGATGTGAAGCTTTGTCGTTACTACGATAATTACCCCCCCAAAAAAAAAAAAAAAAAAAAAAAAAAAAATATATATATAGTCATATATATATATAGCAAGCTAATGAAGAAAAAAAAAACATATCCTTCATTTATGACGCCCATTCGAATATACGCATGCTTTCTTGAATGAATCATCAATTTTTGGCATTTGGATGACGGTTAACAGTTTTTATAAACTTTTCAAATTCAAATTTGTGATGTAAAATGAAAGACAAGCAGATAATATGAATATATCGATTGATAGGCTTTAGCGATAATTCCGACTAAAATAAATTGAGGAAGAACAGTAAAATCTCCTACATGAGCTCTTGCCACCGCCCCGAAGCAAAACGCAATCGGAAACATCCATACACATACCCACACACACAGATTCACCCTCTCACATCTTCATTCAACCTCAACACATACGCGGCATCCCCAAACACACACGACGACACACAATTTCATTCCCCCATGTATCCTCTCATAATCTCACCAAGGAGATATCACTTCTCTCCTTGATCTCACATCCCTTACACACTCACTTTTTTGTTTTGAATAATATTTCAATTTCTTCCTCTTTCAAATCAATAAGTTTACAATCACAATTCATATAAATAAAGATTCTCTTTGCATGTATACAATCAATAAACAATCAAACAAATAAATATATCAATATCAATGAGATTACAAATATTTTCAAAATGATTACAAATGAAATTAAACTGCCAAATTTCTTTTCTATAACAATGTGAAAGCAGAGGGAAAAACCCATATCAATCGACAAAATAAAAAATTAAACTTTGTAAAAGATGATTTTTTTTTCCCTGAATAGAATAGAAATAATCTCTTTTGCACATATTAATTGTACAAGAATAAAAAAAGGATAAAAGATTATTTTAAAGGTTAATTAGAGGAAGGTTATTAATTAATTTTTTGTTTTAAATGATATTTCATTTCTTCCTCGTAATATGATTTTACAATCCCAAATATCGCAAAACAAGTTATTCACAAACTAAGTATCTCATATAAAAAAAAAAAATAAGAGCATATAAATTCATATCAAAATTATCTCAAATCAATATAACTGTACAATTTCTTCAAAACGTTAAGTTTTAACCCGAAAATATGTATATATATTTTTTTTGTATGAGAACTCTTATAACTTTTTCCCCCCAAAAAAGTACATAATATATAATAAAATTACCTCAATATTTATATCATGTTAATATCAAAATTATGTCAAATCAAATAAACTACTTTTTTCATGAAACTCTATGATCCTTAAGAGGAAGGTTACATATATATCATCTTTCACTCACCCACGCACCCCACACTCCCTACCACACAAACATACAACCCCCCCCCAAAAAAAAAAAAAAACATACACGCATACACACACCCTCACACAAAAACCCTCACGCACACACATCATACAACAGGTAGCACATCCGTTCCGGTCTGTCGATCTGTAACTTTGTATCATTGAAAAAAAGAATAAAATAAAATAAAATAGAATACGATAAATGAAAAGTCAAAGAAATGCACCAATTTGTTCCCATTTTCTTAAGTGTACTCCCAAATTCCCTGTGTTCTTGGCTATATTATATTCTTCGTTTCTGTAACCTTTAATCTGTTGTTCTTTGTACGGACGGTAGCTCGCCCTTTCCTCTAGAAATAAAAATGATATGTTTTAGCAGAAAGATTATACAGTTTATTGCATGTATTCTCACACATTTACCAGATAGTGAAAATTGTTTTCCAATCATCAATCCTAACTTCCTTTAAATGAAGCTTTTTGATGACCTCCTTCCATAACTGTTTAACCTTTAAACAATCTAAAAATAAATGTTGGTATGTTTCGACCTGTTGTTTACAAAAAGAACAAAAATTGTCTGACTCAAAACCAAATTGGAAGAGCTTCTCTTTTGTATACACTGCCCCATGTAATAGTTTGTACTGAAACTCCCTTTGTTTACTACATATAAAAGCATTTTTCAATCTTGTAAAGGTTTCTTTCAACTCCCCTATTCCAAGATCATATTCACAATGTCCATCATAAACCTTTAATGTGTACTCTTTTTGAAATTGCTCAATAAGTTAATTATATACATATCTGGCTTTTAAATCCATAAATTTATGTAGGTAACCAAAGATCTTCAGTTCTATTTGAAAATTTTCACTATCTATAACTAAAAAATCACTTTGTATCCATTCTTCTTTAATCACAGAAAAAATTATTTGAATCATCAGCAGATTATCAGCAGTGTAACCCCGGTTATGGAAGTATGAGACTGGTCTTAGTTGACCTCCTACAATAATATCTGATGTTTGAAATATCCCTTTCTGAAAGAGTTCAACATCAAAAAACGGTTTATTATGAAGACATATTAATCTGTTATTAAAAATCACAGGATTGATCTTGTTTTTCTCAAAGTTTCTACATTGATCCAAATCTTGCCATGCTTTCAACATATCTTTATAAGATATTGGTATACCTTGTAAGTCCATTTTGTTTGCATCATAATTACAAAGAAATATACTCCGGCCTCCCAATGATCTAAAAAAGTAGTCAAATGTTACTTTCCAACCTAAATATTTCTCACCGTACAGCAGCCTTTTAATCCACATAATTCTCTGAGTTTTAATGAAAACTTAAAAATTAGTTACTTTGAGTCCCCCTGCACAATAATCTTGATATAGAATTTTCCATTTTATTCTGTCATTTCCACCCCAAATAAAATTAAAAGAAATCTTTTCAATTTCTTTAAAGATATTTTGAGGAACTGAAATAAGAGAAGAAACATAATTTAATTTTGAAAATACATGCGTTTTTAACAATCTAATTTTACCAAACATTGTCAGATCTCGTTGCCTCCACCATCCAATTAATCTTTTGATTTTACTCAAAATTTCCTTATAATTCAAGTCATCTTTTATTTTGGAGTCTCGTGAAAAATATACCCCTAAAATTTGTATATATTGCATTCTATGTCCAAACCGAGGTAAAACCGGCCTATCACATTCTTCCCCCAACCACATATAATTTGTCTTATCCATGTATATTTTTAAACCACTGAATTTCTCAAACTCTCCGAAGACTTTCTTCACCCTATTAACTGAGTACGTGTCTTTTAGAAACAATGTACAATCATCTGCGTAGAATAATTTTTTTTTTTCTTTCACCAAACCCAATCCCTTCAATACCCGGATCATTTCGAATAAAATTAGCAAGTAATTCAATAGCTATAATAAATAAATAAGGAGAGAGGGGATCTCCTTGTCTTACTCCTCTTTTAACCTCAAAATATCCAGTTGAGTGTCCCCCATTCATCACACAGCAACATCATTATAAAGAATTCTAACCCAAGAGCACAATACATTACCAAATCCAAAAGATTCCAATGCTTTAAATAGAAGTCTATGTGATATACAATCAAATGCTTTTCGAAATCTACAGCAATTACAAAATCGTACTGGCTGATATAAGGATTGAAAGAATACATCGTCTATTAGCCTTCACTGCCTCTCCAATATTCCTATCTTTAACATAATGGTCATAATGAATAATGTCCCCTAGTACCTCTTTTACCCTTTTAGCTAAAACTTTTGACAATATTTTGTAGTTTACATTAAGAAGTGTTATTGGTCTGTAGTTTTTCATATACAAATGATCTTTTCCATTCTTTTCAATGAGGATAATTACTCCCTGTCTCTGCGAGTTTGATAACATCTCTGTGTCAAAGCTTTCATTAAATGCTTCAACGATAAATTTCCCTAAAATTGGCCAAAACGTAAAATAGAATTCAGCTGTAGAACCATCATTACCTGGTGACTTATTCCATTTCATTTGCTTTACCGCTTGATAGCATTCTTCAAATGATATTGGCCCTTCACAAAAATCCTTATTTTCTTCACTCAACCTGGGCAATTCATTAAGAAACATATTGTCAATATCTTCTGCAATATCACTATTTTTGCATTCATATAAATTCGCATAAAACTTCCTGATAGTGGTTAAAATATCCCTTACACACTCACACAACAATATATCCCCAACAAACGCCCTCTCACAGCCTCATTCCCATTCCCTTAACACATCCCCCACACACATTTCCCTACACACTCTCACACAACCGCATATCCCAGGGTTCCCAGCCCATCAGGGAAATCAGGGAAAATTATTTTACTTTTTTCCAGTCAGGGAAAAATCAAGAAATTTGATTTAAAAAACTGAAATCAGGGGAAAATGTCTCAAATGAAGGGAAAAATCTGGGAATTTTGATCGGCCCAAAAGTCGAAAGCACGCGGTAGTCAGTTTGTTATATTTTGTTGCATTTCAAAACAACATCCATTGAATGAATGGTTATGGTGGTACTAATTAGTTCTACATTATTGTTTTTATACTGAAAATACATTTAAATCACTCCAACAACTTAGAAAACATGCGAAACTGGGAAAGGGTTTAAATAATTATCAGAGAATTTTTAAACTTCATCAGGAAAAAATCAGGGAATTTTGTTTTTCTTGAAAAGCTGGGAACCCTGTATCCACTCACCGGGCCTATTACAAAACCAACTTACGAAAGCATGCCATACTCACACAAAAAAACTAAACATGAATATTTAAACCACTAGCTACACCAACAAATCATATAAGGAGAAAAAGTTTCGGTCATCTTACCAGGAATAGTCTAAAAGTTTTCTCGTGTAATCCCTCGTCCTATTTTGGGACTACCAAAATCAAGGTCATTTTGGTGTTTAATTCATTTACAAAGAGAGGGGTTGAATGTTAACGGTTATCATCAAATTTGGTATAAACATGTGATTTCATCAACTCCAATACAGGGACCTGGGAACGATTTTTTCAGTGGGGGTGCTGAAATCTCTCCTCAAAGGTGGGGGCACAATTGAGTTTTCCATACACACACCCTCACCCACACACACACACGCACACACACACATATATATATATATACATTATGACAGTCACTTCTTAGCTCTTTTCTTAGAAAAGAACATAGATATATAATTAAATAATTCGAGCGCGAAGTGCGAGCAAATTTTTTTTTGGAAATTTCATGTATTTTGTCCTGAAAATTGAATATTTTGAGCAATGTTTGTGGTCCTGAACAAGATAACTGTGAGCACGATTAGCGCGAGCATATATTTTAAAGATACACTCTGGCCTGATCGAAAGGAACCTGTTATAAGGACTGTTTGCAGTTACCCATGAAGACGATACATATATCAACAATCAAATAATGCGAGCGCGAAGTGCGAGCTGAAAAATGTGACATTCCGACCTAAATACTGAACATTTCTAAGCACTTTTTGTAATCATGAACAGGATAGGTATATAACTATATAATTGTTGCGAGCGCGAAGCGCGAGCGGAAACAAAATTGAGATTTCAGACCTAAAAACGAGACATTCTAAGCACTTTTCTTATCATGAACAGGATAGTTATATAACTATACAATTGAAACGAGCGCGAAGCGCGAGCGGAAATAAAAATGAGATTCAGACCTAAAAAGGGACATCTTAAGCATTTTTCTAATCATGAACAGGATAGGTATATAACTATACAATTGATGCGGGCGGAAACAAAATTGAGATTTCAGACCTAAAAACGGGACATTCTATTCATGTTTTGTAAATCAAGAAAGTTATTGGTAATTGGATATCTTCCTACATTAGTCATGTGAGCGCGAAGCGCGAGCAGAACATTTTTTATATACTGATCTGAAACTTTATAATTGAAGCACGTTTAAAGGGGTACTCCAGACTGAATGCAATATGGTTTGAACAGATAAAGAAAAATCAGACGAACAAAAGAATGACTATTTGATCAAAATCAGAAAAGGAATATCAAAGTTATTGCATTTTAAAGATTAGCATTATTCCGGTGAAACAGTTTTAGGCATGTTTTCATTAATATTCAATGAGCAAACTGATGATGTCATATCCCCACTTGTTCTTTAGTATTTATGATATAAAATTAGGTTTATTCAATTATTTCCCTTCAAGGACCAAAATAATTGATTGACAACTGATTTAGTTCATTAGATATTCTTTGCTGCAACTTATTTCAATAGAAGGGAGACATATCACTCACACTGGTATGAAAAAATTAGATATTCGTGACGACATGCATATCACCATTTTCACAAAATATTGCTAACATCAAAATCAAATAACTTAACTATTTGTTATCAGATTTTGATAAAGTTTGTTTATTTTGAAAAAATTATATTGATAAAATGTATTTGATATATTTTCAGTACCCCCGAGAACAAGCTGCGTCTCTGATTAAACATGCGTGCGCGTGTTTAGATTTAGACCTAGTATATTTGGGCATTCTAAATACATTTTTTTTTTAAATCAATAATGCGAGCGCGAAACGCGAGCAGAAAATATTTGATTTTCCGATCTGAAAAAGGGTGAATTTAAACACTATTTCAAGTGAAGTGTCGGAAAATTCTGAAGTGGGGGGGGGGGGGGAGTTCCTACAAAACGTAGTTCATTTTCATTACATTTCTGTCATTTATCATTCCTGCCAGATTTCCAGGAGGTGCTGCGTATGGAAAATAACACACGCAGCACCCCCAAGGAAAATGTTCGGGTGCTTCAGCACCCCCGCTTCCCAGGGCCATGGGGCAGGGCGAAAAAGACTGTGAAAATTTGATTTCTGTTGTCTGACTTGAACTTGTTTATACAAAACACGTAAAACTGGTCGGGCGCGCGCACACTTGGTTCGACAAACAATCTGAAAGTTTCAAATCCATCCCCATCCACACCCATGTTCCTCCCTGCTATCGAGTATATGGTTATCACGTATAGCGCGCGACCACGTCTGTATCGGACTGCCGAAGCTTGATCGAGTCGCGTTAGGCATGTTAGGAGGGATATATGTTATTGGAATATGTGAAAGACAGTAGTACATGATCTGTGATTGTCGGATGTGATAATTACGTACATAATAACATATTTTTAAAAAAATACAGGGGGAACCTGATTTCGTGGGGGTGCTGCCTATGGAAAATAATACACGCAGCACCCCCAGGAAATTTTCCTGGGGGTGCTTTGAACAGCACCCCCGCTTCCCAGGTCCATGCTCCAATACAAAAACAGCACAAACGTACAACCCTTAGAAATACAACAAAAATAATAGCTGTTTGAGCAAAATATATTATATAGCTTCACATTGTATACGAATATGAGACAGTGTGGTTTCTTCATGAATAAGGAGAATTTATATTTATACCACAAAAAATGAACCTAGATACTTTTGAAAAGTGACAGTTGGTAGGTAAGACATGTTAGCTCATGCATGACATAAAGGATCATTAACCGTTCATTCGGATGTTAAGTATTTGAAATAGAAACATCCGTCTCAAATTAATGTGATCAAAACTATTTTTGTTAAAATTAATAAAAATGCTATTAATTTCATTGTTAACAATGTTGATATTCAATGATAGACATACCTTGAATTCCTTCTCGATAGAGGCCAATTTGGTGAGTTTTTCACTGAGAAGGAAAGCAGTGAGTATTGGATCGGGGCTCGTCAGGCAGATATATGCCTCACCGGCTAGGGCTTGGTAGGTGTGCAGACCGGCTAACGACCGTAGCAATGGGTCATTTGCTATATACCATAAACCAGGAAATAACAAAAATTATTCCATGGTTACGTCCAGTAAATCAAATCTTTCAGATATATTATGCTGGGTTTTTTTTAGATAAAGTTTGAGAAGTATTAGCTTAAGGTAATCTCACCTTTGTTCCAAATTAACAATATAGTATATGTCTGATATCACGAACAATGAAGAAAAAGAAAGTAAATCGTTCTCGATACGAATTATCCCGGTAGGCTTTTTCGTCTGCATGGTTAGAGTTGAACATTCCAATTCAATTATCAAACCAATATAAAAATATAAATAAATTTTAAAGCATAATACATGTAACGAAATGGTTACATTTAAGCAGTTTCATTATATTATATTTTCATCCAGAAGATTTTCGCATGCCACCTTTTCCCATTATCTACTTATACTTTTGGAACTATATTAAATTCGCCATTTAGGGTGGTAATATCTACACTGTAAAACTGGGTCGTTTAAACATACCTCTGTTGGTATTCATAGAGGGCCACACCCAGAGGTGTTAAAATTACACCCTAGATATTGAACATAATCACCAAACAGTACCAGTAGGAAACAAATGTGTTGTAATAAATGGTGTTGAGTGTTGAATTAACATAGGGGCCGCAGAAACGGTGGAGGAGGCTGGTTGAGCTTCAGCCCCCCCCCCCACACACACACACCTTTTTTCTCCAAAACCGTGTCCCCAAAATGTAAAAAGTTACCATCTGATTGTGATTTTTTTGCATGGTTACTCCCCCCCCCCCCCCGCTCTCTCTCTTTCATAACCGTTCCGCGGCCCCTGTAACAGCAAAGATTTAACACGGGTTTGACTGATGTGGTCTCTTTTTATACCAAAATAACACAATTACTTTTCCTATGTATCCTTATACATATACTAGAGCGTCTTTTCAACATTCAGAATCAACATTAAGGTTCCGGTTCATTTAAACTTAGGCTACTATTATCATTTTTTGTCATGTGAATGACCTTTGCGTAGACAATAATTACTTAAAGTTTCAATAAAAGTACTTTTTGATGAAAATTAGGATCCGATTATGTAGTGCGGTATTTACACATCTACGTAAGATGATATTAATGGTTATCGTGTGAAGATGTGGAAATACATACCTTTTCATACCTAAAGTAATTATTGGTAAACTGTATTCACCTTTTCAGTTATATGAGCTCTAATGTTTGAATGTGTTGCCAATTATTAGTTTTTGGTGCCACAAATTTTCATGAAGTAATTTTCGCGCCAACGATTCCCGTTTCCCCTGAACAACAATATTAACAATACAGAATCTCAACAAAACTGATTTTGGCGAATTGCGCAAAAAAAATGAAATTTTTGGACTTTTAATTATTCATATAAAACACTCAAAGAAATTTGTTTCACATACCTTTGGCATCTTGACAGTCTCTACAGCTACATAGGATAGCGTGGGGTTCGGTAATGTACTCGCCTCGAGCGAGTAAAAGTCGTATGATTTCCACTTCGTTGCATTGTGCAGCAAGCATCAGGGGCGTCAAATCACGATCAAACTTTGAATTGCTTTTCGTCGAGTAGAAGTAGAATTTATCCTGGTGTGAACAGGTACCTGTTCATCGAATAAGATTTAAAAAAAAAAAAATCCCGCTTTGATAAATTCAATCACTCAAGACGTTGTTCTATTATAGACCACTTAATTTTCAATTAACTAGTTACAAGATGAATTTGACGTGAACGATACGTCCTTCTACTTCTTCTTCTGTTCCTTCTTCTCCTCCTCCTACTCTTCCACCTCCTCCTTCTTCTTCTTTGGCCTCTTCTTCCTCCTTCTCCTTCTCCTCTTCATCTTCTCATCCTCCTTTTCTCTTTTTCTCCTCCTCCTCCTTTGTCTTCTTTTTTTTCTTTTCCTCTGAGAAAAAGAAAAAGAAGAAGACAGAGTCATTATATTTATTATTTTCCATTCTTATTCTTCTAGTTTCTTGAATTTCCTACTATTTTATTCCGTCAAATCTTTTCCCATTATTTTCCTTTTTTTTATTTTCCTTGTTTCATTCTTTGTCTATTCTCTTTCTTGTTTTACTAATTTCTTCTTCTTTTTCTTTCTTATTTTTTGTGACCCCGATTATTAGGAAGTCCTATTCGAAGCCAGAGCTGGAAGTGTCGATCTACATACCTTTATGTTTAACATCGGAAAGAGGATGATCAAGGATAACTTGAGTGATACGAAGGTAACCTTTGCTGATGGCCAACATGAGACATTCGTGGATGTGCATTTCGTCCATGAGTGTACCGAAATTTTGCACCAGGTATTCTACGATCTCAGAGTGCTCCACCTCGGTCGCAATCTCGAGCGCTGTGCAGTCTTTGAAGTCTGTCATGTCCATCATTTTTTTGGGATCATCGCTAGACTCCATAATTTCCCGTACCTGTGATGAAAAAAGGAACAATGCTGTAAAATTACAGTTTCTAGCTATAGCCATGAAAGCAGTACAGTAGTCGTACTTGTAGCATCACTACTTCAACTACTACTTCTACTCCCACTAATACTACCACTACTACTACTACTACGTCTACTACTACTACTACTACTAGCGGTGCTAGCGGTAATTACCGTAATACATGTAGTAGTAGTAGTAGTAGTAGTAGTAGTAAAAAAAAAAGGTCTTCAATAAAAAAAGTTAGGTTTTCGTACCAGAAAAAAATTTGACAAGCAAAAAAAAAAAAAAAAAAAAAGGGCTTTTAAGTTTGTCAGGGGGGGGGGGGGCAGGTATATGACTTTTGTATGGGTTGTGGCTCGTCAGGGGGGGCAGAGTGCCCCCCCCCCTGCCCCCCCCCCCCGTACGTAGGTACGCTAGTGAGTAGTAGCAGTAGTACAAGTAGAGGTAGAAGTAGGAGTAGTAGTAGTACACTCTAAAAAAAGATTACCCAATATTGGGTAAAATGGAAAAATGCATGTTGGTTAGGTAAAATGATACCAAATAGTTTGTAAGTTTTACGCATTGTTGCGTGGAAATTTATTCTTAAAAAATGCACTTAGCCCAATATAGGGTTAAAAAAATACTCAGCAAACATGCATGTTCCCTTTCTACCCAATATTGTGTAAAATTTTACTCAGTGTTTTTGGAGTGTATATAATACTATTACTACTGCTAGTAGTAGTAGTAGGATCAGCAGCAGCAGCAGCAGCAGCAGTAGTAGTAGTAGTAGTAGTAGTAGTAGTAGTAGTAGTAGAATTAGTAGTAGTAGTAGTAGTAGTAGTAGTAGTAGTAGTAGCAGTAGTAAAAGTAGCAGTAGTAGTAGCAGCAGCAGTAGTAGAAGAAGTAGAAATAACCCTATAGCGGAGTTCATTTATGTTCCTTCTGTTAGCACCTCGAATTTCATTATTAGAATTATCCACAAACTTAATAAACTTCCGATCAAATGCAAATAAAATTCCAAAGTTGAATATTTTGGGAAGGTATTCACACCGAAAATGTCCTAATAAAAAGCGTTCATTCTTAAATATTTTGTTTGTGATTAACCCAATACTTAATAGAGACTCTGGATATGGAGGTTCAGATCTCAGGCAGCATTGTGTGTTACTGATCACTCGGCTTGGAAAGTCCACTGCACAGGAGATGATGAAAGCTCGCCATAAATATTGTTAAGATTGGTAGAAGTTAAACAAAACACAACTTTGTCCGATATTAAAATAAGTATAAGTATTTATTTATTGTCCATAAATGGAAATTCGTCTTGTTTGTATTTTTTTGCCGTGCAAAAAAATAAAGACAACAAATAATATAATACACAATGCAGCAATAACAATGCAATCTACACTTTGAACATGACAATAAACATAATATTACTTTTAAATAAGTCATAGCAGTGTTTAAAATAGCACATGCATTAGGTGAGTTTATTGCAATTATCTGAAATTTGGGAAATATTAAGGAGAAACGTATATATTCAATAAACTTGCCCCAACATACAAAAACGTTTCAATGAGTTCCTATCACATAGCAAGGTTAAGATTATGATTTCATTTGATATGCAATTCATTGATTACTTTCTCCAATTTCAACAAGGTTATCAAACTAGGTAATATTATATTTAACATTTTAGGTGAGCACTTCATATGGTTGGGTAATGTATTCATGTATACTTGCTAACATGGATCATATTCAAATAGGAAAGAGGAAATAGAAAATAGGAAAAAAAATCACCTACCTTTGGGAGATTACCCATCGATACGACCCTAAGGAATGACAGATCTTCCTCGTTCAGTTCATGACTAGCATTGAAGGTCAAGTGGCGAGTTCTAGGTTGCTTAGCTTTAGGCATCCTCTCAGATTCCGTCAATCTAATTAATGAAGATAGTACAAGGTTAAGAGGTAGTCAGTTCCTATTCAATTTGACTCAATTTTGACAAGAATAGTGCTGGCTCACAGTTGTTCTAGCAGTTACCTATAATGATTTTTTTTATTGTCGAATTCGATTATAGTGCCGATATAACTTTCATTTTTTATTGGTTCAATGTATCTTCTCTTAAAAAGGTTTTTAAATTATTTGACGGCTCCATAAATGTGTATAAAATAACCACTATTGTAGTTAACTATGAATCTACGAAGAGCTTTTTTATCAGTATTTGAAAAGTATTTATCTAATGAAATATTACAAAAGAAATTGTGTGTGACGTCATAAAGTTAATTGAGCTGCGCCGTTTTGTGAAATACGGTGAAGTAAAACTTTTAATTGTCACAACTCTTTTCTTTGACATCTTACTTTGATGACATTGTCAGAGTTATGCTTGTTTCATTTTGATTTATTTGTCAAATCAACATTAAAAAAAATACCCCCCTTCTCAAAAAATACATAAATAATGATAGGTAAATGAGGTTAATAAAAAGCTTCTTTTCGAGCCCGATAATTTTACTATTCTTAAGAAAATAAACTCAGTTAGGAAGCAGTGAAAATATAGAAACTTGAATAATTGAATATCTTTTTTAATCGCCAGAAATTAAAGAACCTCGGTTGCAAAAGGAATCAGCATATGTTGGAAAAAGAAAAAAGTAAGTGATACCAATCAAAATTATAAGCAACATTGACAAAATGTATAAGAATTACATCCTGTGCCCGTTGCATAAAACATACTTTTGGGGGAACTTTGCCATCCGGTGGTATACTCACTCCCCGTAAGTCCTTGATTTTATTACCGTCGATTGAATCATGCTACAGGCGATCTGGGCCTCTTCTTACAAAGAGTTGCCATTGATTCGATCAACCACAACTATGGAAAGCCAGCAACGCAAACATCTAGTCTAAAATGTATGTTTGTTCAAAACATTTTTTAGATGTGATGTATGGTTCTAGGACAATTACCCCCCGACAATCACCCCCGGACAATTACCCCCGAGGACAATCACCCCCAGACAATTACCCCCTGAGGACAATTACCCCCGAGGACAATTACCCCCGGACAATTACCCCCGAGGACAATTACCCCCCCCCCCGACAATTACCCCCGGACAATCACCCCCAAACAATTACTTCTGAGGACATGTAACCCAGGACGATTACCCACTGGAATCCCCCTTCTCTCCGGCATCGATGGTAGAATCAAGCGGGACCCATTGTAAGTCTTGGCCGGTGGCACAGGTTTTCGAAATATTTTCTACTTTATCTTACATTAATAACTTTCTCTTTCTCTTTTATATTGCTCTTTCTCCTTTTCTCTCTCTCACTTTCTTCTTTTTTCCTTGCTTTTTCAGTTTCCTTCCTTTACCACTTTTTTATTACCTTTTTTGTTTAGCAGCACCTTCTGCATCATGAAAAATGGGGAAGGGGCTTGCACCCCAAACCTCCGTTTGGCTACGCATATTTGCATCAAAAAATATGTAAACTGGCCCTCATACTAAGTTTTCATTGAACAATTGAACACAATTGGACATAATAATCACAAATGATGAATATCTCTGATTCCAACTGATCTGATTTTTTAAACATTTATTTTGGGTTTTATTTCAGGAAAGATATCAGGCAAATAGATAAAACGTAAAAAAGACACCTTCATAGGTAGAAATATTGAAAGTCGATACGCAACTATCAACACTAACACTGTCAAGTAGGACCTATAATCCTGCTATTTTAAAACAATTCAACTAACAAGAAGCTAAGAATTATGAAACAATTGGTGCACATTCCAGATTAAGATGTGGCTTTATAACTTAATACATGTAAGCTAAAAAAAAACTTTATGCAATGATAATACACACAAGAACACCTTGTAATTTTACCATTTAGACCATAAATGGTGTTTTTGTGCGTATTATTTTAGGGTGAAAGCAATTAAACGTTGAAGAAGGAAAGTACCAAAATTACTAAATTGTAAACAATATAACATAATCAAATAGTGTTTTTTCATACAAATTGGAAATCATGATAGTATACCATTCGTTTAAGGTGAATTTTAAGGACGATTTGTGAGAATTTATAAAGAAATATATACATATACATGTACTAAACAATAGGAACTTGGCATAATCAAATAATGCGACCGCGCAGTGTGAGCTGAAAATATTAATATTCAGACTATAAAACGGACATTTTACAGAGCACTTGAAAAAATCAATTTGTAAATGAAAAAATAATGAAAGCTCGATATCCGAGCTAAAAATATGTTTTGTATATTGACTTCAAAAATTGATATTTTAAGCTCTCTATCAGCCTATATTGAGCAAGATATGAATCTCATCGAACAGGCAATGCGAGCGCAAAGCGTGAGCGAAAATTTTATATAGTGACATAAAAAGAAAGTCTTCCCCTCACCGTATATTATTCCCTCCTCTTCCTCCTTTTATTTTCCTCTCCTTTTTTCTTCTATCTTTCCCCTTCTTTTTTTCTTTCTTCCCCCCCCCCTTTTTTTGGCTCCGTCAATTATTTCGGGGGGGGGGCACACATCAAATTTCATGGGAGGCACGTGCCCCCTGGCCCCCGTAGCTACGCCACTGCGAAGATTGCCAAAACGAATGATCTTATGCTACGGTGACATAAAAATTATGATCGAATTCTGGGTTTCGTAAGGATTTGCAGATGGAGCTCACTTTTTACAGCTGGCGTTCGTTTGATTCCAAGATACTCAAGAATGCTTTGAGTACTTCTTAAGTCAAACGTACTCGTATGACTCTGTGCACTCCCTTTGTCTTGGGGGTTATTGTCCTCGGGGGGGGGGGGGGTTAATAATTGTTCCCGGTGGTAAATGTTTTCTGGGGTAATTGTCCAGGGGTGATTGTCCGGGGGGGGGGTTATTGTCCTCAGGGGTAATTGTCAGGGGTATTTGTCCGGGGGGGGGGGGGTAATTGTCCAAGGGGTAGTTGTCCTGATACGGTGATGTATATGCATACATTGATCATTCTCTTGGAAACTCAGTAGGCGGTTTCAAACCGCCTCGATCACAAGAATCCCCGTTAAATTACGAGAACATTTTAGGCTAAAAAATACCCATTAATTATTCCTGCATTCACACCGCCCCGAAACATACCCTTCGAGATAAATTCCTGAAGTTAGGAGCATGCGCAGTATGGTCTAATAAGCAGGCAAGGCGCGAGATTCAAAACCACTAGCCCAGCAGCCACCCACGGCGCCCGCGCCCAAACGACACGCTGGGCTAAAAGTTCCCGTAATTTGCTTTCACATTGCCAAAATACCTGCGACCTTGGAAAAATCCCCGCGAAAGTTATCGTAGTTTCGCCAAGTACCTACTATTTAGCGGGTATTTTCTTTCGGGGAAATTACGCGTAGTTTGCTTTCACATTACCAAAATACCTGGTATTTTCTGATCGGGGTAAATTTCCCGATCAGAGAATACCTGGAACTGACGAACTTCGAGGCGGTCTAAAACCCCCTAGTGTGATTCTCAATAGGTGGTTTCAAACCGCCTCGATCACAAGAATCCCCGTTAAATTACGAGAACATTTTTAGGCTAAAAAATACCCATTAATTATTCCTGCATTCACACCGCCCCGAAACATACACTTCGGGATAAATTCCTGAAGTTAGGAGCATGCGCAGTATGGTCTAATAAGCAGGCAAGGCGCGAGATTCAAAACTACTAGCCCAGCAGCCACCCACGGCGCCGCACCCAACGACACGCTGGGCTAAAAGTTCCCGTAATTTGCTTTCACATCGCCAAAATACCTGCGACCTTGGAAAAATCCCCGCGAAAGTCCTCGTAATTTCGCCAAGTACCTACTATTTAGCGGGTATTTTCTTTCGGGGAAATTACGCGTAGTTTGCTTTCACATTACCAAAATACCTGGTATTTTCTGATCGGGGTAAATTTCCCGATCAGAGAATACCTGGAACTGACGAACTTCGAGGCGGTCTGAAACCACCTTTTGTTTACTGAGGAGATTGTACAAATTTCTTTTGTAAAAAAGGTATGGATTTCCATATACAGTTGAGATTGATTGGCTCTATCGTAACTCAATAGGTGGTTTCAAACCGCCTCGATCACAAGAATCGCCGTTAAATTACGAGAACTTTTTAGGCTGAAAAATACCCATTAGGTGGTTTCAAACCGCCTCGATCACAAGAATCCCCGTTAAATTACGAGAACTTTTTTAGGCTGAAAAATACCCATTAATTATTCCTGCATTCACACCGCCCTGAAAAATACCCTTCGGGATAAGTTCCTGAAGTTACGAGCATGCGCAGTATGGTCTGATAAGCAGCAAGGCGCGAAATTCAAAATCACTAGCCCAGCAGCAACCCATGCACGGCGCCGCACCCAACGACACGCTGGGCTAAAAGTTCCCGTAATTTGCTTTCAGACCGCCAAAATACCCACGACCTTGGAAAAATCCCCGCGAAAGTTCTCGTAATTTCGCCAAGTACCTACTATTTATCGGGTATTTTCTTTCGGGGATATTACGCGTAGTTTGCTTTCACACCGACAAAATACCTGGTATTTTCTGATCGGCGTAAATTTCCCGATCAGAGAATACCTGGAACTGGCGAACTTCGAGGCGGTCTGAAACCACCTAATAATTATTCCTGCATTCACACCGCCCTGAAACATACCCTTCGGGATAAGTTCCTGAAGTTACGAGCATGCGCAGTATGGTCTGATAACTGAGCAGCAAGGCGCGAAATTCAAAATCACTAGCCCAGCAGCAACCCATGCACGGCGCCGCACCCAACGACACGCTGGGCTAAAAGTTCCCGTAATTTGCTTTCAGACCGCCAAAATACCCACGACCTTGGAAAAATCCCCGCGAAAGTTCTCGTAATTTCGCCAAGTACCTACTATTTATCGGGTATTTTCTTTCGGGGATATTACGCGTAGTTTGCTTTCACACCGCCAAAATACCTGGTATTTTCTGATCGGGGTAAATTTCCCGATCAGAGAATACCTGGAACTGGCGAACTTCGAGGCGGTCTGAAACCACCTTTTGTAAGACGGAACATGGTCATACAGTATATACCAGGTTCTAGTCAATTTAAGGCAGGTAACTTGGGTAGGGTGATTGAATCATGCCAGTTTGCAATATCAAAATTATTGATCGGTCTATAGTTTATACTTCCACTGATATGTGATAAAGGTCCGTGTGTAATTTTTAACTACACTCTTAAAATAGTTGGGCAAAAAATGCCTAACTTTTACCCAACCCTAAGCAACATATACTGTCCACATAACTATTGGTTAAAGTCTGTCCAAATTGGGTAATAAAAACTAATTATTGGGTAATAAATTTGCTAAATTGGATAATAATTGCCCAGAATATATAACACAGTGGACAATATATGTTGCCCAACATTTTAAGTGTGTACTTGCCTTGCTTGTACCTCGAATCAACATCACATTCTAAACAACAGGCTTCATATACTTTGTTCATCTTGCATCACTGTTCCGCAGATTAATTCCGATTACATTTGATTGGACTTTATTGTATTGTTTTTTTTTTCTTTTTATTCATACGATTCATGTGATACATTGTCATGACATAATAAACATAATATGTTTTTTTTTCATAAGTCGTAGATTAAGAGTATGAAAATTATCATTCAAAACAAAAGCGCTTTATAATAATAATAATAATTAACATTTATATAGCGCTTAATACAACAGTTTCTAAGCGCATTGGAAAGAGAGAAAAAAAAGAAGTAACAAAATACAGTGAGAGAGAACAGGATAAGGAATTAAGAGGACTGCTTAATGAGGTAAGATTTGAGGAGTGTTCTGAAAGATTTATGAAAGTAATCATAACATTTATCTTCTGTATTATACATGGAAAATCCCTCTTTTAATGGCACTTTACATCACTTTTCTCTTTTTGTTACCCGCTTTTTCTACTCAAATTACGTCATGCTTTGATTGATCAACCAGGGGTTTATGTACCTGTGTATAGGAGTTAGGTCCGGTTCAGAGACGGTCGTGTGGTCGTGGGAATTACTGCAAAATAAAGTGAAAATAGGGACCGGCGAGCTGGGCTGCATGTGCCCAGACCCCCCCCCCCCCTCCCTCCACACAATCCTTGACTGGATATATATTTTTCTTCCATTTACCTTCCTATAATATTTACATGTTCATCAGATGAATTACACTATGGTTTTTCATTGTGAACGGAGAGAATTTGAAACATTTCATATTTCACGTAATAACGCACAAAATTATATAGTGAGTGTGTGATTTCGTCGGTTTAGTTCTCTCACTTGCAAAACGCCTGTGTTCGCTTTGTGAAAATAGGCCAATCTTAAAAGAAAATGCTTTCTTATTTTACAAGATTATTAAACAAATACCATGCTTAATATTTTGTAATTTGTGTGATAACTCTAACAATATTGTGCTATCTATCTTTTTATCCCTTTTAATTCTATTTTTAACTGCACATATACAATTTTAATTGTATATTCAGTGTGAATCTTAATAATTCTAATAATTTTTATATTATATTTTACTGGCATTGTGTGAACATGTACAAGTCAGTCTGTGACTGCCATTCATGTTTTTTTTTGGCAATGAACCTAATTGAATTGAATTACATCCGAGTTTGATGAAATTCAAAACACTATGCTTCTATATATTTTTTTCTCTGTTATTCAAATCCACCTCACAAGTATTGTATTTTTTTCATTTACAAATTTAAGATAAGATAAGATAAGATAAGATATTTATTCGTCTTTCTTTCTGCACATACATTTTATCTTACAAGTGTGATTTCACATTCTACAAATGAAAAAAAATCAATTAACCATAAATCATTGTTACAGTAGAAAAAAAAGAAACATAGCAAATAACTAAACGTATTGAGAGAAGGACAAGGAGAACCCCTGAAAAAGCAAGGCTTGTAAGGCTAGGGTCTCCTTTGTTTCAAGTACATGACTGAATAGTATTCAGTGTTGACATGTAATATCTTTAAATATACAAAAGAAAAAAAAAATGCAACAATATAAAAAAAAGACAAACTAAAACTAATCAATGACAAAAAACACACACTAATAGAATACATTGCTTGAATGTACAGTTATGAAGTCTAATAAACTAACAACAATATGATATAATTAAGTGATATATGATGGAAGAGGAAATAAGTATGGATAACATGGCATGAAAAAAAGAGGTCGATCGTATGTATAAATAATAATAGTAAAGTAAAAAAACAAAACATGACAAAGGTAAAAGAAACACAAGAAAATAATACAAAAGGAAAATCGTTAGACAAGATACAAGATAAATATATATTGATATATCATAACATTCTCCAGTCTTATATACAGTTTTATAGGCTCCAAAATTAAAAATAACATAGTATATAAAAGCATATCTTAACCTAGAGCAACTCACAAATAACAATTAAGAAGATAACCTTTAAGTACACGCTGAAAAGTATAAATGCTTACCGATTTTTTTATATTTGAATTGAGAGAGTTCCAGAACCTGGGTCCTGTATTTACAATTGTCCTAAAAGCAAAACTTGTATGTAACTTGGGTAAGTGGAATGCAGAAGCATTTCGTGTATAATAGTTATGTATGTCACTATTTTTCATGAACATTGTGACCAGAGTAATTTTAGAATTATATGCTCATAAAAAAGTGGGGTAGTAAGCGAGCGATAGTTAACATTACAAACAATTCTTAAAACTCTTTTCTGAATCAAGTACACCCTTTCTAGATTGGTTTTAAGAGAATTACCCCATGCAAGAACACCGTAATTGAGATACGGGAAAATTAGTGTTGAATACATCATACAAAGAATATCAGTAGAGAAAAAGGATTTCAATTTGTATATTACACCACTATTTTTTTATAATGTCTTACATAGATGATTTATATGGGTTTTCCAAATCAGTTTTTCATCTATATGCAACCCCAGAAATTTGGTCGTCTTTACTCTATCTATTAACACATCATTAAATATAACATCACCTGGAACTTCTCTTATCGTGTTGCTAAAGAGCATATAATTTGTTTTCTGCATATTTAGAGATAATTTATTTGCTTGAATCCACAAAGTGACTTTCCTCAGTTCACTATTAACTGTTTTTAAAGGGTCTCAGGATTTCTGTGGGAATGATACAAACTTGAATCATCTGCAAATAAAATGAACGATAAAATATCAGAGGAATAGTGAAAATCATTAATATACACAATAAATAATAACGGACCAAGGAGGGATCCCTGGGGAACACCACAAGTGACATTCTGTAAACCTGACTCAGCATCCTTTATTGAGACAAATTGTTTCCTGTCAGCTAAGTAACTCTTGAACCAGTCCAATGCTGTACCCCTGATACCATAATGTGATAACTTGCCAGTCAAAATATCATGATCTACTGTGTCAAAAGCTTTCGAATAATCAAGAAATATACCAATTGTATGCATCTTTTTGTCTATGGATTGTGATACTTTATCAATAAAATGTAGCAAGGCATGGGTGGTGGTATGTTTCTCGCGAAAGCCAAACTGAAATTTAGAAAATAAATTACTCTTGTTGAAAAATTTCAAAGTTCTAACATAGATCACTTTCTCAAGAATCTTTGAGAATGCAGTCAATAGAGAAACAGGTCTGTAATTATTCAGGCATTGAGGGTCTCCTTTCTTAAAAATGGGTACGACCTTCGCAATTTTCATGTCAGTAGGAACTTTCCCACATGACATTGATAGATTAAAGACATGAAGTAGGGGTTGAATAATTCCTAAGATAATTTCTTTAATTAAGTTGTTAGAAACCCCATCATAACCAGGACTTTTCCGTTTTTAAGAGATTTCACAATGGTAAGCAGTTCTTCCCGAACTACTGGTAAGAAAAATAAACTTTTACTATTTTGCTCTTTCATAAAATCTCTGTAAGTCTGCTGAGAAAGTGGCACTGCCCGTGAAAGTTTTGGACCAATGCTGCAAAAGTAATCGTTAAAGTTGTCTGCAATAATATTCCTTTCTTCCACCACATGACCGTTAATTTCAATACTCTTTACATGAGATATCTTTTCCTTTGACTTGAATACTTTCTTAATCACTTTCCAAGTTCCCTTGATATCGTTTCTTGTTGCCTGAAATTGAGTGCGATAATATGTTTTCTTTGCAGTACGAAGGACTGAAGTAAGCGTATTTTTATAATTTACATAACGTTTACGTGAAGATTCGGTACCACGCACTTTATACGAATAATACAGCTTGTTTTTCCTGTTAATGGATCTCAACAAAGAAGCACTAACCCATGGCATAATAGGAACATTTTTACGATTTCTTCTACTTTGCTTTACAACTGGTACATTTTTATTATACAGAGACATGGATTTTTGTAAGAACCTTTTAAACGATATGTTCACATCATTTTCTTTAAGAACTTCACTCCAGTCAGTTTCTATCAAGGCTGCCCGCAGCTTTGCGATATTAGCGGAAGTGTTTTTTTCGAATTGATTTGGATTCTTGTTTACAGACTTTATCCAAGCTTAGACGAGCGAAGATTGGGAAATGATCTGAAATATCTGATACAATAATCCCTGAGGATGGAAAAGGTTGTTTATTACAGAAAATGTTATCTATGAGCGTAGATGAAGTTTCAGTTACCCTTGTTGGTTTAATAATTAATGGCATTAAGGAAAAGGACAGCATCATATTAAGAAACGCATCATAATGATAGTTTTCATCACACTGAAGGAGGTTTATGTTATAATCACCCATTATGAAAATTGTTTTGTTTACGAAAAGTGGGTTTGAAAGAATACTATGCATTTCGTTCACAAAACTCTCTAAGTTACTCTGAGTGGGTCTATACACAACTCCAAATAAAACATTTCTTTTTCCTGGAATGAAGCACTCTGCGAATATTGATTCCATATGCTCAGCCATCATATTTAGCTCATCCCTTAATTGAAAGTCCACTGAATCTGGAATATATAAAGCAACTCCACCTCCTTTTTTAGCATAACTATGATTAGACACAAGATTATGACCAGGAATATGATAAAGATTTAAGTCATTCTCACTCGAGAACCAGGTCTCAGTGACTCCAATCACTGTTTTACTATCTTCAAATTTTTCAATTAGTGTACTAAATGCATCAAAGTTCCTAGGCATACTTCTCATATTTAAATGCAAGACAGTAGCAATTTCAAGATTGTCTCGAAAACTATTAATAAACTGATTTTCTGAATAGTATTGACAGTTAATTGCAGAAGCATGTCCTAAATCATCAGTATCACTAAGCTCTAGTATTCTTGAATTATGTTCTAAGGAGCTACAAATGGCTTCTTCCATACTAATCATTTGGATGTTGAGTATACAATTTCAAGTGAAATTTAACTGTTTGCCACATAAAGAACATGTCAGCATGAAAAGGAAGATTGTCAAGATACACACATACTATATAAGAGAAAAACATACAATAATGTATATAAAATAAGATGAACATATTATATAAATTACAAATGCAAATGAAAAAAAGAAAAAGATGATTAGAGATTGCAATAGAAATAACAATGAAAGAAAAAAAACACAAATGAAAATTAAAAGGAAAGTTGAATGGAAAAAAACGAAGTAACTTTGGGTTGTCATGGGATTTGGCTTGCAAGGAAATAACATTTTTTTCAAAGTGGGAATATAGGTCAGCATGATATTCTACAATAGACATTAATTACAATTCAAAGCTTCAAAATATCATCATCACATGTGATGAGTTTTTTCGTAAGTCCGCCTCCCGTGTTCTTAAGTCCAGCGAAAGTTTTTCCATCGTTGCTCCAAGACCGCTCAACTTTCGGTGAGTGACGAACATTGAAAAGTAGCTTCTGTCTTGTGGGAGTCAGATCATCATTAACAAAGATTTTTGAACCCTTCAACTTTGATCTGGCTCCCATAATACGAATAGCGATTTAGTAACTATTTGTCGATTTTCGTGGTAAATTGCAATGAAATATATGGAATAAATATGTCTTGAGCCAATCAAAAATCAGCAAAAATCAAAATATCAATATATAAAATTGACTGAACTATAAATTTATATTTAAAAAATAACATGCATGCCTGCAATTTATAGTATTGTATTGTTTCTTGAATATTGCAAGTTTTATGATATCATTATCATGGTTATATCACGAAGTTTCTTGTTACAATAATCATGTAATATTAATATCCCACGATCTACATGATCTAGACTTTGTATCAGTGGCGTACCTAGGATCAGGGGGGGGGGGGCAAAACCGTCCGCCCGCCAAAAAATTTGACAAGCAAAAAAAAAAAAAAAAAAGGTCTTCAATCACAAATGAAGGTTTTCGTACCAGAAAAAAATTTGACAAGAAAAAAAAAAAATAAAATAAAAATAAATAAATAAAAAAGAGCTTCAAGCTCGTCAGGGGGGCAATAAAGGTCTTCAAGCTCGTCAGGGGGGGGGGCAAAAAAGGTCTTTCAAGCTCGTCAGGGGGGGCAGGGATACGTCCTTTGCATGGGTTGTGGCTCGTCAGGGGGGGCAGACTGCCCCCTCTGCCCCCCCCCCCCCCGTAGGTACGCTAGTGCTTTGTATCGTATTGTGTTTAACATGAAACTTGATCATGAACACTATACCATGCAGTTTCTTATATACCAAATTAGACACATTCTAAGCCCGATCTTTTTTAATAACCTTACATTGGTGTGTGTATATATAAAAAATGATCTTGCTTAAAGTAGATATTATTGTACTTTCAAAAAGCTTTTGATATCTTTGTAATCGGTTTTAGTACAATATTAAAAAAAAAAAGGTTTCACTATAGCATGAATTTTGGACCTTATGACAGACTTAACCCATAAAACATATTAAAAAACTTACCCGCTGAATTCGAGTATATATTCTGAAGTTGTATATGCATTTAAGCCACAGACTTCTGCTTTCATTAAACTTTTCCTTCTCCGTTACTATATAGTTATCATGGTCCTCGTGCAGGATTCGAAAGTGACAAGTTAAAACGTCGCCAGTACAGTTAATTATAATCTAAATGTCGATTAGACCAAGGACCGTGTTATAATCATTCCACGTTTGCTCAAAGGCTACAATAATATGCTTTATAGATTGATAAGTATTTCTTTTCGCAGTTCCCTGGCAAAGTGCAGGTAGTTTCACGTTACCCTGCCATATCGACCTGAAATGGATGTAATAGGAACGAGGATGTCTAATTTACGACGTTATCGTACCAGCAAAAACGTCTGCTAGTAAACTTGCCTATATAGTATGAGTGGAAGTAGTGAAAGCTAATCGCAACTATCCAAGTATTATTTTGATAAAAATAACAAGCTCGAAAAAAATATGTTGTTTCCCCTACCAGAGGACTTTTCATATCATAGCCTGTAATCATTTGTTTTTGGTGATAGGCTTATTCTTTGTTCTTTGATATTATACGGAAATGTCTTGTTTGAAATAGTTCATTAGATCATGTCGAGCCAACAGAAATACCAATGATTATTATTTTGTGCAGCGATTGATACTCTAGAACAACAGTCAGGGGCCTTAGCAAAATTTGGGGGACAGAATTTACAAAAGCGCCATTTTTTTCATGTGGGTCCCTGGTATCATAAGCTTTAATTCTAGATAGGGTGCCCCGAAATAGGTGAAGGGCACCCAATTTCAAAATGCTAATTTATGCAAATTTTATACAAAATACACAAAAATTCACCATTTCTCACTGTATATAATTTTCAAAGGCCGTTTTTTTTTGTTCTGGGTCTTATTTTGCTAAATACTCAATTGTAGGTCGATTTTTATGAAATTGGTGAGTATGAATCAATTTTAAATTTTAATTTATGCAAATTTTATGCATATTATACATAAAAACACACATTGTATCATATCTCGAAATATAGAATCGTCAAAATCACAATATTTTTTTTTCCACATTGTGTCACTGGTACCAAAAACATTAATATCAGTGACTTGAATGCTATTTCATAGTGCTAATTTGTGCAAATTTATGCAAAATTACACAATTCACACTGTTACCGTAATTTACTGTTACAGTATATGTATATTACAGACCTAAACTTTTTTGGAAGCCTATTTCCTTTTTTTTTTGTATTTGGGATTTATTTTAATGGGGCATCAAATCCTAATTAATTTCTTTACAATTGCGGAATGAGAATCAATCCTTAATGGTAATATATGCCAATTTTTTGCAAATTTGTGTAAAACACATGAAATATCATATTTTGGGATTTAGAAACGAAGGACCAGCACAACACTATGTATAATGAGACTCTGTTACACAATTCATTCATTTTGGTGACTTTCAATGCGACCAGAGGAGGGTATCACGTTTAAAATGCAAATTTATGCAAATATATAAACCCTGTGCATACCCCTTTCACAACTAAAAAATATGGAATAAATAAACCATTATTGTATCCTTTTTTTTTCAAAGCAATTAAAGAGGTCAGATTTCTTTCCCAGGTAGAGTTTTCCCGTCAGAAAGAGAAGGAGGGTATATGGATGGTTTTCATGTCGGAAAAAAAGTGACCATGTCTGTCCCTCTGTATAATGTTTAATTGTAATCCATATATGTATTTGATATATTCATTTCCTTTGAATAAACAGAAATTTGTTGCGATAGATGCGGCAACACTTCTTAATTTCTATTTGAATTAAATGGTTGATTAACTTTAAACAGGATTCATCTGACTATTTTGTTCTATTGAATTCCATAACACTTATATTTAGGCCTATACATGTATATCGATTATAGTGCGTATAAAAAAAAGGGACAGATTCGAAAAGTCTATAAAATTTTTGTTTCAAATAATGATGTCTATATTTTGGTGTAAGTAGGTGATCTAAGGTCTGATCTTTGAAATGCAATAAAAAATTTGTTCATGCTTGAGCGAACACGGGACGTTTTTGTTGGGGGTTCAAAAAGACGCTTGCGCCAGAATTGCAGAATATGAGTAATATGATGATCAGACTTCTTGCTAATCAGGAGACTTCCTCTTGACCTTTTCATTATCTGTGCCACAATTTTCGAATTATGCTGTCAAATTATATTTACAAATTTATTCATTTACATGAATTATTTTGTTTTTTCATTTAAACTTCTCTTACTTTTTAATTTTCCTTCATAAGTAACTGAGAAAAGAAGATTTTTTTTTGTCAACCCAAGCAAAAAGATTTGCATTATTAATTGGGAAAACTTGTGATTATTCAAATCCTTTTATTATTGTGAAACAAATTATGTTATGTACCTTTAAAAGACATGAATCTATTTTTCAAGGGATTATTGATTCCTTGACCAAGTTTAATTGCTTGACAGGAAACACAGGAAGGGATTCATGTCTTTCAATGACAATGGTGTATCGAGTCAAATTTGAAGGAGCTAGATATGGCAGATCGCGTAAAATGTATTAAAAAGTTGTGAGCGAGCGAAGTGAGCACGCAAATATTCCCACTTTTTTATTACAATATCAAATTTTGTGATAGATTTTGACATAATATTCAGAAAATAATATCATATTTTACTTTCTATCTTTCCTTTTATTTCCTGTCCACTTTTGTTCTTGGTCATGATTTTTTTATTTAAGGGGTTGGGGAGCATCCCAAGCCCCCGCCCATCTGTGTGGCACTGTTCAAAAGGCACCATAACCTTTGTAGCAAACAATGAAAGGATTTGAAAAAAAATCCACGTTCTCCCATACTTCGGTTGAAACAAAATTGTTTTAGCTTGAAGAAGGAATATCCAAAGCTAACAGAGAGCATATTAAAAAGAAACAACAACAGAACAATTCAAGCAAATAAATAGATCTGAAAATGAAATTTGACCGCATGATTTGAAAATTATGGCAAAGATAATGAAAAGGTTGAGAGGAAGTCTGCTAATCAGCAAGAGCATTACTCATACATGTATGTATGTCATGTTCTCTCTCTCCCCCTTTCTATGACCATCCATTCCGACCCTTTATCCCACCCCTCTCCCACATTGTATATCATTCTCTCACTTTATTTCTCTTCACCTCTCTGCAGATCATCCTACTCCCATCCCAGTTCTTGCACCCTCTTTCTCTATCTGCCTAACCCATATGTCATTCTTTCTCTCTCGAGAATCTCTCTGACCATCCATTCTGACCCTTTGTCCCAACCTCTCCCTCTCTCTTTTCCTTTTTTTTCACTAATTTTGTCCATCATCCCCCCTCCCCTCCATATCTATTCATTTCTCTTTACCTCTCTCCAGCTCCTAGCATATCCCTAGCATCATACCAAACAAAACAAATGATGCACAGGTATGATTAGAGCTATTACAGTCATTACATGAAGCCAATATACATTTTAATAAAATACATGTTATATGCTCTTTACAAATAAAAATATTTTAAGCCCCAGTGCACACTGCACGACCCCTTACAACCCCATTTTCAAAGAAATTGCAATAGCATGTGAGATGAACATTCCAGTTTATAAAATCTGAAAATCAACATTCCTAGTAGCAGACAATACTGAAATCTAAATCAGTCTATTCTGAGAGTCCCTATAAGAATAAAAGTAAGTTCAATTTCAATTCATAATGACGTCATTGGCTGCAACTTAAAGTTGATTTAGACTTATACTTTGGCCACAAGGTTTTCATAATTCTTAGTTTAGTATTCCAAGTCCTAATTCCAAGCATTATACCGAACTACAAATAAAACCATTTTACTTTTTGGAACATTTCAAACTTAATGCAAAATGTGATTTGTTAGTAAATTGTCACATAAGATCAAACGGCTTTATATTCCTCTGTGGCTGTAATTAAAGCACTAAGAATTGTATTGACAGAATCATTCTTGTAAGTAATTTGGTAAGTATTTGAGATGCAAGAAATAGTGAAGTGAGTTTCCAGATATTTCCTCATGGAGTGTAGCATTATACAAGGGTAGTGTACCTCAGAAACATTTCATTTTCAGTTGTACATGTATTGGTTGCTTGATGTCAATTGTTATTTCACAATACCTGGTGTAATACCACTTGGTGTACATATATGGTTAAATAAACTATTTGTAAACCAAATAGTTTATTTGAACAAGTGGAATGCCTCTGGCTGTCTCACCTGCATCACGCCATTCAATAGAGCAGCAGTGCTGACTTTGAAAACTACTATAAAATAATTATTCACAAAAAACACCATTCATATGATGATACAATACTACGTTCATTGACATTTGACCTTGATCATGTGACCTAAAACTTGTCAGTGATATTTGATTACCCCTATATCCACATTTTATACACTATATCTATAAACTTTGAAAGTTATGACAGCAATCTAATAATTACCTCTAAAATGGCTAAAGTTCAATGACCTTAAATGACCTTTGACTTTGGTCATGTGACCTGAAACTCGCACAAGATGTTCAAAGATACTTGGTTACTCTTATGGCCAAGTTTCATGAATCAGATCCATAAACATTCAACGTTATGATGGTAATTCAACAGATATCCCATTATGGCCAAAGTTCATTGACCTTTGACGTTGGTCATGTGACCTGAAACTTGCACAGGATGTTCAGTGATACTTGATTACTCTTATGTCCAAGTTTTATGAACTAGACCAATAAGTTTTCAAAGTTATGATGGTAATTCAACAGATACCCCCAATTTGGCCACAGTTCATTGACCCTAAATGACCTTTGACCTTGGTCATGTGACATGAAACTCAAGCACAATGTTCAGTAATACTTGATTAACCTTATATCCAAGTTTCATGAACTAGGTCCATATATTTTCGAAGTTATGATGACATTTCAAAAACGTAACCTTAGGTTAAGATTTTGATGTTGATTCCCCCAACATGGTCTAAGTTCATTGACCCTAAATGACCTTTGACCTTGGTCATGTGACCTGAAACTCAGGCAAGATGTTCAGTAATACTTGATTAATCTTTTGGCCAAGTTTCATGCACTAGGTCCATTTCCTTATAAGTTATGCTGTCATTTCGAAAACTTAACCTTAGGTTAAGATTTTGTGTTGACGCCGCCGCCGCCGTCGGAAAAGCGGCGCCTATAGTCTCACTCTGCTATGCAGGTGAGACAAAAACTGAGAAATAAGGGTTTGGGTTAGAAATTAGTTGGTATTACACCAAGTGTAGTTAAGACCAAATAGATATATCACATGGATGTGGTATTAGACCATCTGAAAAGTAGATCAACTGCTTGTAGACCAAGTGAATATAAACAAAACTTATGGATACACCTAGGAAATTCCAAATTGTCAAACTTATTCAATGTACCATATCTACAAACAAAATAGATTGACAAGAATATCATACTTGTAAGTCTTATTTGTAAGTCTAAGTATTTCAATGTAATTTTATTTTTTGAAGTCTGATTTTAAGGAAAAAATCATATCGGACTCAAAACATCATTTTATATGTATATGCACCTTCCACATCATCCACTTTCCCCATTGCTTTTGGAATTCAAATGTTTACAGATGAATGGAACAAGCATGTGTGATAGGATGTGGACATTTTTGGAGTATCACATAAGAAGCCAAAACAACTTCACATTGTGTGAGAGTTATTATAACGCAAAATACAATTATTTTCACTGCTTACCAGCCAAGTAATTTGCTTAACATTAAAATTTATGTGCTTTGAAATGGGCATCAATGTGCTTATTCTCAACAACCTGATAAATTCTATAACATCCTCTTCTGACAAGGGAGTTGAAATTATGTGCCGTTGTATGTATAGAAGACCGATAAATTTATTGTTTTCCAAAATTACCAAGAATAAGCAACATACAATCTTGCTTTTGCAGTCATTGTTTATTTTGGCTACTTCACTTACCCCCCCCCCCCCCACGAAAACAATAAAATGGCAATGGAAATGAGAAATGCTACATATAATGCTGCTTCTATTCAGCAGCACTTATTTTTTCCTTTGCTTTTCTTTTGTATTAAAATGTATATGTATATGGGGCTAAAAGTATTTTAAAAATGGGTAACAATTCTATCTATAAACTGACCAGAATACATGATTATTATTGTTTACTTGCTACATGATCAACATTAACAAAAGGTACAAGACTAACATATTTTACGGACTAAATTATGAGAATACCGGAACAATATTCGGATTTCATTGATATCCAATGTAAATGCATTGAGATATAATTACGACAGTTGGAGAGGACTTTTATTGATCAAGAATTTATCAACGATCAAATTGTTTCCACTGCTGCAGGATCTGAAGAAAGAAAAACTTTACCATGTACATTATTCAACAATAAAGCCCATATTGCCAACTTTGGTTTAATTTTGGGTAAAGTTTTGTCAAAAGTGGTTTTAATTATGAATAGCGAATTGTGACAGGTATCTCTAACACTACAAGTTCAAATCATCAGCTCTGACGCTCAAATCATTCATAACTGGGAATTACTGAAATTGTTCTCTTGATCATTAAAACATTAAAAAAGAGCCAAGTAAAGATAAATGAAGAAAAAGGAATTCATGTTAATTTAGAATTTCTAGCTTGCCATAATTTCAAAACCAAGTTATACCTGTATGCCCAGAGTTAAACTGGATTTAAGAATACGGGCCATTGAATATCAAAGATCAAATAGTTTTCCTCTGCTGTCCGCTGTTTTGCATATCTATAAAGTACCAATTGCACAAAATTGTATTTGCAAGGACCATATTTCATGTTGCAGATATATTATGATGCATCATATCAGACACCTTTTTAATATCAAGGCATAAGCGATTTTGTGTCTCGCCCACTTATGAAAATAACCAGAAATATTGTGATTTGTGAGGGCTCGCAACAGAATTGTATCGAAATTTCATTGTGAAATGACTGGGATGGACATGAGTCTTGCACGTAAACTTTAATGTTGACCTCGAAATGAACTTTGACCATACCATGTGACCTCCCAACACAATAACATGCAGGTCCCCTACGTACATCTACTATCCAAGTTTGGTTGATAAGTGATTTATGGTTGCAGAGTTATGTGTCATAAGAGTCTTGAAGGAAAACTTTAACGTTGATTGCAGCATGACATGCGGGTCTCCTAACTACATTGACACTCCAAGTTTGGGTGAAAAGTGACTTGCAATTGCGGAGTTAGGCATCATAAGAGAGTCTTGCATGTAAACTTTAACGTTGACCTGAAAATGACCTTTGACCTTACCATGTGACCTCCGACTGCAGGTAAAGGCAGGTCCCCTAAGTCCATCTACCATCCAAGTTTGGTTGAAAAGTAACTTACGGTTGCAGAGTTAGATGTCATAAGGATTGTGACGGACTTCACTTCTGGTGGGCGAGACAAACAAAATTTCTGCAAGCACATTTTATCAAATTGTAGAAGTGGACAAAAATATTATTTATCAACAATTAAATCGTTCTAAGTTCATGGTATATTTTGTAAATGCATCATAATAAATGGCTGACACGAAAGATGGTCCTTGCAAAGACCCTTCCATGCATTCAGTCTGTTGTCATTTCTAGAAAATTTTGTCATTTGTTTCTTTTCTTGGAATGTCACTAAGGTCACAAGATGTCTTCTAATAATCTAAACACATGACTCTATATAATAGGGCCAACATTTATACTAAGCTCTGATTTATTTGGTGAGATAAATAAAGCAATCTCCAGCTACAGGCCATAATCCCAACACTTACAGTGTTTCTGAGGGCCATTTTAAATAGTGAGTGAGGGACATCATCGACTGTCTCATTTGCATGTCACTGAGTTGTGCATATCACCGTTTTGTGAAAAATAAGCGAAACTTTAAAATGTCATAACTTTCTTATTTTACATCCGATTTTAATGAAATTTTTGGCGTTATGCTAGTTTGATTTTTCTCTATTTATTCAAATCAATATTTTTTCTGGGGTGGACTTGCCCTTTAATGATAAAACTTTCAATATGAATAGTGGGACAATTCTAACCTGTGCTGTTTAGAGAAATATTTGGTATAAAACATACTGTAGAACAGTTGTACAAAGTTATTGAATAAGGATTTTTTTTTCCCCCATTCTGTAAATTTACTATCAAACCCAGGCAGTTCTTTTATGACTGTTCAAGAGAGGGATTAGTAAGACTTTGTGAAATCTATATCCACCAAAACACTGAGGTGACAGTCACATGTAAGGTACTGAGAAACATTTTCAACATAAATATACATGTACCTACACAATGTTTACCATTATAATCTCTCTTTATTGGGACAGCTTATAGCAGTGACAGCAGATCTTTGAGAAAAGGTTGGTGACATACTGCATATCAGTCATAAAACTTGTGGCCTAAGAAATTGTTTTGAGGCCTATAAATTTACTACAAGATGCAAGCAGTTCTTATAAGACCTTTCAAGAGAAGGATAATGACCACTTCTTGAAAGTTATAGCCAACAAGACACTGGGTAGACGGTTTGGATACAAACACACAATATATCTGTACAATGTAACATCAAAATCATCTCTTTGTACTGGTCCCCTTCGAATGAGTTGCAGTCCTTAGCGGTTGTTTCTCATGCTTGCACTGTATTCTAGAAACTAATTGTTCTTTCCAGTCACTCTCATCCACTGCCCTGGCCCATGATGGGACGGCTGCCATCGGTAAGGAAATTCCCGCCATTGCAGCTCGGATCTGGTCATCGCCGGCCATCTTTTCTTTCCTCTGTTCAAGCGTAACTCGTGTGTCGGTGTGCATGACCTCACTGGCAGCATCTGGGGAGGGGTTGGCTGATGGAAGGAGTTTGGCAAGATGGGTGGGAAGGTTTGGTTTGGATGGGTCATTGGCTGTGTTGGTGTGACTGTCTTGGGAATGTGGGTGAGGCAGGTCTTGTTCTATCTCATCATCGAGGTTTCCTGTGGCACCTGACTGAGGTTCAGCAGAGGACATCTCTTCACTATCTTCATCTCCATCTTCACTGTCATCATCCGCATGCTACAGGATAATGAATACAAATAAAATATACAATTTTGAAAATGAATTTCAGACAGAAATACAATGCTCTGGATTTTCTGGAAAAAACCATTCATAGTACTAACAATACAAAACAACTAATCACTTCATATAATTTTCTATTGATGTAGTGTGTTCTTCTCACAGGCAATAATAAAGATAAATTTCAGTTGTGTAACTATTTCAACATCCAATAAAATGACCAAGTGTCTGTGTGTATGAATTAAAATATATACAGTTGTGCTCCAAAGTTAGTGACCCCCTTCACTCCTTCATGTTGATTGTTCAATGTAGACATTTTTGGCAAGCCCAGAGAAACAAGCTTTATTGAATGTAATATTTTATCACCCGACTTCACAATTAAATATCTAAAACATGGCAGAACTTGAACACTTAAAACATTTTTATTTTCTGGTGGGGTTCACTAACTTTTCAGCACCACTATATATGCCAAAGCATTTCGGAAGAATGTGCGTCATTGCTGATTTATGAGCATGACATCCCAGCCTGATGTTGGGTATTTTCCAAAGAATAGTAATACACCAGTTGTCCCGTGTGTGCTTATATGTGTTAGCAGTCTTCAGAGTGATTTTTTTTTCAGTTTAGATTTCATGATTTCTCGAAGTTTTGTTTCTGTACCAGATCTAGATCCTATGATGATATAGTGACTTTACCTTGACTTTACAGACTTTCTCATGAAATCACCGTACCTACACTCATTTATCATATATGAGATTGATAAAATATTACCCTAGAATCAAACCATGTGCAACCCAATGACATTGGTTTAGATAAGCTTAACAAGCTGAAAAGACCACATGCATACCTCTGGGTCCTGCATCAAGAGTTGATAGCCCCCATATTGTGAATCTCCTCCCATCTCAGCTCCTCCACCATCATCACTATCTTCCTCCTCACTGCTCATATCACCTGCAAATTATAATAATTATACCATCAATTTGTATGAAAGAATAGCATAACATAATTCAAAGAATACAGTGAACCTATATACAAAGCCTACTCAAGGTAGACAAGAAAATGGTCTAGTGCATATGCTGAATGTTCTCACAAAATATAGCTGAACTTTAAAATTCAATACTTCATTATTTTCATCACTGAGTTTGATATTTACTCTAGGCCTATACAATTAGAAATCTAATTGTAATCCTGGGGCGGTGGCTCTAGCTCATCTCCCTCTTTTGTGAACTGGGGATTGTTTCCTGGCTCGTTAGCTTTGGGGATTGGGCTGCTTGCTGCCCTTCAAATAGACTGTTCGTTGCCAGATTGATGAAACTGAAACTGCAATTCGATGCGCATGGATTATCTCTCCAAACACAAACAAGAAAATCAAGAGCAAGTTCCCCCCAAAATATCTGAAAACAACTTGCAATTGATTTTTTTCAAGTTGAGCATGATGGCAACTCTTTCTGCAAAGGGCCTCTGCTTTCATTGCATGTAATTAAGCTGAGGGTTCCATTTTGTTTTAAAAATTGTAATTAGGAAATGAAATAACACAACTTAAACTTTTGTTAACGCACGGTTGAACAAAAACAGGAAGCAGAAAAATCAGATGGTCACTCAACCATCAATGTCTGAGTGGATTGTATTCGACTAGCCAGACAGCCCCTTAGCTTAAAGGAGAATGAAACCCTTGAAACCAGCTGAATCCATATCAAAGAGAAAAATCAAAGAAACATATTGTTAAAAGTTTGAGGAAGATTGAATGAATAATAAGAAAGTTATGAGCATTTGAATATTGAGATCACTAATGCCATGTAGATCCTCCCATTGGCAATGCGACCAAGATCTGTGATGTCACACACGTACAACTCCCTCATTGCTTTAGTACTTATTTCACTTATATTCTCACTTTTATAGAATCTATCACAAGGTGAGGTGTTCTCTTTATGAGAGGACAAGTACAGAGGTTTCACATTACAACATTATATCATTGATGAATCGTTTGTCATATGATTAGAATGAGCAAAAAGAGATGTTTTGGGGTATATTTTCAGTGTCCAAAAGGGGAGAGTTGTTCATCTGTGATATCATAGATCTTGGTTGCGTTGCCAATGGGAGGATCTCCATAGCATTAGTGATCTCGACATTCAAATGCTCATAACTCTTCTATTGCTAGTCCTATTTTACTCAAACTTTTGTTGATCTTATTCTTTGATTTTTCTGCTTTCACAAAAGCTAACTTGCTCCAAGAGTTTCATTCTCCTTTAATGAATCATTTCAGAGGTGGTCATACCTGCATTCAACACAGAGTTGTAATCCTGGGGCGGTGGCTCTAGCTCATCTCCCTCTTTTGTGGACTGGGGATTGTTTCCTGGCTCGTTAGCTTTGGGGATTGGGCTCATGCTTGTTGCCCTTCAAATACGACTGTTCGTTGCCAGATTGATGAAACTGAAACTGCAATTTGATGTGGTTGATATCAAGAGATGAACGCGCTCTACTGAAAAAAACAAACAAAGTTTTTTCAGACGTACAGTACATAGATTAAGATCTAACATTTTTAAACGACTGTGGGACAAATATGGAAAGAGCCTCAAGTTTTCCTCATTGTTGTTTTCCTTACCACATTCATGTTCATATTAATCATAATTGTTTAACCCTAATTCTCCCGGGGGAGGGGGCATTATGGCCCCCCCCTCGACAATTTTCGCGATATACATGCATCTGCTGCGCAAAATTTGTGACGCCCGGGTACGCGGTTACGACATTACGCAACATTATGTAAGTGCATGTCAGACCCAAAATTGCTCATAAACGTGATTTCATGTACAAATCTGATGCAAATTGTGTATTTGGCCAAAATTCATTAATGTATCATTATTTCTACTTTTAATGATTAAACTTGATTCATTTTGCCTTTTTTATGATCAGAATTAAGTCTGGAACGATTTCCATCGAAAAAACAATAAAAAACAAAAAGTAAAAAAACTAAGAAATACATAAGAAATTAAAAAACAATAAAATACATAAGAAATCGGTCTTGGTACCAGAATTTTGTTCATTCACAATTGTTAGGAATGCTATAAAGAATATTTTCACCAAAAATAGCATTCTAGGACCTTTATTTAGTGAATCAGAGCAAAAAGTTTGATTTCATGAATAAATTAGCATAATTAATTCAGAGCGTGATCGGTTCATCACGGACGGACATTTGATAGATTTTGAAAACTTTGAAGGCTTGTAACAAATTAGGAATAAGATGAACATGGTTCCTTTGTGTTTTATAGTGAAGGGTAGGGCAAAGTATGTTGAATGATGAAAAAAATTTGTTGCCATGGTTACCTACAAACATAGGTAGCCACTATATGTGCCATATCACGGACGGACATGATAGAAATGTGGTTTTCAGAATTTTTGAACATTTTTATTGTTTC
Source organism: Lytechinus pictus (assembly GCF_037042905.1). Taxonomy (NCBI): domain Eukaryota; kingdom Metazoa; phylum Echinodermata; class Echinoidea; order Temnopleuroida; family Toxopneustidae; genus Lytechinus; species Lytechinus pictus. The sequence goes on along the minus strand of NC_087245.1, from coordinate 43,749,483 downwards.
TATCTAAATAGCTTAACTTTGACCAATAATTGTTAATGCAACTTACACTCGGGTATGTTAGCTTAACTATGTTTAGCATATTGAATTCTTAACCAATATCAAACTTCCGAGAGAATTGCAAATATTTTCCATCACGGACGGACATCTCGGACGGACATCACGGACGGACACAATTAAAATACATTGGAAGTACCTTGTAAGAAGTTCTTGTTACTTGTTTGGGGGAACAAATGCTATTGTATTGATGATTTGTACATTCTTTATATGATTAAACAATATTAGTTGCACAATCAAGTTGCTACAACTTTGATCAAGTTGCTACAACTTGATTTAAGTTGTAGCAACATGATTTCTATGCTAGACACACAAAATAATCTAGCCATATGATTGCTTTTAAACACAGTTCTTTTCAAAATCAAATATCCTAATGCACAATGTCTTCTTTTCAATTTAGAGAATACTGTAGTTGGTACCAAATCAACATCCAGTGGATCAATGATCATGTTGATACTTTTCATGATATATCATGATGATACATGTTCATACATTTTTAGGCATTAATTTTCGAAGAGCACAGATTTTTTTATGTCCAGTAACTAAATCCAAAAGATTCACAGGTTGCTTATCATTATGCTTGTTTGGTGGATCAAGTATGACCACAACACTTGTCTAGGCTCTCTTCAAATTCATTTTTTGTCCATATTAAAGTGGAGGGTTACACTTCGTAATTCCGAAGGTTCTTGATTCCGAAGGTTCGTAATTCCGAAACACGCAAATTGCCTATACCTCGATGTTCGTTAATCCGAAAACGTAAAAGGGTTCGTTAGTCCGAACATTTGTGGCGTTATTCCGAAGGTTCGATAATCCGAAAAGAAATTAGGTTCGATGTTCCGAAGGTTCCTTAATCCGAAAACGAAATAAGGTTCGTTGTTCCGAAGGTTCCTTAATCCGAAAACGAAATAAGGTTCGTTGTTCCGAAGGTTCGTCAGTCCGAAAACGAAATAAGGTTAGTTAATCATTTAGTTTTCGGACTAACGACCCTTCGGAATTACGAACCTCATTTCTTTTTCGGATTAACGAACCTTCGGAATTACGAACCTCACTTCGTTTTCGGACTAACGAACCTTCGGAATTACGTACTTCATTTCATTTTCGGACTAACGAACTTTCGGAATTACGAACCTTCGGAAATACGAACCTTCGGAACAACGAACCTTCGGAATAACTGAACCTTCGGAATAACGAAGCTTCGGAATTACGAATGTATGCGAAAGTGGAGACACCCCTTCACATCAACAGCCCTCATGTATTTAGGCCCTGACTGAATCCAAAATTGAAATCAGATACCAATTAAACGTCTAAACACTGCAGTGCAAGCTTTATATGAATTGTATGCATTTTCACAGATTTCTAGATCAGCAATTTGCTCAAAATTAGCTCCAAAATGGACTTTAAAAAAAAAGGAATTCTTGTACTTTTCACAAGCCTCAAGGACGTGATGTCATGTTCTGTTAGAAGCATTGTGAATCCATAGGTTTGTACATGGAAAAAAATGATGATTTTTTTTTTCTGCTTATCAGAATATGCATTCTCCTTTCTTCTTTTCCATCACTTTCTGCAAGCTTCAATTGATGAAATATACAGCTTTTGACTTATTTTGCTCTATTTCATCTCCTGCTTTTTGGCATACATGTAGCTTCCAACTCTATCTGCATTCCAATTATGTTTAAAAAAAAATTCCTGACAACAATTAAACCCCAATAACAGCCAAAGAAAGATTTCACAAAAAATTGTGAAGAGTTGTAGGTTTCCATCCATTTGAGTTCTGAATAATTCTCAGTGCCATTTTCACTGCAAATTGGAACTAAAATTAAATTCATAATCTGCTCAGTATTTGCTCATTGTCTGTCCGTGATCAAATTAATGTCCGTCTGCGATTATTTTGATTGATTTATGATATGGATAAAATGTATGGATTTTAGCTATATTCAAATGAAATGATGTACAGTGTCTAGTGAGATGCTTCTACACACTTTTATTTTTGTTTCTATTCTGATAAAGAATAAAAAGCTGAATCCATACATATCATCCATATCATAAACTCAATAAAAATTATCACGGATGGACATTAATTTCATCACGGACGGAAATTTCAAAATGGAATGTCAACATCTAGCAGAAAAATTTACTTCCCATATTTTTCTACTAACTTATGTTTGATGATAGATTAATGTTCAGAGTACAAGAAAATCCAAACCAAATTGGAGTAACTTTGAAAACAATAAAACTAGAGTGAATTGAATTTGAGTGAATTTACATTGTCCGTCCGTGATGAAATTAATGTCCGTGATCATTTTTGATTGAGTTTATGATATGAATAAAATGTATGGATTTCAGCTATGTTCAAATAAAATGATGTACAGTGTTTAGTGAGATACCTCTACACCTTTTTATTTTTTATTTCTATTCTGATAAAAAGTAAAAAAAACTTTTTATATTTTTTTTCATCACGGACGGAAATTTCAAAATGGAAATGTTCACACCTACCAAAAAAAATTACTTCCCAATATTTTTTTTCTACTAATTTATGTTTGATAATAGATTAATGTTCAGAGTGCAAGAACATCCAAACCAAATTAGAATAACTTGAAAAACAATAAAACTAGAGAGAATTTAATTTGAGTAAAAATGTCCGTCCGTGATGAGAGGTAATAGCACCCCCACAAATAAAATGGACTATTCCAGTACTTTCGGATTTATCAATCTTCATGAAACTGAGTTCTTTGAAACCTGAGATATCAAAGATTGTCTTAAAAGCAATTTTGATAGAAATATTTTTAAAAAAAAAATTCACCTCAATGCTAACCCTTAACCGATCATGCTCACCATATAAAATAAAAATATATGAATTCAGTGAAATATACCAATTATGCAACTGCGTAGATTACGTCATTCTCTACCATTATGCAAATTTTCGTTGTGATCGCGCAATCCACGGCTGAGATCTTAAGGGGGGGCCATAATGCCCCCCCCCGGAATGACAAGAATCAAAATACCCCGGGAGATTGAGGGTTAATAAAGGTCTAAGAAGAAAGACAAGAAATTTAACAAAGATGTAACATAAGGGCCTACATGAATTAGTATTACTTCCTAGTACGGTACATACATACTACTGCACTAGGAATTTGACATGTTATGTGCCTCCATTCGACATGCAACACTTGTTTCACAAGCCAGCAGAGTCAATCACCACAATACACATCAAACACATTAAACTCCAAATCACCTTTAAAAGTCAAATTTTGTCCTTTAGAATGTGGAATTTGCACAATACATGTATTTCCAGAGCATGCGGGAGCTTACATACACATGTAGCTCAGATTTAGTAAGCGGGGTTGCCGAAAAATGTGCTAAAAATGAAGAAATCTGTGGTTATGTTCTCGCAAATTTAGGATCGTGTCTTCAAATAATGCGGGAGCAAATGGCTGCTGAGACTTCCTGGTTGCGTATCGCATGCAGTGCAGCGCAGTTTAGCGGCGCTAACATGCACTGACTTTCGAATGCACGATGTGCTAGTATGAATAATGTCGAAGAAGGGTGGGGCTGCAAACATGGCGATACATTTCAAGATTTTACGAAATATTAAGAGGTGAAAATAAACATTGCAATCAACAAGGCAAACGCCAAGCGTTGTCTCGCCTGCATATTGCAGTCATGAAGAGACTGCATGTCAAAACTATGCTAAATGACTTATGAGGCTGTCAGCAGTTTAGGGGGTGAATTGTGGTTCTGACAGTAATACATATGCATTAATGGTATAGGCCTACTTTATTCCTAGAAAATCAGATAACACTAAGAATGCTGTTAATACTATGAAGCTATAATCATTTCCATGCAAGTATTAAGGAAATGAATGTTAGTGTAAAAGAATGTAATTGATAATAATGTGAGTAAAATTGTAAAATTAAATTAATTATTAAGGTGTAATGAAATGCCAATCTTTAGCATTATGTTGGATGATGGTAGGGGAATAACTTTTCTCAATTTGTTTTGTACAGTCTACAGTATTACCAGAACATGCACATACAGCAAATCTGAAGGGTCATTTAAGAAACTATGACAACTTTTCTATTGTACAATTGGCAAATTTGTGTGAAAATCATGAATGGTGCCAAGAACTATAGCTCATTAAATAAATAACAACAACAGTTTTTAAAGAATAAACAAGTAAAATACAAAATCTGGTTCAGGTATAGAGAGTACTGAGTTCTGAAGTAAAATGTTAGTGTTAAAAAGTACAAAATTATACAGTTCATGTCATTAGAGGAACAAAGTAGTGTGAAAGTTCATTGACCTTTGACCTTAATCAAATTCAACTCACATTCGAACCTGACCTGCACCTTCAAGAGATGGACCTCTGTTACGAGTTTGGTGATCCCACCTCGAAGCTATAGAAAGTTATTGTGTGTACAACACAGCACAGTGCCAGTCATGGAAAGTTCATTGACCTTTGACCTTAATCAAATTCAACTCACATTCGAACTTGACCTGCACCTTCAAGAGATGGACCTCTTGTATGAATTTGGCAATCCTACCTCGAAGATATAAAAAGTTATTATGTGTACAACACAGCACAGTGCCAGTCATGGAAAGTTCATTGACCTTTGACCTTAATCAAATTCAACTCACATTCGAACTTGACCTGCACCTTCAAAAGATGGACCTCTTGTATGAATTTGGCAATCCTACCTTGAAGATATAGAAAGTTATTATGTGTACAACATAGCACAGTGCCAGTCATGGAAAGTTCATTGACCTTTGACCTTATTCAAATTCGACTCATATTCGAACTTGACCTGTGCCTTCAGGAGATGGACCTCTGGTATGAATTTGGCAATCCTACCTCGGAAGATATAGAAAGTTATTATGTGTACAACACAGCACAGTGCCAGTCATGGAAAGTTCATTGACCTTTGACCTTATTCAAATTTGACTCACATTCGAACTTGACCTGCACCTTCAAGAGATGGACCTCTTGTATGAATTTGGCAATCCTACCTCGAAGATATAAAAAGTTATTATGTGTACAACACAGCAGTGCCAGTCATGGAAAGTTCATTGACCTTTGACCTTAATCAAATTCAACTCACATTCGAACTTGACCTGCACCTTCAAAAGATGGACCTCTTGTATGAATTTGGCAATCCTACCTTGAAGATATAGAAAGTTATTATGTGTACAACATAGCACAGTGCCAGTCATGGAAAGTTCATTGACCTTTGACCTTATTCAAATTCGACTCATATTCGAACTTGACCTGTGCCTTCAGGAGATGGACCTCTGGTATGAATTTGGCAATCCTACCTCGAAGATATAGAAAGTTATTATGTGTACAACACAGCACAGTGCCAGTCATGGAAAGTTCATTGACCTTTGACCTTAATCAAATTCAACTCACATTCGAACTTGACCTGCACCTTCAAAAGATGGACCTCTTGTATGAATTTGGCAATCCTACCTTGAAGATATAGAAAGTTATTATGTGTACAACATAGCACAGTGCCAGTCATGGAAAGTTCATTGACCTTTGACCTTATTCAAATTCGACTCATATTCGAACTTGACCTGTGCCTTCAGGAGATGGACCTCTGGTATGAATTTGGTGATCCCATCTCAAAGATATAGAAAGTTATTATGTGTACAACATAGCACAGTGCCAGTCATGGAAAGTTCATTGACCTTTGACCTTATTCAAATTCGACTCATATTCGAACTTGACCTGTGCCTTCAGGAGATGGACCTCTGGTATGAATTTGGTGATCCCACCTCGAAGATATAGAAAGTTATTATGTGTACAACATAGCACAGTGCCAGTCATGGAAAGTTCATTGACCTTTGACCTTATTCAAATTTGACTCATATTCGAACTTGACCTGTGCCTTCAGGAGATGGACCTCTGGTATGAATTTGGTGATCCCACCTCGAAGCTATAGAAAGTTATTGGGTGTACAACACAATTGTTGACGACGACGACGCCTACGCCGGAAATAGTGATACATATGTCTCGCTCTGCTACGCAGGCGAGACAAAAATGGACAAATATATTTTAAAAAGTTACAAACATTGATGCAGATGTTCAAATTGTGAAAACATTTAACAAATTTTTAGAACAAAAAATATTGCAGAAAAGCATGTCAAATTTGAGCAGGTACGGACTACGCCTACAGTATGTCTCTTGTTCACTGAGCACTACCACCCTGCCTGTGGGGAATCTAAATGTAGATCTATGACTGTCTATGTAGTGTACAACACACGTTTTAAAAAGTCATTAAAATGCCACTTTTTTAACCAAAAATAAAAATTTTCATACAGTTGCAATCTATTTTTCATTAGTAACGTGGGGATCATTTTTGTATTCACCGGAACACTAAAAAAAAAAAAATTAAAAAAAAAAAAAAAAAAAAATCAATTTTTTGCATATTTTGTGCAGGCCCTCTATTGGTGAAAAATAAAAGTTTAAGAGAATTGTCATTTTTCAATCTCTATTTTTAATTTAGAAAAAAATAATTAAAAGACTTTAATTTACTTAAAAACCAAGTTATATGATGAATAGTTGTAATGGAAACTAACAGTGTCAAAAAATAAAGCATTTGTCCCCCCAAAAACATGAAAATAAGCCAAACGTTGTTGGGGCCAGCCTGAGAACCGAAAACCCCAAACCCTTTTGGAAAATCATTAAGGCCAAACGACAAGAAGTAACTAGTATCCCACCACTCGAAGTTCAGGGAAGAACAGTTACAAAGGCTTTAGAGGAAGCAACAGCATTCAACAAATACTTTTGTTCAGTCTTCACCAATGAAGACCCCTCCCTTCCGGATCTAAACTCCTCTAGCCTATCCGATATGCGTCGGGCTATGTGATGGGCAAACTACTGATGGGCGAGGGCGAAGCCCGAGCGCCTATCATCACTGGTTATTTACCTTGTTCCGTTCGTAGAAATTCTACGAACCCCCTTACTAAACTTCAATATTTCATTCATAACTGTCCGCGAACACGGACCAATAAGCGACGAGGCTTTAACATGACGTAGACTGCGATGATATTTGATTGGTTAAAAAATACAGTTGATCGCCATATAAGGGTTATCTCATGAATGATGCATAATAAAAAGTATGTCACGCATATGATAACCATATATGCATATTGATGACTTTAACAGTGATGATAGGCGCTCGGGCTTCACCCTCGCCCGTCGGTCTGCTTCGTGCGACCAGTAACTTGCCCACTATAGCCCGGCGCATATCAGATAGGCTAAAACTCCTAAAAAAAGTTTGGAAATCTGACTTTGATCGATTATCCCTCTTCGGTTTTAGTGAATATCAATGTGCAATATATACTAATAAGTCATTAATTCTCTTTAAAAAGATACCCTACATGATATGATTATGGTTCACATGGAGGTGCAGTGCCTTGAAATGTGGGGCAAGGTCAATATTCAAAAGCTGCAAAATGACACGATATTGAAAGTCACTGTTCGTTTTTACGTGGTGATGGGTGAGTTTCTCAGTGGTTTCTTTTGTTTTCATGCACCTTAACATCAACATCAACATGGAATCAAACACACCTCTGCACAAGCAAACACATAACAAACAAACAAACATACATGGGTATTTAAAACCACGACTCAAAGTAAAACCATGTTATCTCACAGAACCATCACCACATAAACCACAACAAAACATCAAAAATGAAGAAGCAGGGGTGTGATTGGAATGGATTTTCATCTCTATTGACAGACAAAAGAATCATGTTCTTTATTGACCCTTCATGACTATTTCTGCTCGTTTTGCAGCTTTTCACTTCAGACCTCATCCAACACTTTTGAATCCTGCTCTTTTCATGATGGCATGATCATAACAAGCATGGTATCATTTTAAAGAGAATCAAATGATCTTTTGAATGATATCAAATATGCATTGTGTAAAATTGGGACTTTGGAGAAATTAATGGCCAAACTTTTTTTGAGGGGTTAGAATGTTGCAATATCTTGGACATAAAAAACACCAAAGTAACCGAAGAAGGAGTACGGAAATTGCTGATGAACATTAACCCAAGTAAAGCCGCAGGACCAGACAAAGCCTGTTCAAGTAGTAGAGCCCCAGTTCTCCAAGATTTATTACAAATCCATTTCCACTGGTATCCTCCCTAAGGATTGGTGTACAGCAAATGTAACACCGGTCTTCAAGAAAGATGATCGATCTCAACCACAAAACTACAGACCAGTTTCCTTGACATCTATTGTCTGTATAAAAGTACTTGAACACTCATTCATGAAACACTTTGAAAAGTTTGGAATCTTAACTGACCAACAGCATGGTTTCCGGAAAGGCAGATCATGCGAAACTCAACTTGTAGGCTTGATTGACGACATGCAAAAAGTTTTGGACAATAGAAGGCAAATCAATCTTATTATGGATTTCAAGAAGGCCTTCAATGTAGTCCCTAAATATCGACTGCTTCGTAAGCTCGACCGTCTTGATATAGATCTGTAACAACATCCACACTTGGTTGAAGAGTTTCTTTAGAAGGGATTTCATCCGATCCATTACCCGTGAAGTCAGGCGTCCCACAAGGCACGGTGTTGGGTCCGTTGATATTTCTCACCTATGTCAACAACTTACCTAGGAACATCTCATCTACAATACGCCTGTTTGCGGATGACTGCATCCTTTACTGTGAGATTTAAACCCCTTCTGAACAACTCTTACTCCAAGCCGATATTGAAAAATTGAGACTGGGAACAGCAATGGCAGATGGGCTACAACATCTCCAAATGTTTCATCAGGAGTGTTACTCACAAGACAAGACCACTTCAGTTAGTTATTCCATGGGAAGTAACCTGGTAAGTAAAGTCGACCATTATCCATATCTTGGCGTCGAGTTACCATCGGATCTTTCCTAGACCTTGCACATAAATCAAATAACCAACAAAGCCGTCAGCTTGGCCTTCTAAGGAGAAATCTGTACGGCTGTGACACACAAACGAAAGCCATAGCTTACCCCACACTAGTACGTCCTCTCCTGGAATATTGTCATGCTCTCTGGGATCCTTGCCAGCAGAACAACAAACAAGCCATGGAGAAAGTCCAAAGACATGCTGCAAGATTCGCATGCAATGAGTACAGCAGGACTGCTAGTGTTACAAGCATAATGAGGTGCCTGGGATGGGAAAGAAAGAAGATCCAAAGCCCGCCTATTGATCGTCTACAAGGAAACTCAAGGTATACTAATTCCCAGTAACATCAAACATCTCTTGAAAATCAACACGGCTCATACCTCAAGCGATGTTCCTGCAGGCTCCACTCTTCCGCTACACTATGCTTCACCTACCCGAACCTCAAGGTACAAAACTCACTTGGATACTCCGAGTGGCAAAGAAGGGAAAAAATGCATCGGCAGCGAATTATTTATGTGAGGATAGATATGGAGTGAAATTAGGGTGTAAGGTAAGAAATTAAGCTTTTATTCTTTTTTTATGCCATTTCGAAGTATATTTTTTACAATAATTATGCATTTTTTCCCACCTTTGCCACTCGGAGTATCCAAGTGAGTTCTGTAGCCTACCTTGATGTTTGGGTAGGTGGAGCGTAGTGTAGCGGTAGTGAAGTGGAGTGGAGCCTGCACGAACATCACTTGAGGTACACGGCTCAGAGTATAACAATATGGCACTCTTCAAAGAAGTTTGTTTACAACCACATAAGGGCAAATAAGAGATGCTACCAGCAGTCTCTATACCCAAGAACAATTCCCCAATGGAATAAACTCCCCGATACTGTAAGGGAGGCTACACCAATCCCCAATTTCAAAGAAATTCTTGAAAAGATCCAAATAAATTAAGTACACATCCGACTTCATGCACTGCCAAAAATGTACAGGATAGCCACACCAGGTGTTTGTACGTATCAACCATCCAGATCCAGATCCAAACGCCTACCATATTTCACCACACTTCCAATAGTAACAGAGAACAAACAAGGTTACATGTAGATCTAGATACAAAACCTTGTTCATTGAATGAGTGTCTCTACCACAATCCACATCTAATCAAATGATAAAAAACTGGTGATGAATTTACAGTATGAAAAGCACATTTTACAACTTTTTAGGCACAGTATTGAAGCCAATGTTGAGATACCCGTGCTTTTTGAAGGAGGTGAGATGCCCGACAGTCACAGAGATAAAAGTGGCTGAGCTCAAACCCATATCAGCCGCAAGTGTTACTGTTAGTAAGGTGCACGATTGTATGACCGATTGGCCTTGTATTTCTGAACTCATGATGTACGCATCAGAAAATAATCAGACCTAGATCTACATAGACTCTAGCCTGGCCATCCTGCCAAAGCCAAAGGGAACTAGATGATCTACAGTACATGTACATGTACATGTAAGTTGAATAGAAAAATGATGAAAAGGGTAAAAAAACACATTTTCAAAGCCTTTACATTCACAAAATAATAAAATATTGTAAAAATAGCTCATCAGTGATTTGTTTTCTCAATTTTCCCATAGAAATCACATGTTCAGTAATAGCATTGAACTCATAGCATGGCATTTTCAACTTCAAGTCTACCTCAAGCATTGTTCGTGCAGGCTCCACTCCACTTCACTACCGCGACACTACACTCCAAATACCCGAACATCAAGACCCAAAACTCGCTCTCATACTCCGAGTGGCAAAGGTGGGAAAAAATGCATATTTATTGTAAAAATTATACGTCTACACGGCATCAAAAAAAAATAAAAGCTTACTTTCTTACTTTACACCCTAATTTCAATCCACATCCATCCTCCGGTTAGCCTAAAAATTGGTGATTTAGAGTCAACATCGAGTTCCTCACACGTACAAATAATTCGCTGCCCATTTAAAAACATCACATGCGCGAGGGACTGAGCTCGGACCCTCGCATATGCGCATGTGATGTTTTGATATTGGCAGCGAATTATTTATACGTGTGATGAACTCGATGTTGGCTCTAAATCACCAATTTCGAGGCTTCTTCTGCTTCTTCTGATAAAGTACAGTCTTCTTCAACTTCTTCAACCTACACTGACTGCCTCCTTCAATCCTGAAGATTCTTGCAGTATTGTAGTACTGGGGGCCGGCAGGTGCAATACACCGGGTGAACACCCTACTCTTTGACGAATAGTGTATTGGTTTTAACGTGCATAGGTTGTGACTCTCCTATACACGGGACCAACATTTGCGTCCTTTCCGATGGACGGAGTGTTTTCCAACTGCATTCACACCTGCACTGAATACAGTGGTGAGGCACGCTAACACACAACGCTATAACATCAGATTTTTTGTTAGACACATTTCGGCATGAGCAGGACTCGAACCCCTCACGTTGAGATCTACGATCTTATCCGAAACATACGCTGCCTCCCAGTCCACGGACTGTCATACTATATTTGGCAGGTCTGGTGTGGAGTATGTACAGTGCCATTTTAAAATATTCTAAAAAGTTACTAAGTGCAGCTAAAAAACCATGCTCCTCTCTTAGTGAAGCAGGAGGCTAACCGGAGGATGGATATGGAGTGAAATTTTACAATAAATATGCATTTTTTCCCACCTTTGGCTTTGCCACTCGGAGTATCAGAGCGAGTTTTGGGTCTTGATTTTTGGGTAGGTGGAGTGTAGTGTAGCGGTAGTGAAGTGGAGTGGAGCCTGCACGAACATTGCTTGAGGTACCGTACTTTAAGTCAAGTGACTGAAATATTTCAAATGCGAAAAGACCGATTGGAAGCCACCTATGGGTTCATTTCATCTCGCGTGCGAAGGACAAATGCACGCGATACATGCAAATCTTTCATGGGCTTTAATTTTTTGCCCCCCCCCAAATTATATTTATAACACTAAAGTAAGAATTTCACATTGTGCTATGACACTTACCGAACCATATGGATCCTTTGGTGACTTCTCTTTGCATTTTGTTTTTTAAAAATGTATTTTTTCTTGATGATGATGATGATGATGATGATGATGATGGGTTCTTGTATAGCGCCGGTATCCGCCTCAGCTGGGCGCTCATGGCGCTTGCTCAAAAATAGGAAATATCTCACAAATTTCAATGTCTTTAAACAGTGCTTAGGATCATCACGTAAATGCCCTTTGATCAGCGACAAAATCAATTTTGGCCAAGAGGGCGCGCGATATTATTTATAAGCCGGTTTGTTTACGATTACAGTTCTGAAGCTTGTACTGCTAGTTGCATTCTAGGCGGCGCTCAGCATTATTTTCTTGCTCGTTCAGTCCACTTTCATCATCATCTTGTCAAAAGATGGCGTACTTCACCTATATACATGAGATGCAACCTGTTGATTTTTTTGTACAATTTACTTTTATGCGCCGACGACTTGAATCGACTGTTAACTAGGAAAAATTCGCATTTTGATTGTTTTTTCCACCGCTATATTCGGATGGACGGAGTATCTTTGCCGAAATTTGACTAAATTTGGAGGTAAGCATTAAAAAATCATTTTTATAAATAATTTCGAATAGAAAGTTAGTTGATTGAAAGTTATGTAGTGAATAAATGTGGGTTTTGGCGTGTTTTACTCCCTCACATTCGTGTGATGAATGAAAACATCAAAATTCATTGTCAAATCACTAACGCAGGGAGCTCAGGCCCGCTTTGCAGGGCGGAGCTCCCTGGGTTACACGGACGACATCGAGGCACAAACTGGACCCTCAAAAAAAGGAAAAGTTAGATGTCTATGACGCATTTGTTTTTGTATTGATCGGCCACTTTGTTTTCAATTTTGACAGGAGAACGAAGGAGCCAGAACTTTTTCCTTTTTTTGAGGGTCCAGTTTGTGCCTCGATGTCAGGATTAGTGTGTCACAATAGACCTTCATCCATATAATCGAGGTAAGTGCATAATTCATTTTTTCCCCTTTTATTTGGAGTGCTATTGCAACCACCACAACACATTCTACCCAATTTTGGAGAGTACATATATGTTTGACTAGTATTACACGGACGACTGCCTGGTTATCAAATCACATGCATTGTGCGAGGTTAGTATGGTTGGAACTACCCCTTATCGACCACCTAATTTTCTAAGCATCTTATTTCCGAAAATATTTATCAGTTTTACTTTTACCTAGTTTTCGTCTCATTTGTGAGAAAATTGAGCAGATTAGATTCCCATGTTTCGATGGGCAACTCTGATCTTGAATCTTGAATCTTGAAGAAGTACTCTCCCAAAAGCGTACACGCTGTCCTGTCCTGATTCAATATATATCAGCGAATAACTAATACAATGATTTTACATTTGCTCATTTGCACCCTTCTTTTGAAACCGACCACCCGCGATACACTACGTTTACGGCTGATTCTTGTCGCGGTGGCGAAATATTTTAACTCTTCCAGATCACTTCCATGATGTCAACATGCTAAATGATCGTCTCACTACTTCAACTCCATCACATGATTCGACGATTGACAACGGATATTTGTTCTAAACTAAAGCCGTTTCCTATCAGATTTCTTGGTATAAACAACTTTTTCGGCGGGGTTCGGGTCTAACGTGAGTCAAAACAATTTTGAAATTCTAAATTTTTACCTTTTTTCCCTCCATTTTCTCTTGTAAAAAATTGATTCTTAACGTTTCCATGGACACTGGGCCTAATCTCCTGACTGTCCTGCGGCTGCGCATATCGTTTGTAATACGCAATAATTTTAATGCGCGCGAGGTGGTCGGTTTCAAAAGAGGTGGCCGATATGTGGTGGTGTCACACACCTCGCATGCATCATGTAGTGTGACTGTGTCTGTGATTGGAAGCAGGCTTTTTTTATCGTGAGAAATAAAAACGATTTAGGCCTAGGCCTACATGATTTATGCAAATTAATTACTTTAGGAGTTTAGGGCCTAGTCTTTACATATTTATAATTATATTTTGTCATGTTTGTAGGTATTTGTATATCTATGGTGAAAGTTTGGTGAATTTTATGATAATATTGTGTTTGACATAATTGAATTCATGAACTGTGTTCGGTACAGATACGAATTACGATCCACTGCCATGCCATACGGCACATGAAGCAAGACCACTTTCCATGATCTTGAGCGCCGCAGCTTCGGCGGCGGAGCTCCAGTCCCGAACTTACCGCCTTACCGGGCACTAAGAAACTCCTCCCACAAAGAAATTTGACACCTCTAAGAGTCTAAAGTCTAGTCTTACTTAATAGGTACGTACCGGTATATACAACTTTTACAAGTAATCCGAATTTTGGCCTTATCGTGAAATTAGTCACCTCTCTTCTCGTGTGTGCCAGTACGACGGATCTCACCAACAGTTCATCCCAGCCTCAAGAGTAACACTAAAGATTTGTAATAGGACTTAATTACGGTATACCGGATCTAACGGCGAATATTTTTTCCGTACATGGAATTAAACGCTATGGTCATGAATTATTCAGAAGTTGAGCTATAAAACTGAAGTGCGCAGGCGCACTGGGCGTTGTGGCGTGCGCCTGTAATCCAAGCCCCGGGGGGGGGGGGGGGGGCACTCGACCAAAAAAGTGGTAGGGGTGTGCCGCGATCCAAGCTAAGTGGGGAAGTTACAAATTGATGCAGAGGTTCGAGCCCTGGTCACGTCTTTCGGATGGTGACGTTAAAGGTCAGTCCCAGACGTAAATAATCATATCTGATTGATCGATACACGTCTGACAAAACTCAAATACACACACACACACACACACACACACGCATAGACTACATCAATTTGTGTGAACGAATTGACGAATGGACTCCATCCCAACGCCCCGCTTTCTCAAGTTTCGATTTCTCTCTTCCCCCACGTCACATACCCAATTATGTCAAAAGCTATCAATACCAAGGAGCAACAGCGGTGCCCTTGCAACCCCCCCCCCCAAAAAAAAAAAATAATAATAATAATGGAAGTTTCAATGTCGAATATTCCTAGCAGACACATATAAATCATTTAATAGTTAATACATTACAAAATCATAGGATATTGTATAACGAGTACAAGCGAATGATTGTCCGAATGGTGCTGTATACAGAAATAGGTCTACACTCTAAAAATAGTTGGGCAAAAATGTCCAACTTTTAATCAACCCTGCATGGGCAAATACTGTCCACACAACTATTGGTTAAAAATCTGTCCAAATTGGGTAATAAAAACTAATAATTGTGTAATAAATTTGTTCAGTTTGATAATAATTGCCCAGAATATATATATTTTTTACCAACATACATTACCCAACACAGTGGACAGTATGCTATCCAACATTTTAAGTGTGTATGGTGAGAGAGGAAAGACAAAACATGGGCTAGACATGAGAGAAAAAATTGCTAGGGCGTTATCTCAGAACCTATATATCAGATAATGAAACTTGATAATCTGTCTTATTTCGTCTATGCCTGTAGAAATTATTGTTGGACCAAACTAAGAAAAAAAAATTAGAATTTATTCATTTATTTTTATTTATTGAAATATCTTTATACAGGATAACGAGCTCAGAATAACTGTTTTTCAGCATGGTCTGTTAACATGAACAATGATACATAATTTATATTTTATTTCGTTTTATTTATACAGGGTAGCCCCATCAGTAGTCTTGTACTGTTTTCCAGGGGGCCGTCAGGGTAAACAAATATTTACAATATAAAAAACAAATTACATAAGAAAAAAACAAACAGAACATAAAAATAAATCGTAAGTGAATATATGGAAAAACGATGATGGTACAATGTACAATGTAGGAAATAACGTTAATTCATCTAGATTTCAATCATCATCACAATAGAGGACATTCAAATAGTTATAAGAAATAAACAATAACCCCCTCCCCCTACATTTCAATTATTTATATTCAGGTAACTCATTGTAAATGCTACTCAATGTGAATATTATATACGAAAATTTACTAGTGGAAACGAAAATATGCAAAACATCAATTATTTTCTAAATAATATATAAATTATTGCAAAACCAGCCATTGCACAAATTGAATGCTTAAGATATTGCATACATAAATCTTAGAGCTATTTGCCAGATAAAATTCACGAAGATATAATATCCTAAAAGATGGCAAGGCTTGCAATCAACCTCTGAGTCTCTGACCATATCAAAATGGTAAAAGTTATTTTTTGTCAAAGACCGAGTGAGGAATTAAAGGTTCTCTGAATATTTACCCACCAAATGATAATGAACTTGCGACTAATTATAATTATATCGGACATTGATATATTGCGTAACATTAAAAAGGTCTGTCATAATAGACCTACTGTAAATCCTGTATGGATTGTTTTTGTGTTGTTGTTGAGTTTTTGGGGTATTTTTTAAAAGGTAATTTTGTTTTAGTTTTATAAAAGTATAGGCTTACTAGGTGTATCCTTTAGAAAGGGTAGGCTAAATCTGTCCCTATTGTTAAACTTTGTTGATTTTGGTATATCTTGGATATAACCAACCACTTTATCAGTAGAACAATTAGTGGCGGCACAAAGGGGGTGGCAACGAAGGGGGGGGGGTCATTTGCCCCCCCCCCAGTCAAGATCGTCAAGCTATAAGGTGCTCCAAAGCAACATTTTCACCCTTCAAATATTGAAATTTTGTCATCATGCCACTGCTAGCTCCCAACAATATTAGTCTTCTTTGATCCTGTTTGATGTTGCCTGCCCAATTGTCTTAATCCCTCACAGCTTAAGGTCTTTTACTGGCCTTACACTGACTTCCCTTTAATTGTGTCTGCCTACTCATTTGCTTTCATCCCCTTCTCTGACCTGATTGGTCATCACAACTCTCTAATGCCCTTTTTGTCTCCTTGTTTCTAGTGTTGCTGTTGCATGTCTATGGTCTATATTATGTTTGTTCCACTTTATATGTTTGTCATTTTGCCTCCGACGAAGATTCTGCTAGGAACGAAATTTTAGGCCCCTTTTGACTCTCTAACAAATCTTTCATGTCATTATATAAAATTCAAAATTTTGTCGCGCTTCGCGCTCGCAGTCGCTGTCGATTGAGATAAATAAATGCGCTCAGTTGGATAACATGGGACTTTAAAATCCAGTTTTCAAGTCGATTTGCACAAATTCTTCTTTTAGAGATTCGAGTTTTCATTATTTGTTTTAGCAAGATACGCATCCTTGTTCATAATTAAAAACAAATTGCTGAATGTTAAACATTTTCAGCTGCGCGCTCGCATCCATTGTTTAGTGAGATACCCATCCTGTTCATGGTTGCAAAAGTGCTTAAATAACGTCAAGTTATCATATCAGGATGTTTTTAGCTAGCGCTTTGCACTCGCATTATATATTGGAGAGATATCATATTTACATTTTCCAGTCAGTAGTGCCTATATTAGAAATGTTAGCTTGTGCTTCGAGCTCGCGATATTGTGAAACAGGCAAAAATTTTTATGTCTACCTTGCCCCCCCCCCCGGTTTGAAAATCCTGGTGCCTCCACTGGGAACAATAATTTCTTCAATTGGTCAGCAGATAGTCAGTAGGGAGCCTACATGTGAAACGCCCCCCTCTCACATGCCCCCCCCCCCCACCTCAGTGACATGATATGCCCCCAAAGAATGAAAATACGTCCCTACATTATAATTAGTAACAATTTTTTTTTTTTTTTTTTTTAATTATTATTATTATTTTTTTTTGGGGGGGGGGGGGGAGGGGGGGGGGGGGGGGCTATCAAAGAGAAAGAGGAAGGCAATAAAGGAACCGAGATAGAGGGAAGAGAGAGCAACAGAGAAAGAGAACTTGGTTGACATGTTAGAGTAAGGAACAGATATTTAGATGGGAGGTGGCGTGGATATTATGCGAGTCAATCCATTCATTATTCGTCTTTCGGATGGTGACGTTAAAGGTCGGTCCCAGACGTAAATAATCATATCTGATTGATACACGTCTGAAAAAACTCAAACACACACACATTATTTATAAAGAATTAACAGCTGGAGAGAGTGTGCTTAGAGAGAGGGGGAGATTGCAAGAGAGATGGGAAGCTTCGAAACTTGAGAAAGCGGGGAGATTGGGATGGAGTCCATTCATTTATGTACAAGATGTGCTCGTCCATTCGTTCATGTACAAATTGATGAGCTACAGAACGATCGCAATTAAAGGAGAATGAAACCCTTGAAACCAGCTGAATTCATATCAAAGAGAAAAATCAAATAAAACATATTGTTGAAAGTTTGAGGAAGATTGAATGAATAATAAGAAAGTTATGAGCATTTGAATATTGAGATCACTAATGCCATGTAGTTCCTCCCATTGGCAATGCGACCAAGATCTGTGATGTCACACACGTACAACTCCCTCATTACTTTAGTACTTAATTATTTCACTTATATATTCTCACTTTTATAGAGTCTATCACAAGGTGAGGTGCTCTATATGAGAGGACAAGTACAGAGGTTTCACAACATTATATCATTGATGAATCATTTGTCATATGATTAGAATGAGCAAAAAGAGATGTTTTGGGGTATATTTTCAGTGTCCAAAAGGGGAGAGTTGTTCATCTGTGACATCATCTTGGTCGCATTGCCAATAGGAGGATCTCCATAGCATTAGTGATCTCGACATTCAAATGCTCATAACTCTTCTATTGCTAGTCCTATTTTACTCAAACTTTTTGATGTTATTCTTTGATTTTTCTGCTTTCACAAAAGTTAACTTGCTCCAAGAGTTTCATTCTCCTTTAAGTCCACATGCGCCTGCGCACTTCAGTCTTTAGCTCAACTTATGAATAATTCATGTCCATATAGCATTTCCATGTACTATGTACGGTACGGAAAAAATATTCGCATCCTGGGGCCCGTTTCTCAACACATGGACAAGTTAGTCATATCTTTATCCACCAACCACGGAGTTAGTTCCAATCTTACTAAACCTGTTTCTCGAAAGGCTTCCTAACTAGAATACCTTGATATCGATACTATCGGTAAAAAGAGCAGACGAGACGTAGCCTTAGTCACAAAATAGCATAATTTTCAATTAGAAAAATTATGACAAAATTGCAAATATTATGATGAATTGGGAAATAAATCTTTTCAAAATAATAGCACAGGTGAATTATGCATCATACATACTTAGACCATGAAGACTGGAGCATTCAATTGCAGAGAAAATTAAATTATGAATAATTCATTTCATGACTAAAGAATCACTTGCGGACGTTGAGATGGGTACCCCCGGGAGACCCAATTTTAATAGTTTACAAAAGTAAACCATAAAAGTTTTCTTTGTAAAATGATGATAATTATACGGACTTTTACGATTCCAAACGTCATCAAAATATAGTTTAACGAAACATTTTTAATCATTGATACCGAAAGATACGATATTGGACAAATTATATGCATAAATTAGAGATAGAATTTATCCAACTGTTAATAGGGGTCTGAAAACAACAAATACGAGTTCAGTTATGGATGGCCTGACGTGGTAGAATCTTGATCGATTAAATCATTTTATTATTTCAAAATGAATGGTTTTGTGGCGTTTACCAACAGTTTTTATAGTTTCTTTGTATTACAATTATCATTGAATGCATTTACCCACTTGTTTTGTGATGTAATTTCAACCTCTATGATTGATTACGTAAGATTATAATTTTAAAATTTCTAGGCACTTTCGCATGTCATAGTCTACCCACGTGATGCCACTACGTCACTAAGAAAGAAGTTATGACAGGTTCGGAGGTGTCATAAATATTTAGTGAGGTTGTTGTACCCGATCTTGGTAAAGAGGGCTTCGTGAAACGGTTAGCGGACAAGTAGCTCACTATCTCCGATTTAGTCAAGAAGTTAGACTTATGACGGTGTTGAGAAACGGGCCCCTGCGCTCTTCTAACGCATCTCGGAAAGTGGATCGTGCACGAGTTGTCTAACGTTAGTGAGCTAGCTGAAGATAGCAACCTATATTGAGGTATGGTCGATTACATTTTTTTCTCGAGCGGGGCCTATTTGACGATTAAAAGGCATTGCCCACAGTGTCCATTTCATACTTGAATTTGTAAAAAAAAATTGGGATGATTTTTAACCTCAAACCTGCAAACTGCAGGCCCAATTCAGACTGGGTAGTGGTAGTGGTACACTGACACTGGTTACTTTGGTCCCACATGCCCATAGCGGTGTACTCATCTATTCTATCTAAACTGAAACTTGAAAGCCAAAGTAGTTCTGGCGGGAAAGCCTAACCATAGGCACCCAAGGGTTCATTACATGCCGCCATGCACAGAAAAATCAAGCCATAGAAGTCGTGTGTTGTGGACCCAAGAAGTGAGATCCCAGCACGCGCGACCCACTGGCACTAAGTGACTAAGTAAGGCTAGCCACTACCACTAGTTAGAAATCCACTGCCAAACGCGGTTCGTGGTGCGAGGTTAGTATACTAATACTAACCTCGCAATACGTGTGAGTGAACCATAGGCATAGCAAGCCAGGAGGCTTCTAACGTCCATGCGCAGTCGCCATGTGCATTTTTTTTACTGTTGCACCACTCACCTGTCACTGCCTGACTACAAATCTTTTGCAATGTTGAAAAGTGTCTTGTGGCATCTGATATTAATCCTCAGTAATTCCTTGAAATGCTGCAACGTTTGGTTAAAAGATCCAGCAAAAGACAAAGGAGTTAAGCGCAGTCAAAGTCAGACTTGCAAACTTGGTCCGTACGGTGCGAATTTAAGCTGCCATTTTTCTCGGGCGACGATTTGAGACGCCCACACTAAGCAATCGATGTTTCCAAAACTGCCCGCTCAAGTTACCAATATTTGGTATCAAAATTATAAATATAGATTATAAAAAAATGCTCACGATCATTTCATTTTGAAGGTGGGGGTGACAATTGTTATCAAAATAAGAGGGGTTGGCGACTCAACGTATATCTTAACCCACGGAGAGGTTTCAACAATGCAGCTGAGTCAATGCACTTTTGTGTACGATCGGTGCGTGTGTGTGCGCATGCGCGATATGTCTGTGTAGTAAATGTATTGGATTTTTCGAATCAGCGACTCAAAATATACCCATCATTGTGTCGCCGTTCCGGAAGTGTGTAATTCAAAATGTTCTTACTAAAAACTGTAGCAATTTCAGGAGAAAAGTTTATCATATATTTCAAAGGATTTGTGGATACTTTCATCTCATACAAAGATTTGGGTAAGAATTTTTTTTTTGGTTGCAAAATTGAAGGTTGAAAACTGCCGATGGCGACTCACTGCGCATGGACGTTAGTTAGAGAGTAACATAATCAAAATGATTTACTAACGTATGCTTACTCACCACGGAAGCCAGAAATTTCCTTGCCAATTTCCTTCCCATTCATCTGCGTGTACCGCAAAAAAACCTGGGGCCTGTTGCATGACGAGATGAGCGATACGCACTCCTACGGCATGGCAATGAGGTCCAAACAGTACATGTATGGACCTCATAGACATAGGCGACATAACTGATAAAACCGGTTAGAAAGTGCCATTTTTATTTGCAACCAAGGACTTTGGCAAATGTACGCCTTAATACAAATTGGATGGTAAAAATTTTGGTAAATTAGTTCTTAACATCATGACATAAGCAGGGTGTCTGACATGTCTGAAGCCACACTGAAAAGTGTCAGCATAAAACAGGCTGATTTAGGGGAAAATATGGCACATTTTTTGGGGGAAGTTCAGGCTACTAGAAAAATGTGATCTGAATTGATAATTATCTTGTGTTTGGCATGTATGATGTATGGAAAGAGAAGATTCAGGGGCTTCTTTTGACAGTAAGGACAAGTTTATATGATCATTTTAAATAAGGATTTAGAGATAAATTGCAAACCCTTATTTTTGTGTGTGTTGAGATTGCCATTTCTCCATGCGTTTTCTATGGGAAAATGAAATTTCTGTTTTGCACAATTTTTTTCACTTTGTCGCAATTTTTCATTGTGATCTGGTTTCCAAATCTTTATAAAAATCATACCATCAGATAGAGCATAAAAAATCCTATTGGTTCTTTGTGGACAAGTTTTTGGCATTAATAATAAATTTATAACAGCTCTCGGAAGCTAAAAATTTTGATTTGTGTGTGTCCATTTCTTAACTACACAGTCTATGGCAGAGAAATGCTGAAAATGTACCTAATTTCATTCTTCTTTTTTGCAGCCAATAATTGGATTTTTTTCGAAAATGTTATATTTCTGTCAGTCTGAAGGTAATTTCTCTTCAAATTCACAAAGAAAATGTGATATTTTCTTGAAATAAGAATTTTTTTTTTTCTCCAGACACCCTGTCATAAGTAAACTTCTACGACATTTGAAATTTAATGGATTGAGGTTAAACTTACATTTTCAGTCTTTTTTCTTGAATTCTTGGTGAGCGTTCCAAACACTGTGAGGACTGATCAACTCCGATGTGAATCGCGTACTGGTCAACTGATCGGTCAGGTGATCGGTTGGTTGTCTTTTCGTCAGACGTTCATAATTTATATTACAACAGTATCTTGATTTCAAAGCATCAGTATTGCAGAGAAAAGTCATTATAGATTGGAATCGGTGGCGGATCCGGGGGGGGGGGGGGGTGAGCGTTTCTGTCCCGTTCTACCTTTTGAGATTCATAGTCAATATTTTGGATGTAAAAAAAATGTCATTCATACAAAGTTATGTGCCCCCCCCCCTTGATCCCTATATGAGAATCACAGCAATATTTGTAATGGGGATATTTTGTTCATATTCTTTTTTTTTTTTTGGCCTTTTCTTTTTTGCTTCCAATATGACTTTCTATTATTTTTAGTGACAAACTTTTTAATGGGGGAGGGGGTGGGGGCTTGCCAAATATAACGCGGGACAAGATGACCTTCTTTTTTTTTTGGTCAAATTTTACGCGCGACAAAATAACCTCGATCATTATAAGTGAAACCTTTTTTTTGGGGGGGGAGGGAGGCTCGCCAAATATAGTGACAAACTTTTTTGTCAAATTTTACGCGAGAAAATCATTATTAGTTAAAACCATTTTTTTTTTTTTGGGGGGGGGCGGGGCTTGCCAAATTTTACATGGGACAAAACGACCTTCATTTTTTTAGTGACAATTTTTTTTTATACTTGACAAATTTTAAGAGAAACAAAATGGCCTTCGATCATTTTTAGTTAAAACCTTTTTTTTGGGAGGGGCTTGCCAAATATTACACAGACAAAATGAACTTCAATTTTATTGACCATCTTTTTATAACTTGTCAAATATTACACGGACAAAATGACAGTCTTTCATTTTTAGTGACCATCTTTTTTTTTTACTTGTCAAATCTTACGCGGGACAAAATGACAATTTTTTTTGTGTGTGATAACATTTTTGGGGGTTTGTCAAAATTTACTTGAGAAAATGCATCCCCCCCCCAGTACTGTGGAAAATCGAAGATTAAGATCATGAGTATAGCTTAGGCATCTCAGAGGCGTAAACGGGCGGGGCATGGCTGGCCCTCCCCCGAGTGGCTTTCACCGGGGAAAAAAACGGGATAAGAGAAAAGGAAGGAAGCTAAAAGAAAGAAAAAAATTAAAGAAAGAAAGAAAGAAAGGGAAAAGTGAAAAGAAAAGGGATATGAGAACATAAAAAAGGAAAACGAAAGGAAAATGGAAAAGGAAAATCATCCCGAAATGAGTGGCCGCAGATGGAAGCTTGGGAAGCTTGCCCCCCAAAACTACTACCAATAAAAAAATATAGGAATAGAAAGGAACGATAGAAAAGTGAAATATGATATCAATTTATGTCAAAATCTATTACAAAAGTGGACATTTTAACAAAACAAAAAATCAAATTTTTGATTGCTTGCTCACTGGCAGATAAATTGTGATCAATTTTGCCTGATACGCCGTACTATCTAGCCCCCTAAATTTTTAGCTCGTTACGCCACCTGACTACCCTTAGTGCTATAATACATTAGCATGAAAGCATCATGTGCGGTGGCCTTAAGTTGTATCTACATGGGAAATAAGCCTCCAAAGCGGGAAATATGCCAACCCTGGATCTGCGGTGGCCTTAAGTTGTATCTACATGGGAAATAAGCCTCCAAAGCGGGAAATATGCCAACCCTGGATGTGCGGTGGCCTTAAGTTGTATCTACATGTATGTCTAATAAGAAATTGGAAACTCTCAACTTTTTGGTACCCAAAATCTATTTTTTAATTTTAAAAGCTTTTTTGTAAATGCTCTCCAACTTAAAAAGAATTTTGACCCAAACTGGATCACTTGGATACAAAATTTTTCACCGATTTTTACAGAGAAATAATGTTGGACATTGGATTCCCAAAGTTATCGATTGAATCTTAGCCTTGTCATGAAATCTGATGGGTGTTCCTTGATGGTGTACTATCCATTAATCTACAGTACATGTTATTAACCAAATCTCCAACATGTCCATGGGAGATCATCTGTATCATTAAACAGGGTTCCCAGCCCATCAGGGAAAATTATTTTACTTTTTTCCAGTCAGGGAAAAATCAGGGAATTTGGTAAAAAAAGAAAAAAACTCGAATCAGGGGAAAATGCCTCAAATGAGGGAAAAATCAGGGAATTTTGACCCATAATTCGAAAGCATGATGTCAGACTCTGTTATATTTTGTTGCATATCAAAACAACATCCATTGAATGACTGGTTATGGTGGTACTAATTTATTTTACATTATTGTTTTTATACTGAAAATACATGTAATTCACTGCAACAACTAGAAAACATGCGAAACTGGGAATCGGTTTAAATAAATTATCAGGAAATTTTTTAACTTCATCAGGGAAAAAAGTCAGGGATTTTTTTTTCCTTGAAAAGCTGGGCACCCTGTTAAAATAGCATCCTAGCATTTTTCTTCAGAATAGTATTTTTTTTCTCTATCAGGGAATAGTGAACATTTAAAGAGATGGAGAATATCAATGCTACGCAACAGATGTTTGGGGCCAGCAGTTCTTCAGAGAAAAGCATTCCAGTGGAACTGTTGGAATATGACTACATTGCAAAGTGTACTGATGGAAAGGAATTGGAGAAGATCTACAAAATATTGAGGTCAGTTAATAATACTGTGATTCGTATTAGGGAGTATTCCCTCGGCGACGTGTATGGAGGATTGAAAAAAAAACCAGTAAATGTAAATGTATTGCAAATCCCAGTCAAAGGACAAAGAACAGCTGGGAGGTCTTTGTTGAAAATCGGTGAACCAGAGCATTGTTTGCGTCCTTTAAATAGTTTCAGAGCCTACGAAGTGTTGCAAACACATTGTTTATCCAGAATCAAGGACTAAACTGCTGTTTGATTCACCAACTTTTGACACACAATATTAAAGACTTCTTTATTGTTCTTTGTCATGACAACTCTCTTCTTGAATCCTCCGTACAATGTTGGTGTACCTGTACATGCCATGTTCTGGCTTACCCAATACCCATAGGGGAAGGCGGGGTAAGTGGTGTCATTTATTGATGACCCATTGCATAACCCTCAACCCCACCACATTGTTTTCAACTTTGAAACAAAAAGTAGTTTTTTAGAGGGAAAAATACAAATTTCAGCCCAAAAAGTAAAAAAGGGTGTGAAATAGATAAGTGCTTTTTACCCACAAACGTCTAAATATATTTTAGAAATAAGAACAATATTGTTAGTCCAGGTATGGATTCTCGCTCTTGTCATAGTCTTTTACATGATGGATGCATAAGAAATGTGTGGATGTGAAAATATCACAAAAAGTTCGGACGGGGCTAATTTAAGCCAACCAACATGGGGCAAGTTGAGCCATGGTAACTCTTATATTAATATATAATAACAAAATTTAAAAACATAAAAAGCCATTGATATGCAGGCAGAAAGGAGCAAATTCACATGACAGTTCTTTTACTTTTAGAAGATGTTGGTATTTATAGAGAATTAGCAAGTGAATATACTTTAAATGAAAAATTGACATCCTGGTTCTCCCGCATACATTTTGCACATAGTTTTTGTGGCTCAATTTACCCCAGACGGTGGCACAACTTACCCCACAGATGGGGCAAGTTGAGCCATTTGACATCAGTTTTTTCAAAGGTCACAACGATTTTCAGTGTGGGGATAGAAAGTTTTATATAGGTGAAAAATATTTCCCAAGAATAAAATTTAAAGGCAAGGTACTTATCTCTACAATATAACTGGTCATATCAATTCTAACATGCAAAATGTAAAAAGTGTCACAACTTACCCCACCTTCCCCTACATGTACTGTGTAGCTCCATTCTTCACATGATCAGAAGTTGAATCACATGGTCATTTGATATTATATGCACTAACTTTTATGTCTGGATTATTATTTCTTTTGAATTGTGCTTTTCATTAAATTCACTGCCAAAATGACAATGTGTCCATTAGTGACAAATGTTTAATAGCTGTGCAAGTAGTACTTTAAAAACATGCTGATGTATTCAAAGTAGAAATGATACAAATTCCTTCATAAAGAGTTCATTGACATGTTATTAGAGTAACATGGTCTATGCAGTTTCTGCACCCTGCTATGTGAGGCATTCTTACATATTATACAACTCCCAAGAATGTTCTGTAATCTGATTGGTCCAAATCGGATCACACGATATTCCGCAAATGCACTATGGCATTCAAAATGCACTATCCTGCACTATGTCTAGTCATGTTGGCAGTTATGATGATATTGAATGCACGGCTCACCCTCATGGTTCACCCTTAGGATGCATAAAAAACAAAAGCAATGCTGTCCTTGAAGGAATCTTTGCCTTCCAACTGTTTTTTACTCGGATGAAAAAAAATGTTGTTGCAGGCATCAGTCTATATTCCCCTAAAAAGACTGGGCTATTTTCACGTCTAAGAAGACGGGGGGGGGGGGGGGGGCTGATTCAGGATGCATTCTGGATGTGTTTTGCATGTTGCTCTGCATCTTAAGTTTAAGTGGCGAATCACAAGTGGCAACAGATATATTGCCTTCTTTTTTTTCAACGGACAACTTTACTCAAAATAAGGGCTCTGTAATGTTGTCAGAGTTTTAAATGGGTTCATTAATGAATGATTAGTTATGTTATTCGTTTTGTTCCTGACCTTTGTTTAACCAAACAGGGCTGGTACAGAGGGTTACTACCCTGATCTTGTACAGTTCTGTGAGAGAAGACTAGCAGACATTGCTCCAAATAGGTGATTATTCAAATCTTTTAATCTTGATTTTGATTTCTTTCCATTTGTTGACATTACAAAATATGAGAGAAAATGGGTATTGCCTGTTAACTATAGATATGTATAGAAGGGGTAGGATTATTTAGCTCCTCAGACATTTTCATGATAAATGTATAATATAAATTCTAAATGCATAACATAGATTCTAGCACTACATGACGTTTCGTGACCTTTTTCCTTTAAAGTCTTGCGTAACCATTTAGACAAAAATTTCTGTATGATTCCATTTTACTGTGATTGACAATTGCTTGGAACTTTTGATACAGCCACACCAATTCTTATATTTGATTCTTTATTGCAGCAAGTTACTAAGGAAGGAGGTGAGACCGGCTACAGAGTATGACCTAGGCAAAGAGGAGTGGACAAAGGTCAACAATGATGTCAAGGTAATGCTACATGTATATGTTGGTTGCACACTGCTGAATCAATTAATCGATGAAGCCTGATCAAGTCTCGCTTGATAAAAATTGTCTTAAAACAAAATGTTTCCTTAACCCTATCTAGGCCGGGGTATTTTGGGAGTTCATATGGCCGGGGGGGGGGGGGGGGGGGGGCCTGGGAGGCCCCCCCCTTGAGATCTCGGCCGTTGGCCGCGCGATCGCGCCGAAAATTGGCACGCAGGTTGTCTGGGACATAATCTACAAATTGTATAGTAATTTATTTCATGCAAATTGCTATTAAGTGATTATGCTAATTTATGCGTATTTAGTATGCGAAATCATACTTTTCCCTCTAACTCCCTAAATGAAGCTCCAAATGTTCTAATTTTTGGTTTAGAAACTCTTTGTGGTGTTCTTAGCAAGTGTACATGAAAAAAAATGCGATATCAGATCAATTTCTTATGTTATTATATTGTTTTTTTGCAATTTCTTATGTATTTTTTTGTTTTTTTGGACCTTTTTTTTTCATTGTTTTTTCAATGAAATTTGTTGGGGACTCTTCTGATATCACAAACAGCATAAAATAAATACATTTGGATCAGCAAAACTAAAAATAATCATACATTTATGATTTTTGGTTGAAAACACAATTTGCATTGACTTTGTACACGAAATCACGTTTTTGAGCAATTTTTGGTCCGACATGCACTTATGTAATGTTGCGTAATTTCGGAACCCCGTACCCGGGTGACGCGAAATTGGTCTTATCTTAGTTGCACAAATGCTTCTTAACACAGTTTTTTAGATTTGCCCAAATTACTTTACATTGTAGCTTTAACCCTATATTGCCTGGGCTATTTGAAAATAAGCCCCTTCTTAAAGAGCATGTTCTAGTAGTGCGTAAAGTTGTGTGTAACTTTATGAACAGCTTTTGAAACACCCACTTAGTTCATTTACTCTGAAACCATTCTACTAATCTGTGTATTTTATTGTAGGACTGGGTCAATGATATTTCTGAGGATGGAAGCAAAGATGGGGATGTTGCCACAGAAGAAAAGCTACCTCCTGTTCGCAATAGAGGTGTGATAAATACAGATGGCAAGAAGGTATACGTCTTCGAGTTGCAAATATATAGCTTCGTATATTGTGAATTGCTAGTGGCACAATTATTTCATCCATGCTCCTATGACACAAATATTGCTGAAATACCCAAGCAAAATCATTTATATTCATAATTACATTAAAGGTATAGTGTATGATTGGTTGATCTCAGACAAGGGCAATGAATCAATTTTGAAATTATTACATTCATTAAATACCTATATTATTGCTCTATTTTATCACGGAAAAGAAACTTGCATAACTTTTATATTTTCATGATATTGAGGGGTGAAACATATATTATAACAAATATCGGTTAATCGATATAAGTTTGAACTTTCTTATTGACGCCCTCTCGGGTTAAAAAATAAATTGATATTAGAACACCGTTCGAATCATGCATATTCATTACGACTCATGCATATTGATGAAATACGTCATGGCGCATGCGCAGTATCAAGAAATCCCCGTATCAACAAAGTGCAGTACTCTGTGTGTGTAGCTGAGTAGAAAGCAAACATCGAACGGTGCGTGCAAGCTCAATGAGCCGATGCTAGGCGGCTAGCGACATGCTTGCGCTCTGCATTAGTTTCAGATATAATCCACTATTTGCGATAGCACACACAGGATAAGAATACTATATTGAGCTATATCCATAAATGTATCGTACGCGTGAAAAAGGATTCAGACACGTTGATTATCTGACGTGAATGACGAAGCAAAGGATTGCCCAATACGGCTTACTTTCGGACTCTTATGTCATGAATCTGAAAGTACTCCAAGACTAAAAGAGATACGAGAATCCCAGAGATGGGCAAGGGCCGAGTTCCGAGTTTGATCTTTATTCATGTGGATTGTAGCTCTTTTATGCACCTTTCCCTTCATGTATAGCTTGGCGTGATACATATACGGGAACTACAGCGAGGCGCTATAGCGCAGCTCACTGTATGTATACTCTATACTCTGTATACTGACTCCCTGGCCCTCCCCAAAGGAAAGGGGGAGGGAGGAGAGAGAAGAAAGAAAGAAGTGGATTGGTGAAAGAGAATCAGGAGAGCCATCATAAAGGGATATGGATACAACATACCCTAATTTGATATTTTGGTGTTTTTTTATCTTTCCTGAATGTTTCAGTCAGTTTCAGATTATTTAGATCCACTCGCAAAGTACAGAGGAGAAATTGGAAAAAAAAGTTAGACCAAAAATATTTAAAACTCTAAACAGACGGCCACCACCATTCTGTCTACAGCCAAGCATGAAGGGAAAGGGCGAAGAGAAAAACGATTACTTTCAGAGCAGGTTCTACGATATAAAACAGGGTTTGTTTAATACGGGGTTAAATATAGGCCTATAGTAAAACATAACGAAGATGCAATCATATAGGCCTATAGTAAAACATAACGAATATGCAACCCCAATGCGGGGTTAAATATAGGCCTATAGTAAAACATAACGAAGATACAATCCCAATGCAACACTTGATTACTCTTCGTTTGTTTAGATTGAACTCGCGAGGTCAAAAGGTGAGCTGAGAAACCTGTTGATGCGAAGTACGTACGTGTAGTCTACATTGTGTAGACCGTGATAGCATGAATGTGACAAACGTACGCATCAAGTTGCTAATTTCTGTTATTTCTGTTGCCGAGGTTTTTACCTGACTGCTAAGAAAGCACGAATGCCTGTGAGCAAGCAACCAGGGGACCAACGGCTCAAGGTCGAACAAGCAGAGTAAAGGCGTCATGAGTCAAAAAATGAGGGGGGGCAGACATGACGTCAGGGACAAGATTTCTGGGAAAACTCTTATTTTTGCATCCACACAAGAAAGCTTGCATCGAGATATGGAAAAATGAGAAGTTGAGTATTGCGCGGTGCACGTGCTTCAGAGTTGTGATTTCCAGGGCCGACCAGCATGTAGAGTCTTACAACAGAACTTTACAAGGCACGCCGTGGGGCAAAGTGCAACAACGTATGTGAAAGAAGACTAAGCAAACCTGGAGAAGCAGCAAGGTGCAACACGTACAAGGGAATTGTGCATGTACATTACGTCTGCTTTGAAATGTGTACATGGGTCGCCGAGTTTTTATGTAGTATGGGGAGGGGGTGGGGGTAGCCTATAATGATATAGTAGGGCGCTTTATACTTTATACAATCATGGACCTATTACGTCCATGCTATAATCAAACCATCAGCACGACCGGTGGATGGATGACTGAAAGAATGGATGGATAGGCATATATAAATGGATCATCCAATTGATGTATTTTCCCAAGAAATGGATGGTCAAAGAGAAATGGATACAAATGATGCAGCAATAGATAGGGGCACCCCATGGGAGATCAACTTGCTACCCCTTCATAGACAGTAAACAAGTAGAAAGAATTGATAAAAAGATGAAATTTTATAGCAACAAATGAGAGGAAGAAAGGCCTCCGGGAAAGGCCTATACGCATACAGAGTGTGCACGAGCAGTTCAACCGTTGAAAAAATGTGAATGACTGCGACATGAGCAGGACAAAGACATTACTTGCATCCGGGACTTGCATCTTGATTGGCATAACATTTTAGACTTATTTATCAATGGAATTGTAACTCCCATTTCCCTGCTATAACTATAGGAAAAACGAATGATAACTGTTGTTTTATAGACGTGGAAATTTATGCTTCATATTAGGACCAAAGAGATTCTGGCGTACGTGTCAATATTTCAAAACTCATGCGGGAAAATAATATAATCATTTTTTATGATTGAAAAAAAAGTGCCAAGTTCACACTGTCACGATTTTTTTTTTGGTGGCGGTGCTGAGGAAAATTTGACAAAGCAAAAGAAAAACATTAAAAAAGGTTCCAATACAAAATGTTGGTAATTTTCCTACATTTATCCAATTCGACACCTATACCAGAATTCCAGGGGGAGCTGCCTACATGGAAAATAATGCACGCCGCACCCCATTGTAAAATCTTGGGGGTGCTTTGCACCCCCGGTTCCAAGGGCCTTAATTATAATCGCGGAATAATTAATCGTATCAGATCAGTCGAGGCGATCGTATTGATCGTATAAATAGTTGGAATGGTTCAACTATGTGGTGATGTGGCTTTTTTTGCAGGATTTTTTTGCATTTATTGGAATAATATACAAAACAAATTTACAATGCTTGAGACATGATCATAATACAAGTGACAATCGTATATGTAGTGACTGGAGAAATACAATATATAAAAAAATATATATATAATGAGTAAAATGCATAGGCAAACTATATACAGTAAGCAAATATGTGCTTGAAGCATATAGCAGCCAAAATAAAAATGAAATTTCGAAACGAGACAAAAATAAAATTGTTATTTTGGGACAAGCCCCATCTCGCGAGGTTTAATGGGTATACGCTTTTTCTGATCATGGACCCTGATGTACTTAATTTATGATGATGTAATTAATGCACATGTGCTGCCGATGAAAATATAATATTTTGCCTTTATGGGTTTTTTACAACTCCAGGGGGGGGGGATCAATGAGAATACAGTAATAGTTCTGAATACGCACTGAGAGAAGTGAAGGCCGGGGGGGGGGCACTTCCATTGACGAGTGGATACCATGCGCGACCATGGGGTCTCGAAAAGCACCCAAACACGTATTTTCCATATTCTCAAACTGCACCCCTTAACAAGTATTGGCGTCTCAAACCGACCCTTAACAAGTATTGGAAACAAAACGATACTCTTGGCAAGTATTCCCGAAATGAACCCCTAAACAAGTACAGCGATATTTTATTGTTATGTCGGGTCCGTCGGTCGTTGGTTTTACCTTTACACATCATTATTTTGGTTTAGTACGGCCCCATGCACCTTCCACAACTCGCGCAAGTCGTACTCTAAACACGTAGTGTTGGGGCAAAAAGGACA
Source organism: Lytechinus pictus (assembly GCF_037042905.1). NCBI lineage: Eukaryota > Metazoa > Echinodermata > Echinoidea > Temnopleuroida > Toxopneustidae > Lytechinus > Lytechinus pictus. Next base: position 43,716,887 of record NC_087245.1, on the reverse strand, counting down.
TCCTTTATAAAACATTTTAATTTTGTTTCATCATCCCCGAAAATATTACCCTAAACACGTAGCTTTCCTAGCAACATAGATACCCTTTTTTTAATATTTTTGTGTTTTTGACAAAAAGACATCCTTTTTACGTGTTTTTGGGGTTGCGCATGGTATCCACTCGTCAATGTAAGAGCCCCCCCCCCCCCCCCCCCCCCCCCGCGGAGTGAAGGCAAAGCGGTCATGGAGCATGCAAGCAAACGAGTAATTATAATTCCTTGAATAGTCATACCATAATAAAGTTGGAGAGGATAATATTGAAATAAATAGAAAAATAACATTAAAAAATGCAAACATAAGGAATACACACAACCCCCAACCCAAGGCTAGGAATTGTGTAAACATCGAAAAATACAGAAAGATGTTAGGAACCTTGCTTGAACTATTGGCGTAAATAATAAACGTAAAATATATGAATTAAGGGGCCAGATATATGTGTCGGGCACAAATCATTTTTTATCGGTGATAGATTTTGACATAATATTCAGATATTAGTTCCCCTTCTCGCTTTCTTTTTGTATTAGCCGTGACAAATTTGGGAATCCATATAGCCCCAATCCTTCCCCATTATTTTGAACGCCACTGATTTCAACTGGATATCGTCAAAAAATATTGATTGATTGATTTTATTTCGCAAGTCACCATAATATATATACAGTAGCATTAAAAACAACAGGCTTACACAGGATGACCCACGAAAGCTCTAAAGCTATTTTCCAGTGGGGAAATATAATAGGCTTTACCTTGTAAATAAATATTACCTTGGAAATAAGCTTTACCTTGTAAATAAATATTTACAAGGTAGTCAAACTGACAGCAGATGCAGCGTGTAAACACAGTATGAATTTCATTACATGATAATAATAAAATGATAATTACGTAATGTCATGGGTGGTGAAACAAGGATGGGACGTTTTGTAATTCGCTACGCAGGCTTTTGATAGTAAAGCTGATGAAATACAGGGTTGAAAGTAAAATAATGAGAAAGACTGAAATGAAACGATCTATTCAAAATATAAATTCCATGAAAGAGAAGCGATTCAAACAGAGTATGATATTGCGTTTACATTCCCTTTGATTCATAATATTTTGATTCCCTTTCAACAATCTACTTCTTTCTTTATTTCTTCTCTCTCCTCCATGCCCCCCTTCCCTTTCTTGGGGCGGCGGGGATGGGGGGGGGGTATCGGATATGAGAAAGCCTGCAGTTTAGGTGTTATGGCACACTCGGACAAGTTCAATTTAGTGGCCTAGTAGGTCCATTGGTAAATTGCCAAGTCGTCGACTGCCAAGTGCCAACTTGCACTCACCACATGGTCTGATTTAATTTAGTCCATATCCATTCCGTCCATCAATATTTCGTCGAACAACTATTTGGTCCAGTATCCAATTCATTTTCATTCATTTTGCACAATAGCACGTTGTCCAATTAGACCAAATGGTATATGGACTGAATGGCTATTGGACCAACTGGTTACTAGACGATAGTGGATGAACATAATTATGGTAGACTTTAATGATAGTAGGCGAGTTGGCAATTTGACGATTTGGCATCAGACGAAATGGAAGTAAACTGATCCATGGACTTATATAGTATCACACCGGTATAGATAAAGAGGTACAAAAGTGGAAACGATGCCCGACGGACATGCGCATATCCAGGATTTTGCACCACGAGGGGGTCACAATTTTTGCGCCCCTGTGAACTTTTCGGAAAATTGCACCCCGACCCGACCACTCAGGCAATCAAAGTGCCTAAATGCATTTTGAATTGTCTTATTCCACAACCACGTGAAAAAGGCAATCGAAGACCATTTTTTTTAATGTGTCCATAGTGTGTCCATGTAAAAAAAGATCAAAGTTGTATCCACTTCTTGAAAAGAATAAATGCGACCAGAAAGCATAGAATTTTTAAGCGTTTTGGGGTTTCAATTTAGTTCAACTTTTCATCAGAGTGGTAGACCATACTAAAATTATGTGCGGGAGCTGTAATTTCTTAACCGGGGCTAGATCCAGCTTTCGCCAATAGGGGAGGGGGATATTTTCATCTGTTTTCCGATCAAACATTCTACGCTTTTTGCAACCGTGAACATGATATGTATATGAATTATTTAAACAATTATTATTGATACGAGCGCGAAACGTGAGCTGAATTTTTTTTATATTCTGACCTAAAATTTGAGGGGAAAAAAATCTATGAGCACTTTTGGCAATCAAGAACAGGATGAGTATCTATCAACATTTTATGCGATCACGAAGTGCGAACTGACAATTTTTGAATTCCCAATCCAACACTGGACATCATAAGCACTTTTTATAACCATGAACAGGATGAGTATATAGCTAAATAATTAATGCGAGCGCTAAGCGCGAGTTCAAATTTTTTGATATTCTGACCTCGTAAATTTGTGCGAGTGCGAAGCGCGAGCTTAAAAAGTGATTGATATTTTGACCTAAAATGTGGACATTCTAAGCACTTTTGGTAATCATGAACAGGATTGTCATCTAACTAAACATTGATGCGTCCGCAAAGAGCGAGATGAAATTTTTTTCATATTCTTACCTAAAATTTGGACATTTGAGTAAGCATTTTCGGTTATCATGAAAAGGATGATCAGTAACAAAACAGTTTATGCGAGCGCGAAGCGCGAGCTGAATAAAAATCTATATATTTTGATACAAAGTCAGACATTCTAAGCACTTATCTTACCATGAACAGGATCGCCACCTTACTAAACAATTAATGCGAAGAGTAGGATGAATTTGTTTTTATATTCTGATCTAAAATTAGGACTTTCTAGGCACTTTTGGTAATCATGAACATGATTGGTAATTGATGGGAGCAAACATGAGTTTGGCACCCCCTCCCCTCCCTAGGTAAATTGAACCTGAATTTGATGCACCGAGACAAATATCAAATTGGCGTGTGGTGAATATCCATTCGGCACCCCCTAGGTTGAACATCAATTCGGCGCCCCTATATGTCAAACAGCAACTCGACAACCGTATATAGAAAAAAATTATTCGGCGCCCCATCCCCAAGGTTAAACATCATTTCGGTGCCCTTCGGTGCCCCTATGTTGAACATCTATACGGCGCCCCGAGGTAAAACATTAATTCGCCCCCCCCCCCTAGGATGAAGATCAATTTGGCACATCCTAGGTCGAACATCAATTCGGCGCCCCTAAGCAAAACATAAATTCGGCACCCGCTATATACATACTCTAGGTTGAACATCAATTCGGCGCATCCACCCCCCCCCCCTCCCATGTCAAACAGCAATTCGTCAACCCCTTTTCTTTCCTTCCCTTTTCTCCCTATTTTGGCGCCCCCGAATACGCGCATGGTAGAGCTACGGATATATAGAAATAAGGACAAAGATGTAATGAAAATATAAAAACTCTTGAAATACTTTACGTTTTCTAGGCAAACAAGAATCCAAACTCCAAAGCGTATAATAACGTCCGGCTGAATAGACCTCCATTTGCATCCTGTTTGATATGCTTTCCTGTAAGTTCCATGGCAAAATAAAGGGCAAAAGTAAGTCTGCTTTCTTTGAGAGGGTGTAAATGATGATATATTCAAATACCAGCGAGTGCCATAGGTGACGGAATCATAGGCGACGGAACGTATTTTCAATTTTTTTTTTTTTTTTTTTTTTTTTGGGGGGGGGGGGACAAAGCGAAAAAAGGCACTTATATGCAAAAAATTGCATTTTTTATGCAAACTTATATTTTCACCATGAGATTATCATCTGTGTTAAGTAGTTGTGCGTTTTGTAGTAATTAAATTGAGCAAAACCTTTTTAAAGTCTTTTCTGATTGATAAAATATCTATTTAGGCTTATTTTTCCGGGAGCGAGCGTAGCAAGCAAGCAGTTTGAACATTTTCAAATCTGAAGTTGTGAAACTCGCCGCTTTTTGGTCAAATCGCGCAAATTATTGTTAAAAGAGCATTCTTGCGAGGTGTTAAGAGCGCAAATCGCGAGCTATAAATTCTAGACATTGCTTGTACTAACATGACTAATAAGACATGAAAATCAAACATTCCGAGCAATTTTGTTATGAAAAAGATGTGCATCTAATTGAAGAATGGACGCGAGCGCGATATTCCAACCAGAAAACTGGACATTCTAAGCACTTTTTTAACCCAAGAACTTAATTGTGTGTCTTAATAAATAATAATTGATGCGAAGCGCGGCGAGCCGAAAATTTGTAATATTTCAACCTGAAAACTGGATATTCTAAGCAGTTTGAAACCAAGAACATAATGTGTACCTTTGATGCGAGCGGAAAGCGCGAGCTGAAGATTTGTGACATTTAAACCTGAAAATTGAACATTATAAGCACAAGTTGTAACCAAAACAAAGTGAGTGCCTTCCTAAAAAATAAATGATGTGGGCGCGAAGCGCGAGCCAAAAATTTTGTGATTTCCAACCTAAAATGTATCGTTTGACTTCAAAAAGGGTATTTTATTTTGAAAAGGGACATTCATGTACATCATTTTGAAATAAGTGCACTCTCCATTTAAAAAAGGCATTTTTTCCTACTGGGATTTTTTTATGTAGGGGGTTAAGTGCCCCTGCCGCCCCCCGGTTCCGCCGCCCCTGCTGCTAATATAGCCTCGGGTTATAATTTTTATCTAAGTTCAAACTGGTATTAACAAAAATATGTTGGTATGACTGCATTTTATAACGATGGTTTTCTTTAAAATATATATTTTTTACCATTTCGATCCATCACATTTTTGCATTTTTTTGTCCGTCGATATGCCCAGCGCTGAGAGGTCATGCCAAAACGTGATTTTGCATGAAGTACATTCTCTGAACCATCATCGGAACTTCGGAATCACACAGAGATGGAAGACCCCTTCCCCCAAATAGTTCCGCCTAGCTGTATGTCCTCGAATATATATATATATATTTAATAAGACATCAGAAATGCGAAACACAAATTCACGAGTAATGCAGTTTTTGCAATAAAATTTGCAATTTTATTATATATATATCACCATGATAAGTACGTAATTTTATTATCCGAGCACATGCAGCGGACCGAGGAGGAGTGGGTGGAGGGAGAGGCACCTAGGAGACGTCATACTTGTTCTTGTTCAGTATACTACCATAACAAGTTGAAAAGAAAAATGCAAAGAGAAACTTGGAGGGGGATCGATGTTACATGGTTATAACATACAGACCTACGCACCGGTATCATAGGCGGATCCAGGAGGCCGACGTTACGCCCCCCCCCCCCCGATATTGGCGGCGCAAAGTAATATGAACGAAAGCAGAGGGGGGGGGGCGCAAAATATAAGAGGAAGAATGAATAAAAAAAGGTGAGGGGAATTCAGACTTGGGGAGGGGTGGGAGCCAATCATGTCACTACACATGTATAAAAACAATTTAGCCCGCGCTTTGTGTTCGCATTGCCTGTTCGATGGAACATCTATTCATCTATACCAATTCATTTATTGATTTATTCATTCAGTCATGGTTAAACAGGTTCACAAGTTCAGAGTTATTAGTATATAAAATCATAGTAACAAGTACAATGACAAGGTATAATTCATATCGAAATAGTATGAGACATAAAGAAATATTAACTGATCAATGTAATACAAAACACGGAAACATTGTTGAAGGGCTTATAGTAAAACGAACAAGGGAACTAAATAGGCCTTTACTTATTCAAATTTTTGAGCACCTTATCCGTCAGTGTGCATCTTGTTTAATGATCATATTGCTCAGATCAATTTTCAGGACACAATACACAGTCCGAAAATAATACCTCACGCTCGCATTTTTTATAGGGTTTAGTACTGTTACGACTATAGATTCCAACAAAAACTAGCTTTGAGCTGCCGATCGATCGGGAAAAATGTGGATGAAAATATTGTTCACCCCGGCCCCGTTATTAGTGAAAGCTGGATCCGCCCCAGAATATATTGTTTAAAAAAAAGGCATAGGCCACGCGGTATTTGTCATTTTTTAGTGATAAATACATTGAGGCAGTATATTGACAAATGATCACTGGAAGAGAAAGAGCATCTTATAGGCCTATATAACGCACAAAGCAAAATAATGAAGAATGGCGGCAAAGCTAGTTCAATACAAAATGATTTCCTTTTCCTTTAAAAAAAAATGTTACAACACGTTATAATAATGAACAAATCAAAATACAGAACCTGAAGAAATTGATAACAATTCAGTGAATCGGAATCGAAACAAAAATGCGTATGTAAATATAATTATAAAATAGAAATAAAAAACGGGGAAAAAATAAGAATAGCCCTTTCACAAGCAACCATAATTCTCCCTCCCTTCATACCCTGGACAAGTAAAGAAAAAAAAATACAGCTAGAGAAACGAAGCAAAGATGAAAAGCAAGGAAAGGGAAGGAAGCCGTCTCTCGGTACCTGGTACTCTGCCCAGATATCAAGATGTACGTAGGACCTATTCTCCGCGATTTGAAAAACAACGTGCATAACATCACAATTATTATGATGGTCATTTAAAAAAGTTCCTTGGTTGTTTCCAAGTTATTTAATTTATCGAGGGACTGCGCGAATGCACACGCTCCTACAGGATATGAATGAAAAAGTCGCAAACAGACTCCGCCGTTCAATCCGATACTGTACTGTATAGCCGGTATACAGATCGGCACGTGAGACAAGCGCAGAGGCGATGGATATGAATATTCATGAGCAGGTATTGATGTCATTTGGTCTCAAGGTGGCGCTCTTCATTTTTTATATCAATTTCAAAATCTGCATCAAAAGAAAGCTCACTTGGCAAAATTTATCTTCTTTATATATTTTTTTGAGAATAAAAACAGTTCTTTTGGCCAATGCAATACATTTTATGGACTCAGAACTTGTTTATGAGTATTTTGAAAAGCGAAGAGTGAAATCTAAAAGAAGGTTTTGAAATAAACCAATGTCACAATTTACCTTTAATCTGTTTTAGTAAGACGGCTATATTGATATTGACCTCATAGTGAATAAAAATGGTTTCACTTAATTTTATTTTCCTTTGAAGCCTTTTCTGACACATATTTTGTGAGAGCAAAATTTTCATCTATGCTAGACGGCAATCAGCAAAGCATTTTTTTAAAAGAGTCATTCTTTTAAACCATGTGTTACTGCTGGTTTGTGTAAAAACAGGGATACGGTTGCAGAGTCTATAAAGGCCTTTACCACTTTCTTGTGTTCCTTTCATTACACAGGTATTTTGACTGGCAAAAGTAAATTACACTGGGGCACGGGGAGAATTCCCCCCTGAAATTCCCCAAGGGTCCTGGAAAACTAAGAAAAGAGCCTCTGAAATTTTCTGTAGAGCCCAATGTATATTGTAATACCATGGAGTAAATTTTGGTTGGTAAGTTCAAAAGTTGCCCTCCCCCCCAAAAAAAAAACAAAGGTTCTCAATTTTTCCCCTGAATTTGACCTTTAGAATGTTATTATTATCTAATTATAATGAATATCGATGCATTTTGTTCTTATTTTTTCTATTTTATTCATAAACTTTATCATATATTTTTCTTAAGTGCTATGGAATAGAATAGATTATAAATTAAGTATATTTTTCCTTCTTAGAATGAATCTTCCAAGGAGTGGGGGAAACCTTCGGCGGAGCGTATCAAGGGCTCTGATTTCAGGCAATGGGACAAGTACAATGCTGATGAAGAAGAAGCCAGAGTAGATGATAAGGATGGAGGCATGAAAGCTGCCTACGAGAAACTCTCTAATGCACGATCAGCTGCTGAAGCCCGAATTAACATTGATACAAGCGGTATGACACAACAAACTTTTAATTCACAGTATTAATGTGTTGCCTACTAGAAGCAAATAATCCCTGCTCGGAGCTCAGGCCTGAAAGAAAAATTGTCAAAAGCCCAAATTTTGATATTTGGGTTGGTCATTTTTTTCGTTTTATGCCTTTGCTGCTGCGCTGCACAAAGGAAATCAAGCATGGGATGTTTTATTCATTTTGTCAAAACCCCTTTTTTCAATACAAATTTGAGCAAATCCTTTGCCCAAATAGACATTGCAGTCATATATTTTGGTCTGGTGAAAAAAGCTTAGATTTCAGCAGACATCTAAATATTCCTTTTTAAAGCAGTTGCACACTGAATGCTTTAAAGCAGTAATGATTTGTTTTGGGGCTTATCAACCCAAATTATGTGGTGTAGATGACATGTAGTGGTTACTGAAATAGGTATTCATTATGACATATGAAAGTAAAACAGTGAATATGTCAATTTATCAATGTATGAATTAATTGATGAATGAATGTATGAATATAAAATAGACAAGCAATAAATAAACTATAAAAGATAAGAATAACGAAGTAACTAAATAAACTTGAGTAAACAAGCTCAAAGAATTTACATTTATAGATGATGAAGCATTTTATACTCAATGTGGGAGAGAAAGAGAGAGATAGAATAACATGAAGCCAAAAGAAATCAGTCGTGGACAGGGCTAATGAACTGAAAATACAAGTATAGTTGATGCCATTATTCTTATCAGGTATGTCAGACAGAGAAAGAGAATCAGTAGCAAACCGAGAGAAAGACAAAGGAAATGAGGTGAGTATAGGATTACAATTTTGTATTCCCTTTTCACACTTAAGCATAATTTTCATTTACCGCCGTGCTATAGGTAGGGCTAAAGGGCAAGTTTTCCTGCGGTTTGGCTTAGCGAAGTTTCTATTCTCACAAATATGCAAAGTTAGTTTATCCCATCAATAGTATAGGACTCAAGTGTTCCTTAGATGAGGGTAGGCAGAAAACACATTGTATAAGGATGAGGATGATACCGGTGGAATGGGTTAACAAACTGCCATGAGAAAAGGGAATTAGTCTTTATAAACTAGGTCCAAGCTACTGTTATTTGATAAGTTTGGTTGTTATTTGATAAATCATGCCTATTAAGTAGGTACAATATGTGCAATCTCTAGAGATTTGAAGATTAGAGATGTGAAGTTATATATGCAGTATGATAAATCGTGCCCAAGAAGTAATACAATATGAATTGTATAATGTTTTTTTAATAAGGCCATGCTGAATATTAATACTTTGTAGATTTACTCGGGCTTTACCAGCTCTCTGGAAATGACTTACATAGGAACCAAAGTTTGTTTGCTCTCCAGTTCCTTTTTTTTAGTGACCCCAAATCACACTTTATCCCATTGCGGATTCTAGAAAAACCTTATTGTTCACGGTAACTTTTTAAAGTCTATTATTTTTATGCATTTTTATTTCCTTTGTTGTAGTACATCTATAATCTTAGTAATAGATTATATGTTAGATATCGTTACTATCCTATGTTCTTGAGATCTAATCTTGGTGTTTGCTGCTGTTTCCTCAGGCATTCCGTGCCAGTGATTACCAAGAAGCTATTCTTTACTATACCAGGAGCTTATCTGTAGTACCTTCTGCTCCAGCCTACAACAACAGGTCCCTTGCAAGTAAGTATGCAAGCATGATTTTTTTTTTCTACTGATCTACAGATTCCTGCATACATGTATTTTAAATCCTGGAGGAAAAAATTGATTGAATTTTCAATTTTTTTTTTATAGATGTCTTTTTTGTGACCTCTTTTTTTTTTCTTGGAGCATTGCAGCTGCGTTCCCAAGTATTTTGATGGCCTGATTTAGAAAACATTTGAAAATTTTGTTTTGTTTCATTCGACCATCTCAAGTGTGCCTTCTGTGATGGGGATGGTAGACAAAATATCAAAATATTTATAGATTAACCACCCCCCCCAAAAAAAAAAAAATAATAATAATGATAATAAAATTAAAAAAATTAATGAAAAAAAAAAATAATTACGCCTGTCAAATCAAATTGCTGTTCTGAAATGCATTAAAATATGAATTTTCAGTAACTAAAATTGGAGAATTTTCTGAACAAGCCCTTAATCACATACCCATTTTGGGGAGTTTCAGCTTCTCTCCCTTACAAGCAGCAATGTTTCTCTCATTTTTGTCTCGCCTGCATAGCAGAGCGAGACTATAGGCACCGCTTTTCCGACGGCGGCAGCGGCGGTGTCGTCAACATTGAAATCTTAACCAAGGTTAAGTTTTTGAAATATCATCATAACTTGGAAAGTATATGGACCTAGTTCATGAAACCTGGACATAAAAGTAATCAAGTAATACGGAACATCCTGCCTAAGTTTCAGGTCACACGACCAAGGTCAAAGGTCACTTTAGGGTCAACAAACTTTGACCATGTTGAGGGTATTTGTGGAATTGTCATAACTTTGAAACTTCATGGATCTAGTAGATGAAACTTTAACATAAGAGTAATTATGTATCCCTGAACATCCTGTGCGAGTTTCTGGTCACATGATCAAGGTCAAAGGTCATTTAGGGTCAATGAACTTTGATAATGTTGAGGGTATTTGTGGAATTGTCATCATAACTTTAAAAGTTTATAGATTTTGTTCATGGAAACTTGGGACATAAGAGTAACCACGTATCCCTTAATATCTTGTGCATGTTTCAGGTCAATTGACCAATATCAATGGTCATTTAGGGTCAATGAACTTTGGCAATGTTGGGGGTATTTGTTGAATTTGCATCATAACTTAGAAAGTTTATGGATCTACACACGTAGTTCATGAAACATAGGAATAAGGGTAATGATTGTTTTGCACATTTCTGAGCCTCTCTGAGGTCACATGATCGTGGTCAAAGGTCATGTTGGGTAAATAGACGAAGTATTTTATTATCATATGAGTGTTTTCTTGTGTGAATAATTATTTAATAGCTATTTTTAAGGTCAGCACTGCTGGTATATCAACTCGCGTAATGCAGGCAAGACTTCCAGAGGTGCTCCACCTGCTAATTTATATTTCTCTGTCCCATGGCTGGTGTGGGATCCACAAAGTCTTTCTAAGAAGTCTAGAATTTCCTCTCATACACTGTGTGTAGATTCGATACGTGATGTAAACAAGAAGGAATTTGTAACGGTTCAAACTTCAGTCTGTAGAGTTTCTTTTAGGGATAAAGTCGCAGATTATGGGGAAATTGAGTTTTACGGAATTTGCAAAAGGCTTATTGACTTACCCATCATAATCTGTCCATCATGTCAGCCCTTCGGACAAGTGTAATTAAAATTCATACAGTAAGAATCCAACCACACTCAGGATCAACATTTACTCTGTAGCTTTTCAAGTTTTCAATAACCCCAAGTCCTAGAATTTCACCAGGTCTCATGATTTCTATCCCAAAACTACCACCCTGCATCATAAATGTTTCAAATTAACTTCTGGGTCCTCGGTCTATACCAATTTCCCTCACTTTCTTCTCCAAGGCAAATGACAGACATACATGTACTGGCCGAGCACGAAAAACTGGTATGCTAGCATGGCTCATAATTGTTTGCTTACATGATAAGCTGCTTGATTGAAATCTCATCGCACAAACTTTGAATGATTGTGTGATAAGTCATAGCACTATCAAAGCTACCTCAGGTGATGGTTCGTGCATGCGCGGGGATTGCCGATCATGGTCATGAATATTTATGAGTATTCCTTTAGATCGAGATCGTTTTGGCTCGCCCACCAGAGGCGAAGGTGAGACTTGGGGATCCAAATGTCGTCCGTCCGTCACAAACCTTATGACACATAACTCCACAGCTATAAGTAAATTTTCACCCAAACTTGGATGATAGATGGACTTGGGGGACCTGCATGTTATGCTACCTTCGGAGGTCACATGGTAAGGTCAAAGGTCATTTTCAGGTCAACGTTAAAGTTTACATACAAGACTCTCTTATGACACTTAACTCCGCAACCGTAAGTCACTTTTCAACCAAACTTGGATGGTAGATGGACTTGGGGGACCTGCATGTTATGCTGCAGTCGAAGGTCACATGGTAAGGTCAAAGGTCATTTTCAGGTCAATGTTAAAGTTTACATGCAAGACTCTTATGACACCTAACTCCGCAACCGTAAGTCACTTTTCAACCAAACTTGGATGGTAGATGTACTTGGGGACCTGCATGTTAGGCTGCACTCGGAGGTCACATGGTAAGGTCAAAGGTCATTTTCAGGTCAACATTAAAGTTTACGTGCAAGACTCTTATGACAAGTGTTATTCCATCCCAATAATTTCACAACGAACTTTCGATACAATTCTGTTGCGTGCCCTCGCAAATCACGATATTTCTGGTTATTTTCATAAGTGGGCGAGACACAAAATCGCTTATGCCTTGTTTCCTATCGTGATTGTATTGGAATACTCATAAAAATTCATGAGCCGTGACCCATGATCCCTGCGCATGCGCGATTTGCGTTTGCTATGTTTTCGTTTGGCAGTGAATAATATGTGCGAGGAAATAGCTACTGGCTGTAAATCACTAATTTTGTGACTGATAGAAGTGTGGAAAAGGAGTGAAACATGGTGGAATGTAAAGATGAGTTGTTATAAATGAATTGTAAGATCATTTTGTTGCATGAATTTTATATTTTTCCCACATAAAGTGACACCTTTGTCACTCGGAGTATCAGAGCGAGTTATGTACTCTGATGGTTCAGGTTGGTGTAGCGCAGTGTAGCAGTAATGAAGTGTAGTGGAGCCTACATGAACCATCACCCGAGGTATATTAAAGCATGATTTCTTTTCCCAAGCCAGGCAAGTTTTATATATGTCTACTTTTCCCCAATGACTTATCACCTACTGCCGCTTTAACTCTGTTCATGACTATGGTATTTCCTATGTTCAAAGGAATCAAGGTTGGGGAGTTTGATGGAGCAATAGAGGACTCTGCCAAGGTGCTTCAGCTAGAGCCTACCAACATCAAAGGTAACAAAGCCATTCTTCATTCATAAGTTACTTACAAGGTGGGTGTTTTTTATAATGCTGTTCATAAAGTTATGCAAGACTTAACGCATGACTGAAACATGTTCTTAAGTCTTAAATCACGTAAGGATGCATCACTTAGCGCAAGAAAGTGTCACCAGTCTTGTGTAAAGTAGGCCCGTTTTGGGTACACGTGTACATGCACGGTCAAGTTAGTGCACGTGTACTGAATTCCATGACCGTGTACACGAGGGTTCGACCACAACAGCTGTGATATTACATAAGAGCAGCTCTGCCTGTAGTAGGCCTTTCACAATTAAATTATTATATTTGACATTTAATCAAGTTTTCAAAGGCATATTTTATTTTTAAATTCAATGTTAATTTGTTTTCAATTTCGAACGAAGAAAATCAGCCCCGAAAAATGAAAACTGTTAAAGTGAATAAAAATGATTGCATGCGCTGGTGGGCCCCAGTGTTTGATTGAATCGTCACGCTGCGTATGCCAAGTGCTCTCAACCCTGTATCGCCGATAATCCCTCTTATCAGGCAAGCCGAGGGTAGACCGTAAACAACAGCTGATATTACAAAAGAGCAGCTCTGCCTGTAGTAGGCCTTTTGCAATTAAATTTTTTTATTTGATATTTAATCCATTTTTCAAAGGCATATTATATTTTGAAATCCAATGTTATTCTGTTTTCAGTTTCGAACAAAGAAAATCGGCCCCGAAATAAGGGAACTATTAAAGAGAAACAGAAATAACTGCTTGTGATGGCGAGCGAGTTTGCTTGAATCGGCGCGCTGTGTATGTAATTGTGGTTTAGTTTTTTCGGACCCATCGAGGTCAAGAAACACATGTTTAGATACTGGCCCGGGGTGATGTGATTTTCCATGGTTCGTAATCGGGGTTTGTTTTCTACGACGATTTCGCGTCATGATATTGAATTGTGTAATGCAGGCAAGACTGCAAGATGTGCTCTACTTGTTTTGGTTTTGGGCATCTTTTTTTTTTTCATATGCCATTAACTGTAATAATATTCACACCACCCCTACAACATGCATGCAGATTATTGTTGCAAAGATGTGGTCAACAGCCGAGATCTTTTGGGGTCTTGCAGTCTTTGCGGTTATTAGAGCATGCCACTTCTTTCACTTTTGTTCCATACAGCTATATGGACCAATATTCTTTCTCAAATGAGCCTTCTGTTTGAATTCAAACTCTAAATACATTCCACCGAAATCAATCTTTCCTTTCCTTGGAATAATAGATTGAATGATACCAATGAAATTTATTGAGAGTTTTTTGGAACTCCTAAGATTGTAAACTTCTTTGGATTACTGGTAATAGTTGTCATCTTTATTGTATGGGCATCCCGATCCCATACACACTCATACATACACGTACACACCCAGGCCTATGGTAAACCTGTTCATGCTAAAAGACTGTCAGACTTGAATTGTAGCTGGAAAATATTCTCTTATTTTGTATTGTCTCAAGGTATTGATTCATTGCCTCATAGAAATCATACACACTTCCCACATGAACGGCATAATGTTTACATTTTATGTGTATTTAAACATGCATTGTTAAGCAGTTAAGTTTGAACACACAATGGTATGGCCCATTATCACTTGGGAATTCCCCTTATCATGGGGAATCCCAGGCATATTGATTGTGCAATAGCATTCAACAACACTAGTTCACAGACACAGATTACACAGTTTGTAAACAATGCGTGTGAGGATTTTTGCAAACAGCCTCCTCTGGGGCTTCACTGATCTCCATAACAATTATTTTGTGGTATGATGGTCTGTTAATCGTGTTGCAGATACATGTATAAGTGTTGGTGAGTTTACCGTGTTTTTAATTGTCAAATTTGATTTTTTAGAATTACCACAATTTGCATTACCATTTGCACTAAAATGATCGATTGCATTTTCATTTTTCTTCCTTTGAATTCTCTTTTGTCACGTCATTTTGGTTTTTTTTTCATGCGTGGTTGGTGGTATTATCAATATTTTATAAATTTTGTTGGAGATATTATAATGATTCATTTCTGCCTCTTTCCACAGCAACAGCATTAACGCATTAGTCTGAACCAAGGGTTACTTTTTAAAACATGCTGTACATGTACATTAGCCTATAATCTAGGCGGAGGCTGCAGTTATTGTCTTTGCTGTTATGCTGAACGCAAGAGATACGTCTGATCTGGCGAGACTACGCATTCGCAGCCACAAATGCGTAGTCTCGCCAGATCAGACGTATCTCTTGCGTTCAGCATAACAGCAAAGACAATAACTGCAGCTTCCGCCTAGATTATAGGCTAGCTGTACACATGTAATCATATCATTTGATGGAATAAGGTCATGTTTCATGAAGCTACATGTAGGATTATCAAGTAAAACTGATCATTTGAACTGGATTTCAGATCACAAAATCAAGGTCAAAGGTCACTCAAGGTAAACAGACTGCGTTGTGTTGTGGTATCAACATCAACATTTTTACCCTTAATTACATGTATAAGATGACTTAAAGCTACATGTTACTTTAACATTGAGCTTTGGCATTTATATTTATCAAGTACCACCTATCTTATGAGTACAATTTATATCAGTAGGTGAAAGTGAGTTGTTATTTCAGGTTGATAAATTTTTTAAGATAAACATTGTACAGGTTTATTATATTTTTTATAAATTTTTTTTTAAATAAATTTTTCATTGCAAGAGATTATATCAGTCAAAATGAATATTTGCAATATTTGGGCCATAAAATTGAGCTCCAATCATTTCAATAATCTTGTTTCAATCTTTGACTAAGGTTATTTATTTTTAAATATAAGTATAATATAGGAATTTGATCAACCTTTTGAATAATGTAGGCTTTATGTAAAATAAAGTTTTTGGCGCCCTGTTTGGCGTTCAACGATCAAAGGGATAGAGCCTCATCGATCTGGCGCTGCACAGCGGCTGCCAGGCCCACGATCAATTGGGCAAAGCAAATTTTCGGGGTACAGTATTTCATTTCATGTCTATTTCGAACAATAAATAATGGATTATTTTAAGTAAACTTTCTTGGTGTCAAATGTCACAGTTGCTTGGTGTCGATTGTCATTGTTGTAGTTGCTGCTCATTTGAATTGCATCATGCAGGCCATACCATCAAGGGCACACCACTTGTTACCTCATAGAATCAATCATTGTTATAATATTACTTTCATGTAATGGGATCATTTCTGGCAGAAGTTGGTCCTCTAGTTAATCAAATTCTACTGTATGCACATGCGATAATCTTTATATAATGGAGTATGTATTTATTGATTCCTGCATTTTTCCATCATTTTGCAGCTTTACTGCGGAGGGGAACAGCTAGGAAATCTCTGAAGAATTACGAACTTGCTCTTCAAGATCTTCAGGCTGTCCTTCAAGTAGAACAAAACAACAAACAAGCTCTGGTTAGTAGCCGATCATCTTATCATTGCAAGAGTAACAGGATCTGGGCCTGCTCCACATAACGTGTTATAAATAGCAAATTTGAAATAATAGATAAAGTCTACTACTGATTGGCTGATAAAAAATTTGTTATACAAATTTTGAATTTGTTATTGTTTGAAATGGGACCCTGGTACCATGAGACTTACATGTATGATGGGGTGTCCAAACTTCGCGGACTATTCAAAAATATTCATCAGGCTTAAATATGTTCACAAAATATTCACAATTTATACAAAACCAATTCAAGAAATAGTTACCACATTGGCGGCAAGATAGTAAACTATAAAATCATTGACGAAAATGTGAAGTAGGTCAAGGGGTTTCGCCGGTATTGCGATCTCAAAATTCTGTTCCGATCGACGAATGCGCGCTGTGCTGGAAAACCTTTCTGAAAAAGTGTGACCTAACTTTAGCAGACCAAAGTTGTGTAGATTTAAACAAAAACCCAAGTTTAAAAGGAGAGATATTTATATTGATCAGATTGACAACAAAATGCTATAGAATCATTCAGTACCACATTGAACTCACAGTTTTGATGATATCTGCTTGCAAAATGATGATATCGTGATGCATATTGAAAATATCAGATTTTTTCGGAATGAACGGTGACAAATTTGCTGATCTTTGTCAATATTTTCATGAATACTGAACTCATCCTAAAGAAACTTACTCCAAAGGGTAATTTTGGGTCGCTTTTCACGTTGATGATATCAGATTTTAAGGATATTGGCTAGTTTTTTAGTATGGACCTACACGAAGTTTGGACTCACTGCCATACAACTATGGTAACTGTGCCATTATGGCACCTTGGAAGCAGTGCTCATTATCCAATAGCAGTAAAAGTTTCCATGGTAGTTACAATGATGGCAGAGTTACCAAAGTTGCAACTCTTTAATTTAAATAGGCCCCTTGTCTCTCTTTTTTTTCTTTCTTTTTAATATCTAATTGATTTATCCATTGAAGATTTGTCAAAAATTGTGTTTCAAACAACTACTCTTAGGCCTATTGATTTCAATATTACTAGTCTTGGACCACTTTTGTACATGGATACATTTTTGTACTACAGTACATATGGGGTAAAACTAAAAAGGGCACACAAGTTATCCAAGGCCAAGAAGAAGGGCATTAAAGCTTTCATTTATTTGGATGCAGCTTTATGTTAGCCATGTTTTTCACTCCTGAATTTCCCATTTTTTTTTAGGTATGGGGTTTTGTGGGAAAATGTGATACAATGACCTGTGTACAGAAAACATGTTACCATGTTTAGCATAATCTTTGCCTCTTCAATGAGAGGTTTTAAAAATGAAGAATTAAATTTGGTGACGATAACAAGTGCCCGAACAGGAATAATGAAAATAATATGATTTCATGCTGCGTGTTTTTCAATTGAAAATCTTTTATAGGATATGGTAAATGATGTCGTAGCCAAGATGGAGAAGGAGAAGACACAGATTGAGGATGAGCTGAAGAAAAAAGGATCTACGAGCAGTATATCCGGACAGCAGCAGCTCTCATCTGGTGAAACCAAGGCCAAGTCTGGAGGCAGGAGACTAGTCATTCAGGAGGTAGAGGACGAGGATGCTGGAGAGAAAGAGGTGAATGTTTCCAAGAAGACTCCAGAGGAGAAGGGTTCGGATAATGGCAAGCAGTGTCCAGTGGAAAGTGGCAGCAGTGAGATAGATGGGGGCAGTTCAAGCAATTCCAAGCCACCGGTATCATCTAGTTCTCAATTGCTGAACAATACATCCCAAGTTCCAATTGCCGCGAATCAAAGTGAACCTTCGCCCACTCCACCCGAGCCTGCCCCGCCCCTTCCACAGATGGTGGTTTCCCTCAAGGATGCTGGCAATGACTTCTTCAAGCAGGGGCAGTATACAGAAGCTAATGACCGCTACAGCAAAGCAATCAAGACACTCTGTAAAGGTTAGCATTAGATCAACATTAAATCTATCTTGTAGTTTATACTGAAACTTCTGTTATGCGCATTTTGATTGACCTCAGTATTAGAGCAAGTGTTAGAAGTTGTTTTTACGTATTGGAAAATAGCATTAAAAACAGGCAAACTGAAGCTTTTCGACAATCACTCATCATCGTAAAATTGCATGAATGAACAGAATGCTAGAACAAAACGTAACTTTTTCTCCTTTTTAGTTCTATCATATTGTTTTGTTCTAGTATTCTGTTCTAGTGCTGTTATTGATAACGTCTTTATCGCTAGTCTTGTCGATAATCGCTTTTTTTTTGCCACTTAATTATATCGATAACCTTTCTCTCGTTGTTGATAATACCCGCTATTATGTTGGGACATGACAGTGATTTTTTTGGCGATAGCGGAAAGGGGACGGAATTCATAGAAAAGGCCTTTTAAAAGTGGCTTTTCAGACGGAAAAATCACAGAAAACCTATTCTTCCTCAAAATGCACAGAACAGCAACAGAAATTACTCAAAAATCTCAACAAAATATGAATACTTACTAGCCACAAAACACAATCTCACTTCGCTATAATCATGACAATCCAAACATCGTGACTGCACTCGACTCCATTTGATTGTATCAAAAACATTCACAAGCGCAAGCTCAATAACGTAGAAGGCCATAAGGCAGCTCACGGCCTTGTGTTGCTGCCCTCTACGTACGAAGATGTACAGCACAATATAAGAATGGCAGATAGGCGTAAGTCGTTGACTGCTCAGAACGATGTCCAAAAAGCACCAAAATTATTGATAAAACTCCATCCAACCCTAAAATAATGCCAATAACATGAAAGGTGAGGATTTATTTATGCTAAATATGTTTGTTAAAAGATGTTATGTAATTTTTACATCGATGAATGCAGATTTTAAAGTGTTCTTCGTACAGTGGCAGATACAAACTTTGACCAACGTGAGTATTGTGACATCGTTATAATGCATAAAAATGCGTACTGATTAGGCCTATGTACATTTATCGATAGTTATTGATATCGGTAAGATATTTTTAGTGATATATCTACAGAGAATTTTCTTACTGATAACAGCACTAGTTCATTCATGTGATTTTACTCTGATTAGTGCATGTGGAAAAGCTTCAGTATAGTATACAAATATACCGGGTTTGAGAAAGTATAGTGGAAATGTTTTTGTCCGAGGTTGGTTGGCAATTACTATTTTTCCCGAGGGGCGCTGGACCAACCGAGGATAAAATATTTCCACTACACTTTCAAATGAAACATCCGGTATATTAGTTTTATATCCCTTCCATAATTAAAGTTTGAACGAAAAATATTGGTATTCTAGTCCTAATTGGCCCATCTCCATGATCTGGACAAAATCTAGATCGGCTTAGCTCTAATTTAAGCAAAATTGGCTTATCACTCTATGCTAGCCGGTTCCTGAATAAACTGCGCGCGGCTACCGTCGGCTGCCAAGCATCACTCCGGGTAGTTTGGTATTGCGCGGTGCGGCTGTACTAGTGAGATCGATCTTCTAACGTTAATAATTCCACTTTCAGGTTGAGAAGGTTGTGAACTAACCCTGCTGAACTAAAATCAAACAGCCTGAATCATTCGATGATCGAATGATGGTCATCATTAATTTTATTTTCAGCATACAGATCCATTGCAAACAAGCAAGACGCGATTTCACATTGACAGTTATTTATCGGAGAGTTTGTGATTCAGCTCGCATTGCATTTTACCTGTGTTGATTGCGCTGCGCTCAGCGGTCCCCTGATAAAATGTCTGCGCGGTTGCATCACTAGACTTGCCTGGTGGAGGCAGTCCGTCGTGGGCTGTGCCCGAGTGATTGCTCGGTTTTCAGTCGGACGCAAAATAGTAAAAAAAAACTATTCTACTCTGACGTCACGAACTATTTTGATCTCTGAATTTCAATTTTCTGGTGAAATTGTGATTAGTCACGGGAAGGGCTCTCGACCAATCGAATAGCAACAAATTTTCAGTAAGGGATATAATACGGAATATGTTGACCATCGTGGTAGTAGACAATCGCTATAGAAGTTGATCTTTGGTCTCAACGATGTGGCAAACTGTTATTGCAACGTTTCGACTGCAACTGCTAGACTTCGTTAGGCAATGTGGACAATGTGTGTGTGTATTTGAGTTTTGTCAGACGTGTATCAATCAGATATGATTATTTACGTCTGGGACCGACCTTTAACGTCACCATCCGAAAGACGTGACCAGGGCTCGAACCTCGATCCTCTGCATCAATTTGTAACTTCCCCACAGCTTGGATTACAGGCGCACGCCACAACGCCCAGTTAATGTGGACAATTGTCGCTGCGTGCACCTTTTATAGCGTAAGCTGTGTGCCGAGGGTGCCGGAACCGCCGCGCTGTGAATGGTCAGTGCATCCGACCAATCAGAATCCGCGGATGGAGCGATCACTGGGCGGCTTGCGGACGTTGGGAAAAACCCGTCAGCTGGCGGTGGCGTGGAAAGCGGGTGAATTGCGGATGTCAAGGAGTCATATGTGGTTGCTGCACAAGTACTAATGTGCTTAGATGCGGATGTTGGAGGGCGGTCGACCGGTGAGCAATGGGTGGTTCTGGGGGGGGGGGGGCGCATGCCAGCGGATGCTCGGAATCCATTCCTCGGGGAAGTCAATGCCGCTATCCCTGTTGATATTATTGGGATGTAAGTGAATTTGTGTTCCAGTGTACCAGTGCTTATACTGTGCTTTGCAGCTTACCTCGTCCCAATTGGAGGTTGATCTGCATTCCAAGCATGCTCTGTGACTTCCGAACTATCTATGCACCTATGCTTGACATCTCTGTGATGTTCTAGCATTCTATCACTAATGTGTCTGTCTGTTTCCCTTGTCACAAGTCCCGCATGGGATCTTGTAGACAATGCCATCGAGTCTGCCAGGCAGCCCGGGGTCTGTGGGGCACACTAGCTGTTTACGGATGGTAGTATCGGACTTGAAAAGAGGTACATGTAAAAGGTCATTTAGAGTCAATGAACTTCGGCCATGTGGGGGGTATTTGTTTAATTTCCATCGTAACTTTGAAATTTTATGGAGCTAGTTCATTAAAATTGGACATAAGAGTAATCGAGTATCACTGAACATACTGTTCAAGTTTCAGGTCACATGACCAAGTTCAAAGTTCATTTAGGATCAATGAACTTTGGCTATGTAGGAGGTAATTGTTGAATTGCCATCACAACTTTGAAAGTTTATGGATATAGTTAATTAAATGTGGACTTAGGGGTAATCCTGTAATTTAGGGTTAATGAACGTAGTAGCATATCATATGAATGGTGTTTTTTGTGAATAATTATTTCATAGTCATTTTCAAAGTCAGCACTGCTGCTACATGTATATTGAATCCCGTAATGCAGGCGAAACTGCCAGAGGCACTCTTCTTTAGGCCTGGGAGTAAACATCGATTGATCGAATGGCTTGCCGCCGATCGCTAATCAATTAGCAAAATTTACACTGTTCAAATGGTCGGCAGATATTGATTAGACACTTGGGATAACTGGAATACTCAAGTAATAGTAACAAAATAACAAGATAACAATGATAATTGTTTTTAAATACTTGATACCGGTTAAAAAATGTAACAGATGTAATTTGTCAAAAATGAACAATGATTGTAACACATTCACAGTTAAACACCAACCTGAAAGAGGTCCCAAAATCTTAATCCCACCCAGCCTTGCCCTCGATACACAATGTATGTTGTATGCATAGGTATATATAACTCTACGGTTGCATGTCTGTACACACACAAATAGCTGACTTGAGCCGAAGTGTGATTTGACATTCGATGGCCAATGAAAGTTTGGGAGACACTGAGAAGAAGCCATGTGCGTTCCCATTATGGAAAGGTAATGGGAAAGGATGTGACTTCAAAACAAATTGACCCCTCCCCACCTCTGTGTGTGTGTGTGAGAGAGAGAGAGAGAGAGAGAAAGATAGCTGTGGGAACAGGAATTCTTTTCATGTTTCCAAACAATGCAATCTCCATTAGCCCCAGCCCTCCCCCACTCACACAATCAAAATAACATTCCAACATGCGCCATCACCTAATTCCAGATGTCGAATAGTCTCCCAAAATAGACCCAGTTATAGGTTCAAATGATAAAAATTGCAATTTTGAGAGGTGATTCATGACGAACAATCGAATGATTCAATTGTATTTTCAGGAAATAATCGAATGGTACAATTGACCTTCGTCCCAGGCCTACTCTACTTGTCATTTGTCATATGCATTTTTTTTTAGTACCGTACCATATCAAGATTACCTATATGGTACATGAGTAGAAAGCAGAATCCCAGAGAGTTTGCCTAGTGCTGTACTCCCAAGGACCCTTGATTCGCTTTGCCTAGTAGTTTTTTGGTATAATATAATGTGTCATAAGTATAAAATGAGTGTGCTAAAAGTTTGAACATCTGATGCCAGCAGGCCCGACATTGGCAGCCTATGAGAACGATGCATATCTGGGCTCTGTCTTACAAAGAGTTACGATTGATCCGATCAATCGCAACTATGGACGGCCAGCAACGTCAACATCTATTATGCATGTTTGTTCAAGATATTTTGTAGCTATGATGTATATTCATGCATTCATTGTTTTCTTGAAAATTCACTGTGCTACTCTTTGCATACAAAGGACATTGTGCAAATTTTTGGTAGAAGAAATTATGACATTGATGGATTTCCATAGTGTTACGATTGATTGGATCAATCGTAACTCTTTGTAAGATGGGGCCCAGGTTTCAGTACATACTCAGGTTATTATTATACCATTTATACTTTATATTTGAATTGTTCAACAGATAAGGATGTTCACTCCATGGGATTGTCTACATTGTACAGCAACAGGGCATCATGTCATCATAGATCTGGCAACCCCAAAGCCTGTATTGAGGACTGCACTTCAGCTCTGGATCTTAACCCAAACAATGTGAAGACATACTTGAAGAGGGCCCAGGCATATGAAACGATTGAAAAGTGAGTCTTTGGCTTTTCATTACTTTCATTAGACTACATTGATGTAAGCTATGTGTTTGGGCATTAGAGGTTATTATTTACAGTTTCTGTAAAATTCTCCTTGGAAAGGACAGCACATAAATGTAGCTTGGAAAGCCACCTCATTGTTCGCTGTTTAATACTCTTCTCCAATGCTAAACATAAACATCTATATATTGAAAGTTACATTGTAGTGAAAATAAACATTTAGCATAAACAAAACAAATGCTCAAGGAATTCTTGTTCATTTACTTTTTGAATGTGTACATTTCTCAGGATATATCTCTAAAATGCTGTTTATATAACTTGTCTTTATCATTGTCATTAAAGGGTTAATGTAATTGCAGCATATTAAAAGTATGGAGTTAAAGTAGATAACAGTTATTATATATGACATCTACCTTCAAACTCAAATTGACATGGTAATTAATTATTTTTCTGTAGTGTAATGTTATATTTTTAAAATTACCTTGTTGAAATTTTAAGAATACAGAATACATGTACCAATATCCAAGTTACTTTCGTCCATGAACAGATATGACTATGCCTATGTGGATTTCAAGACGGCGATGAACTTTGACATGTACAATACCAATGCTCAAAATGGAGCTAGCAGGTATGAAATTTTCTCAGAGTTATAATTCAATCTGGATGTAGAAAACTACTTTTTTCTCGGAGTTAAAATTCAAATTGGATGTACAAAACTATATTTTTTTGTGTCATGCCTGCATAGCACATATCAGATGCAAGATATAGGTGCCACTTTTTCTACATCAGCGATATCGTCAACAGTGATATCTTAACCAAATTTTACTTTATGAAACGATCTTGTTTTGATCTATGGATCTATTTCATGAATCTTTGACATTAGGCTAATCAAGTATCACATGAGACCTGAGTTTCAGGTCTCATGACCAAAGGCAAAGGTCATTTAGCGTCAATGAACCTCGACCATGATGTGGTATCAACATAAATGAAGTTATGACTAAATTTTCAAGGTAATATTGAAAGTATAAGTGTCTATTGCATAAAATTTATATTATAATCATAATATTAGCAAAGAGATCATTAAATTTCAGGTCACTGACGAAGGTGAAAGGTCTATTATTATCATTGGGGGGGGGGGATGGGAGGGGAGTATCATTATTTTAGCTAGTCAGCAATCAAAGACATTATCCAAACAATTCTCTGAATTCCACCAAATGGTATGTTTTTACTTGATGTTGACAGGTTGAAAAATTGCTAAAATGTAAATTCTGTATTTAAAATAAATATCAACCTCCTGATATTCTTTCAGTTAATGCGTCATTGTCTTGACACATCATTTTGGTTTGCTTTTTTGAAAGAGACATATTGTACATTTCCTATGTATACAAAGAATGATGACATTGATGGATTCTATAGTTGAATTGATCATAGCTCTGTGTAAGGTGGGGCCCAAACAATGCTCAGCATTTTCCATTTGTTATTTCCTCGCAAGTATGTCAATTCCCCTCTAATTAATGTTTGACACACATTATTTATCATTCATTTCCCTTCGTGCCTCGACTTTATTCTGACTTGAATGAAGTTAAAGGACAAGTCCACCCCAACAAAAAGTTGATTTGGATAATGAGAGAAAAATCCAACAAGCATAACACATCAAAATCAGATGTACAATAAGAAAGTTATGACATTTTAAAGTTTCACAAAACAGTTATATGCATGTCCTGGTCGGTATGCAAATGAGGGAACTGATGACATCACTCACTCACTCTTTCTTTTGTATTTTATCATATGAAATATTCTTATTTTCTCCTCAGTGTTCTGTGAAACGAAGTTTTATTTCTTCCTGAACATGTGGAATGACCATTGATTAACATTTTAGGGTTCAGTCAAGTTGGTCCTAATTGTCAAATCTGTAAAATATGAAATATTATTTAATTCAAACAATAAAAAACAAAGTAAATAGTGAGTGAGGGACATCATAGATTCTCTCATTTGCATGTGACTATATTGTTCATATAACTATTTTTTTGAAAAATAAGCGAAACTTTAAACTGTAATAACTTTCTTATTTTACATCCGATTTTGATGAAATTTTCTGCATTATGCTTGTCTGTTTTTTCTCTGTTGATTCATATCAACATGTATCTGAGGTGGACTTGACCTTTAACTTCCATGTTTATCTTCAACTCACAGGATGTTACCAATTTTGAAGGATAAACATGGGAAGCAGTGGAGGGAAAAGTTACCCTCGGAGCCCAAGTCTCCCAGCTTTCCCTGGCCAGCCTATGTGCATTCCAGTCTTGGTTCCACTACTACATCCTCCCCCTCTTCTAATACCACCATGTCAACCAATTCTAGGAATCAAACGGCCCCAGGGTCTACCCCAGTGCAGACCATACACCCAGGTAATCATTCAGTAAAGTTGCTCAGTTTTGGCATTGGAAAGATTGATAATTGTGACCCGTTTTCATCTTTAAATGAATGTGGATATGTACATGGGCAATTCCAAGGAAAATGTTCACTCTAGTGAAAAAATAAAGTTTCAGATTTCAATTAAGCAGTCAAATTTTCTGAACTCTTTTTTTAACTAGAGTCACATACAGGGGGGGGGGGGGGGGGGCTGCCAACTTCGCATCATTTACAATGCACACAGAGTGTATTTAAGTCTATTGTTTATGCACACATACACAGTAGTGACATATGTGTCGCATTGTACAGTATACACACAAAGCTTTTCTTTACAATAAACCAATCAAAAGCTATTGTGAGCTTAATTAGCATAGTCTATGAAAATCCCCTCTTAAGATTGCATCTTGAAATTAATGTGGCGCAGGAGTGATTCTGTCCGTGGCGGGCAAAGAGTTAAAAAGTAATCTATAAAGTTTGATTTTCCAGTAGGTAAATTGCAATATTGATGAAAATTTGCATTTTTCCATCACTTAAAAAGTAGAATAGTGAATTGCAAAAAATAAAAATGGGGCCATTCATCAATTTTAGAGAAATCTATCTTCAGATTTGTGTGATTTCTTTAACATTATCAGTGTTATGTCCGTTATTTTTTCACTTAAAAGTTTTCATAGCTAGCAGAAAATTTGTCTGAAGTTATTGCAAATTCCGATTATGTGTTAGATTTAAACCCCTACCATTTACCACTTCTCACTGTCATAAAAATGGCGTAGTACATGACACTTTGCATAATGGGCATGACACCTTAGGGGAAGGCGGGGTAAGTTGTGACACTTTTTGCATTTTGCATGATAGAATTGATATGACTAATAATATTGTAGAAATAAGTACCTTGCCTTTAAATATGATTATTGGGAAATCTTTTTCACCTATATTCAACTTTCTACCCCCACCCTGAAAGTCGTTGTGACCTTTGAATAAAAACGATGTCAAGTGGCACAACTTGCCCCATCTGTGGGGTAAGTTGTGCCACCTTCGAGGGTTAGTTGAGCCACAAAAACTATGTACAAAATGTATGCGGGAAGAACCAGCATGTCAATTTTTTATTTAAAGTCTTTTCAATTGCTAATTCTCTAAAAATACTTACATTCTCTAAAAGTAAAAGAACTGTCATGTGAATTTGCTCTTTTCTGCCTGCATATCGATGGCTTTTTAAGGTTTGATTGTGTTTTCATTTACATTACCATAAGAATTACCATGGCCCAACTTGCCCCATGTTTGCTGGCTCAACTTACCCCAGTCCGAACTTAATGCGATAATTTCGCATCCACACATTTCTTATGTATCCATCATGTAAAAAACTGTGACAAGAATGAAGATCCATACCTGGACTGACAATGTTGTTCATATGCTTTATTATATGTAAAGAAGTGTGTGTGTAAAAAACACTTATCTTTTTCACACCCTTTTTTACTTTTTTGGCTGAAATTTGTATTTTTCCCTCTAAAAAAGTACTTTTTGTTTCAAAGTTGAAAACAATGTGGTGGGGTTAAGGGTTATGTAATGGGTCATCAATACATGACACCACCATAATGTCTAACTAATTCATTATTGGCCTGGGGGCGGTGGCTCAACTTGCCCCTATGCTCAACTTACCCCGCCTTCCCCTATATATGACGAGAGGCAGCATTCACAAAAATGAAATATTGGGTTCAGTGTAACAGACTTATGGTCAGTTTCAATTGCTTGAGGATAGCTGAATGTTAGAATGTTATATATACTATTAACTCATTAATTCATTAAATCTGCATGTCATTCAAGCTAAAATTGAAGTTGATGAATTATAAAAGTTCAGCTCTCTTTCTGGTAGATATTTTTGAGAATTGCCAGTACGCCACAGAAGCCCGATAAGAAGATGCAGCCAGCTCTGGCAACATACTTGGATCACAATCTGCATCATTTGTGTTTGTTAAAAAAAAACTTCATTCTTGTTTGCCATGACAGATTGGAACATGATAAAATTGCAACTTATGCATTCATGAGATCGTTGTCTTCATTGATGATACTGCTTCAAAGTATCTGACTTTCTCCAACCTCAACTTCTTCAGTGATGGTGCTGGCTCACAGCATTATGTTCAGTCATAGTCACAATGTGAATGATTCATTTACACAGGTAACTCTGAACAATGTAACAAAATTAGATACAGCCTCATTTGTCAGAAAGCAAACTCTTAAGATGCTATGGAAAGATGTTCATCCATTGAAAGGTACACTGCAAATACATTGGTTGCAACCAGTCAGTAGGGAAGTATCCAGTTCAAAACCAACACTGGAGCTTGTGAGAATATGAAACAAACAAATACACAAATTCGACACAAATTTGAATGTGAGCAGGGAGTTCATAAAGATTCAAGACTGCATAACCAGTGATGATGAGCCACAATCTACTCCCTCCCCTCTCCGGAAGTACAAGTGAACACCTTTGTGTGAATTGAATTTTCTACTAAGTAAACACAAATATACTTTGTTGCCCATGCGACCACATAACAAGAAGACGATGGACATAGTGTGAAATTTTTCAGGGAAACCGTGAACTCATTCTCTTACTGTCATGAAAAGGAAACATTTTATTAAAATAATCAAGAAGTGGATGTTTTAAATATAAACATGCAAGATTTGATGAGAGGATGATTATACTCAGGATGATATCAGTTCTGAATGAAAGAAATTCTCAGTAGTGATATACAAATATTCCAATTTCCTTTCAACTCATACATATTTCATATCGGTAATGAAAGACTGCTTCCAGGAACTGCTTTTAACCTTTAAAGTGCATTTTATTATTATTATTTGATAAAAAAACAACAACTGACATTACTAGTATATTCTTTATCATGAAATACATTTTCTTCTTCGAGAGAGACTAAGTGCTGCTTCAAGATGATGAAGATAGACGCACTGGTTGTGTGTGTATGTGTGGAACTTTTCACATACTGTTATTTCATAATAAAAGCTCATGTTCTTGTAGTGCAGGTGCAAATATACATATGTAAGTAAAAACATTCTTGTTTGTGGTTCTGCATCCCAACTCAAGAAGGCCTTGAAGGCATCAACAGATGGGGTAATGGGCTGGATGCTGTTGGAGGTTGTTCCAGTCTTTGCAGGTTCTTGAGGGGTAATGGGCTGGATGCTGTTGGAGGTTGTTCCAGTCCTTGTAGGTTCTTGAGGGGTAATGGGCTGGATGCTGTTGGAGGTTGTTCCAGTCCTTGTAGGTTCTTGAGGGGTAATGGGCTGGATGTTGTTGGAGGTTTTCCAGTGCTTGTAGGTTCTTGAGGAATAATGGGCTGGATGCTGTTGGAGGTTTTCCAGTCCTTGTAGGTTCTTGAGGGGTAATGGGCTGGATGCTGTTGGAGGTTGTTCCAGTCCTTGCAGGTTCTTGAGGAATAATGGGCTGGATGCTGTTGGAGGTTGTTCCAGTCCTTGCTGCATAAAAGCCTATCTTGTTTGTCAACGTCCTTGGTAGCTTCCTTGCCTGTGCTGTCGCCTTCCTTGCCTGTGTTGTCACCTTCCTTGCATGTGCTGTCGCCTGGCACAGTATCATCTCTTCCGAGAAGTGCTCCATTCCTCAGATTCATTCTCACTACTCTGTTCTTTGTTGGGATCTTTGTCTAGTTCATGTCTTCAAGAGGATCTCCACTGTGGAAATTATCTGTGGAAGATATCATATCTGCGGGGATATGTTGTATCTCAACATATAGACTATTAAAATGCTCTGCTTTGCTTTGAAACTACGACATATGTCCTGCAATACTCTGCCTCTGGACGGAGTGATGATCAAGCAATTCTGCTCGCGCTCGACATGACATGCACGCGGCTGTTTAATTGCGTGTTAAGCTTGGATTTATATACATGCACAGGTCTTGTACTTTTTGATTTCTTCACCCAAAAATTAGATTCGGTCGTAGTGGTATACTATAAGCATTGTATTGTATATAAAATTATCATGAATATTTATACATTAATAAAACCTGCTTATAAGATTTACATGTTTTTCTTAGTATTTTGCTGTTATATTCATCAATCATATTTCTTTCATTTTGAAACTAAGAAGTGCCGATGTCGTTCACTTCATAAGGGTGTCATGTTCGTTATGCTTGTGTATTGTCAAATACTAAGCTATGAATAAAAAAAGAACCTTTACTATCAACTTATTTTTGTTTAATTACATGTAGATGTGGTGGATGGTAGTACTAGTAACTGGAAAATATTCATTAATTGTTACTTTCTGGTACAGAATAATTTTTCTTAGTATTCTTTTTTCATTTTATAAATATTGTAAGAAAAGTCTCCCTCTAAAATTACAATATTATGAGATATTACAGAATGCTTTTCTGATGTGTGTCTCTAACTTGTACCCTTAATATGTAAACAATTAGACTTCTACCATATCTTGTAATGAAATGATTATATTAACTTACACAAAGTGGATGTAACTGTCATGTCCGTTATGCTTCATATAGGTGTGTCATGTCTGTTACGATACATTTTGAGCTATGAATACATAATATACTGAACAACTGTTGTTGAACATCATTTTGTGAATGGAGCATGATCTTAAAGGAGAATGAAACTCTTTGAGCAAGTTAGCTTTTGTGAAAGCAGAAAAATCAAAGAATAAGATCAACAAAAGTTTGAGTAAAATAGGACTAGCAATAGAAGAGTTACGAGCATTTGAATGTCGAGATCACTAATGCTATGGAGATCCTCCCATTGGCAACGCAACCAAGATCCATGATATCACAGATGAACAACTCTCCCCTTTTGGACACTGAAAATATACCCCAAAACATCTCTTTTTGCTCTTTCTAATCATATGACAAACGATTCATCAATGATATAATGTTGTGAAACCTCTGTACTTGTCCTCTCATAAAGAGAACACCTCACCCAGTAGCGTACCGTGAACCGCAGGAGACAAAGCATTGGGGGGGCAGTGCATTGTCTGTGAACAATGCTTTGCCCCCCCCAATGCTTTGTCTCCTCCGAGTCACGGTACGCTACTGACCTCACCTTGTGATAGATTCTATAAAAGTGAGAATATAAGTGAAATAAGTACTAAAGCAATGAGGGAGTTGTACGTGTGTGACATCACAGATCTTGGTCGCATTGCCAATGGGAGGATCTACATGGCATTAGTGATCTCAATATTCAAATGCTCATAACTTTCTTATTATTCATTCAATCTTCCTCAAACTTTCAACAATATGTTTCTTTGATTTTTCTCTTTGATATGGATTCAGCTGGTTTCAAGGGTTTCATTCTCCTTTAAGGTGTAATCAATACCAACATCAGATTCATGCAGTCTAAGAATTCACAGGAATTTGATAAGCAATAGGAGGTTAAAATGCTTTGTCAATTCCGTGTTCATGTCCATTACGCTCACAAAGAGTGCAGTTTCTCTGCACCTGTTCAACGAAACGATTTGAAATTTCATGTGTATGTAACTGATACTTAAATGTGTTTGATAAGTTCACTAACAATTATTCAAAGACTGTCAATTCTACTGTATGAAACTTAAAATTACACAAATTTGTCTGACTGTCATGTCCGTTACGCTGGAATTGACCACATGTACCTATAATGAATTAATAGGGTGATCATGGTGGTGGTTGTTTTAACCAAATGCTAAGAACACATGAATGATTGTGAGCAAGCAACTAGCAATCGTAATGCTCTAATTTAAATGATTTGAATCCAAAATTTAGCTGCTAAAACAAATGCTGCACAGACAATATCACCTGCGGCAGAAGTTGCTTCATCATTGCCGTCCTCATCTACCACTCCTCCTGCTGCAAAGGCGCCATCGAGTGCTTCAACAGGGGGTGCTGCACCACCCGAAGGAGCCATGCCGTCTTCTACGAAGACTGCTCATAAACCCAAGACGTCCCCGTCGCAACCTCCACTGAGAGAAGCAGGGAAGAAGAAGACCACTAAGGATAAACCGAAAACCAAAGAGGAAAGGTTCCAGGAATTCAAGGCTCAGGGCAATGACCTTGTAAAGAAGGTATCTTCATGTGTTTTTTTTCCTCCGTCATATACTTAAAGATTAATTTAACTTTTTCATATAAATGGTTTTTAGATAAGTTCATGCACACATGTCTGGATGAGGGCATTTTCCCTTTTTCGACATGACTCAGATTGGAAATGGTTGAATGGCAATTTTTTTTTTTACTGGAAAGAAAACAACAAAATGAGAATAGCATTGTTCACTGAAAAATCCAAATACTACATTATACAGAGATCAAGTTCTAACAAAATTCAGCCTCTTGTTATCCATCTGTTTTGTTAAATGCAATATGATAATAGCAATGTAAAGATCCAACTACAGTCCTTCTTCCACTCACCTTGTCACTATATCAGAAACATACCATCTCTTACATGTACATGTATGTTATAGTATCTTTTTTTAATGTATTCACAGGGTGCATACAGTCAAGCTATCGGCTGCTATACCCGAAGTATTGAAGTAGACTCAAGCCAATCTGTCAGCTATTCCAACAGAGCACTCTGCTATCTCAAACTGAACCTGGTAAGGAAACAATCAACTATTAGAATGTGCTATTAGAGAAGAAAATTAGGGGAAAAAAGTTGGTGTGAATATGAAGACAGCACTCAAACATTTGTGACTTGGAGAATTTCATCATAATTAGATGTAAAATAAGGTGAAAAATTTTCGCAAATACGGGAAATGATGACATCACTTAAAATTTACTTTGTATCTTATTATAAATGAAATATGAATATAATAAATTTTCTTCCTTGAATATGTAGAATTGCCATTAATAATAATAATTATAGTCAGTTTCTTTGCATTTAATAAAATAAAGGAAAGGAAAATATTTGTTATTGAGTTCACTTTGTTGAAATGTTGAGTACATTTTGAATTAGTAAGAGCTGTTCTAAATTGTCAACTGTAACTATATCAAATGCTATCAGCAAATTTGGAAGGTTGATTTTACTAAACCGGAGCAGCATGAGCAAGAGAATGCCAAACATCTTTTTTTGTTGATATTGGGGGAACGATTGATAAATTCTTATTGTGTTAATGAAGATATCCTGTTATCTGTGTATTTTCCTTCCACTCAGCCGGAAGATGCAATCGAGGATTGTAATGAAGCCTTGAAGAGAGATCCTAAAGGAGTCAAAGCTCTCTATCGTAGAGCACTGGCTAGGAAGGTAAGATCAAGTTGGTGCAGTGGTTTCCAAGTATGAATAGAAACCGTGAGTGCATTGTTGTGTGTTCTATACTGGTAATCCTGCACAAGATTTACAACAATTGCCACCAGGTTATCCTTACACTTACCAAAATCTTGATGTAACATTTGAGACTCAACATAATTATTCTGGACATTCTAGACAATCACTTAAAATAACTATACCTTATTCATAAGTCTGAACCCCTTATTCTCATTTTAACTGCACTTCCTAAACTACTCAAGACATGAATTATTTGATTTGGTAAAGGTCAAGTCCACCCCAGCAAAATGTTGATTTGAATAAATAGAGCAAAATCAAACGACCATAACACTGAAAATTTCATCAAAATCGGATGTAAAATAAGAAAGTTATAGCATTTTAAATTTTCACTTATTTTTCACAAAACAGTGATATGCACAACTCAGTGACATGCAAGTGAGTCAGTCGATGATGTCCATCACTCACTATTTCTTTTGTTTTTTATTGTTTGAAATATACAATTTAATTTTTTACAGATTTGACCATAGAGACCGACTTGACTGAACCATACAGTATTGAACAATGCTAATTTCACATGTATAGGGAGGAATTAATCACTGTTTCACTTGACAATGAGGAAAAACTTAGAATATTTCATATAATAAAATACAAAAAAAATAGTGAGTGGATGACGTCATCACTTTCATCATTTGCATATCGACCAGGATGTGCATATAACTGTATTGTGAAATTAAGCGAAACTTTAAAATGTCATAACTTTCTTATTTTACATCCAATTTTGATGAAATTTTCGGTGTTATGCTCGTTGGATTTTTCTCTTTATATTTAAATAATTTTTTTTGTTGGAGTGGACTTGTCCTTTAATGGGGTTACTTTTCATGGAATTGCCCTTCTCTTATTTATAAAAAGTATAAAGTAAAGTCTGAGTTTGTCCACAAAAGCTATATTCTTAAGGCCTCTTTAACTTCGACCATGGTCTAATACTATGGGATATCAAAAATGTAAAAAAAAAAAACATGGTTATGTTTCTTATGCTCACTGTGCTATTTCATGATGCTACAGTGGCAAAATGTTATCATTCCAATACAGTTATGAATTACCTGACTAATAGACAAGCTGATAAAATCAAACCTGTGCTATTAAACATTTGTGTCACAATTGGTTATCCATACTTAACCCACATGTTTAGATCAAGAGTTTAAATTAAACTCTATATAAGTTCAGAATGCAGGTCTACTTTTGTTACATGTTTATTGTAGACGTTGGGTAGTTTCCAGGAGAGTGTGAAAGACTTGATGGACTTGCTGAAAATAGAACCCGCTAATCCGTCTGCCAAGAAGGAACTGGAGTTGGTGAAAGATGCCTGGAGGAAGGTGAGTGAGGGATATTGGATTCAAAGTCAAACCTATCTATTAAGGCTACCCAAGGGACCTTCTAGAGTAGGGCGACAAAGTAAAGCTGTGGAAATAATACTACCGAGCAGATTGTCTCAATTTTCTTGCTTGAATTTATTAGCCTGTAATGTGATAATCCCTGTGGCATAGCCACTTGTTCAACTTATATGTAGTTACCCGCAGCAATATTGCATTGGAGTATCAGTCGAAAACAAACAAAACTACATGAAAAGGAAAGAAACAGAACTGTTTGTTCTCTAATCTCCTTGATTCCTCAGAAAAGTATAATATTGCATATTTTCTTCTGTTTACCTTGAATTCCCATAGGATTTGAGAGATAAACAGAGCAAGGCTGCTCAGGAGAGTAAAGAGAATGGTGTAGAAAATGGAGTTCATATGAAAAAGAAATCTGGCAAAAGGATGCAGATTGAGGAAGTGACCGAGAGTAGCGATGAAGAGCAGGTAAGTCAGTCAATATTTTTGCCATGTAAATTTTTTTTTACCGCTCCACTCACTGACTTTTTACTTTCAAGTCTTGCGCATCTTTTGAGACCAAATTTGTGACACCCGGGTACGCGGTTCTGAAATTACGCAACAACCAAAAATTGCCCAAAAATGTGATTTTGTGTACAAAGTCAATGGAAATTGTGTTTTCAACCAAAAATCATAAATGTATGATTATTTTTAGTTTTGCTGGTCTAAATGGATTTATTTTATGCTGTTTATGATCTCTAAGGATACTCCCCAGTGAGTGGAGGATGTGCACACATTGTGTGCGGGAATGACTGATTGAATCCGATGACCGGGGTAATAATATATATGTAAAGCGCTTAGACACGTCGTTCCGATGTATTAAGCGCTATATAAAAAACGGATTATTATTATTATTATTATTAAGGAGTCCCTGACAAAGTTAATAGAAAAAACAATGAAAAACAAAAGGTAAACAAAAAAGAAATACATAAGAAATTGCAAAAACAATATAAAACATACGAAATTGATCTGATATCGCAATTTTCTTTCTTTTACATTTGTTAAGAATACCACAAAGACTAGACAAAAATTAGAACATTTGGAGCTTTCTTTAGGGAGTTAGAGGAAAAAGTAAGATTTTGCATACTAATTACACATAAATTAGCATAATCAAGTAATAGCAATTTCAATGATATCCCAAAATACCCCGACCTAGATAGGGTTAAATCGCAGACTTATGTCCCCAACTATGGGGGTGGCAGGACTCACTCAGCACTCCCTCCTCCCTCAATCCAACCCTCCTACCGCTTGTTTCTTCCTCGTCTTTTCGGTTTCCTTTCTTCCCCCCCCCTGACCAGCCACCTCAAAACTCAAGTGCCCTTCTCAAAACAAGATCATTATCCCTCCTCAACATATGCCCATACCAACGTACTCTGTTCGCCTTTACCATCTGATCCACTGTCTCTTCCAAACCCAACATTTGCATCAAATGCTCTGTCCTTTCTTTCCATCAACTTTGTAGCAATTATAATTTTTAACCATGGTTTTATTAGATTCCATTTTAGGGGGTGGGGGCTTTTCAGAGATGCTAACTGTTCATTTTCTGCAGTATTTTATCCATTTTTAATAAAAATACTGCAGGTTTTATGAAAATACTTTTTCCCCCTCGAAGTTGTGTCTATTGGAGAAAGTTGAAAATAATCCTTTTACACCAAAAAATACACATTTTCCATCCCCTTTTCTTTCAATAGGTTATATTGCTTCTTTTTTTCCTTCAAATAGAGGGGGTGGGGATAGACATTTCATATAGTTGTGAACTATTTCATATAGTTGTAAAGTATGAACTAAATATTCAACAGTCAAGTAGGATGACAAACGCTGTCTTGATATTTAACTGCAAGGTTTATTATTTTTTGTTTGTTTAATACTCATTCAGCATGGCTAGTTGATGACAGCATATATCTACTGTACATGTACATGTACAACAACACATTGCATTTTAAATGTCATGATTAGAAACTCAAATTTGTAGGTATGATAAACCCTAGCTGGTATCAGAATTTATTAACTGTGAAGAAACCACCAGGATTGTATTCTCTCAGCTATTTCATATCTTTCCTCCCACATTGTAAATGGGCCAGATGCAATTGCTTCAAGCACAAGCAATACATGTAGCTAGCCAAGCAATGGAGCATGCTTCAGCAATTGCTTTATTGTCTCGCCCACCAGAGGTGAAGGCGAGACTAAGGGATCCAAATGTCGTCTGTCCGTCACAAATCTAATGACACATAGCTCCGCAACCGTGAGTCACTTTTCAACAAAACTTGGGTGGTAGATGGACTTGGGGGACCTGCATGTTATTCTGCAGTCGGAGGTCACATGGTAAGGTCAAAGGTCATTCTCAGGTCAACGTTAAAGTTTACATGCAAGACTCGTATGCCACCTAACTCCGCAACCGTAAGTCACTTTTCAACAAAACTTGGATGGTAGATGTACTTGGGGGACCTGCATGTTAGGATGCAGTCGGAGGTCACATGGTAAGGTCAAAGGTCATTTTCAGGCCAACGTTAAAGTTTACATGCAAGACTCTTTCATGACTCATAACTCCACAACCGCAAGTCACTTTTCACCCAAACTTTGATTGTCGATGTAGTTACGAGATGTCATGCTGCAGTTGCAGGTCACATGGTAAGGTCAAAGGTCTTGTTTCTTGTTGATAAATTTGAAAACATGTACATGTAGGCTATGGTACACCTTGGGGTTCTCTCTCAGGTGCATGAACATGATTAAAATACGAGAACGCCCTGATCTAGCAAACGCTCAAGCTGCTCTGACAGAGCGTGAAAAAACCCAAGCAAGTGCTTAAATGCACAAATGAAATGATCGCTTTATGCAAACGCTTTTTTAGCAATAGCTTAATTGTCAGGGAAATACTAGCAGTCAGTTAGCAATTGCTTGAACTTACTAGCAAAGCATAAGTTAGCAATTGCTTGAACTTACTAGCAAAAGCATGTGCTCGCTCATATTTGTCTCACCTGCAAAGAAGTGTGAGACTAAAAGGCGCCGCTTTTCCAACGGCGGCGGCGTCAACATAAAATCTTAACCAAAGGTTAAGTTTCTAAAATGACAGCATAACTTGAAAGTAGGAAGACCTAGTTCATGAAACTTGGACATAAGATTAATCAAGTATTACTGAACATCCTGCCTGTGTTTCAGGTCACATGACCAATGTCAAAGGTCATTTAGGGTCAATGAACTTAGACAATGTTGGGGGAATCAACATCAAAATCTTAATCTTAGGTTAAGTTTTTGAAATTTCGTCATAACTTCAAAAGTATATGGACCTTGTTCATGAAACTTGGTAATAAGGGTAATCAGGTATTACTAAACATCCTGCCTGAGTTTCAAGTCACATGACCAAGGTCAAAGGTCATTTAGGGTCAATGAACTTTGACCAAGTTGGGGATAAATGTTGAATTACCATCATAACTTTTAAAGTTTATTGATCTGATTCATATAACTTGGACATAAGAGTAATCAAGTATTACTGAACATCCTGTGCGAGTTTCAGGTCATATGAGCAAGGTCAAAGGTCATTTAAGGTCAATTGCACTTTCGCCAAGTTGGGGGTATTTGATGAATTACCATCATAACTTCAAAATTTATGGATCTGATTCACAAAACTCGAACGTAAGAGTAATCAAGTATCACTGAACATCCTGTGTGAGTTTCAGTTCACAAGACCAAGGTCAAAGGTCGTTAAAGGTCAATGAACTTTGACCATGTTGGGGGTATTTGTTGAATTACCATCATAATTCTGAAAGTGTATGGACCTAGTTCATAAAACTTGGACATAAGAGTAATCAAGTATCACTGAACATCTCGTGTATGTTTCAGGTCACATGACCAAAGTAAAAGGTCATTTAAGGTCAATGAACTTTGGCCATGTTGGAGGTACATATTAAATTGCTGTCATAACTTTCAAAGTTTATGGATATAGTTTATTAAATGTGGACATAGGGGGGTAATCAAGAATCACTGACAAGACTTGGGTCACATGATCAAGGTCAAATATTTAGGGTCAATGAAGGTATTGTATCCTTACATGAATGGTGGTTTTAGGAATAATTCCTTTATAGTAGTTTTCAAAGTTAGCACTGCTGCTGTATTGAATCGCGTAGTGCAGGTGAGACTACCAGAGGCGCTCCACTTGTTGTGCATACATGTACATATCTAGCAAAAGCCTAGCAAAAGCAATTGCTACTTTTTATGCATCTGACCCAATGTTAAACTGCTTCACCTTTCATAAGAGTAGGGACTTATCCTGATGAAGGAGTTAAAATCAAATTACTGTCATTTAAATTCATTGAATATATTTGTTAACAATATCATGATAAATTAGAGGAAATTTTTAATCTATAGTGTAAATTCTTTTAGAACAAGTGAGACATTTGTGTTAAGAAAATAACAATCAATCCATTATCTTCAC
The DNA here is from genome assembly GCF_037042905.1 of Lytechinus pictus. NCBI lineage: Eukaryota > Metazoa > Echinodermata > Echinoidea > Temnopleuroida > Toxopneustidae > Lytechinus > Lytechinus pictus. The sequence continues at coordinate 43,678,060 of NC_087245.1, read as the reverse complement.
AGGATCCAGTTTCTAGGAAAAGTAATATACCCTCTTCACCAAAAGCAACCTCTTTGCCAGCAGCTGAGAAGGGAGGTATAGATACAGGGAAAAAGGAAAAAAGGAAGAATTTGTCGGCTGCTGCCACAGAAAGTAGTGGAACAAAGTCTTCAAATGTTGCAAATGGCTTACCAGCTCAAAAAAAGGTAAATCAAGAAGCTAAATGCAGTTTTAGGTCCTAAATAGGTTCCATGACACTTGCTCTGGTGACAATTGCTCTGCTGTAAATTCCACACACTAATGGAATGCCCAATTTCAGCCCTGGACTTGACATTATACCCTATCCTAAACCTAACATAAAACCCTATTGCAACTTTATTTGAGACCAAATTAAGCCTGGAGCAATAGTCACAGGAGCAAGTGTCACCAAATTAAGCCTGGAGCAATAGTCACAGGAGCAAGTGTCACCAAAATAAGTATAATTGACCTATGAACTTTTGATTGTCACATACTTTTCTATAATATCCTGTACAAATGTAAAATCCTCCTTATTTCTTGCAGATGACTGCCTATGAGTTCATGCAAGAGTGGACATCATTGAAGAGGAGAAAGAATGTTGAGGCACATGCTAAGCTCTTGAAACAGGTGCAGCCCAATGATATTCCAAAAGGTAGGAAATGAATAAGAAAAAAAGATGCAACTATCTTTCATCTTTGAGGCCTTGTCACATAAATGCTGTCAATTGATACTGCTTGAAAATGAGTGTGTTCCTTTATTTTAACTTTCAGCTTCAGAGCTATTTTTTAAATTGATGTATCTAGATATTGACAGACGCTGAAAGCAGTTTTGAACCTTGGATATGATCAATTTCTTGATATCTATCACCATATTCAAGTATCGTAAGCTGGCAATATGTTACGGTCTGTTTGGACGTTATCAGAAACAAAGAAAAAAGGACCACATGTTCCTATCAATCATTCCACGCTTAGCTCAGGAATCCCTTGTAGAAACCCAAATATGATGGGGGGGGGGGGCTGTTTCATGAATCTGTTCATAAGTTACGCACAACTGGTGGGTGTTTCATGAAGCTGTTCATAAAATTACGCACGACTGGAGCATGATCTTAGGTGCTAAGTGAGCTACAAAGGGATAGTATGGCACAAGAAAGGTCACCAGTCATGCATGAAATCTTGCGTAACTTTACGAACAGCTTTATGAAACACCCATCAGGTGACCCTTTCTTGTGCTTGATGATACAGTTGTGCTCAAAAGTGAGTGAAACCCACCACCAAATGAACTCCTTCATGATGAGTCTTGAATGTAGACAACAACACTACCATGTTCAGCAACCCCAGAGAAACAAACTATATTGAATATAGTATTTTATCACCTGACTTCACAATTAAATATCTAAAACATGGCAGAACTTTAACACTTTAGATATGTTCAATTTCTGGTGGGGTTCACAAACTTTTGAAGCACAAGCGGGTGTTACATACAGCTGTTCGAAAGTTCTGAGCAAATTTGAGAACGACTGGTGATCCCTTCTTCTTAGAAATGATGTACACCAAAGTTTTGTTGTTGTTAATTTAGAGCCTATGAAAGGGTCACTAGTTGTAAAAGTCACTTGTAACTTTAAGAACAGCTTCTTGGAACACCACCCTGGCTTAATATCAGTAGATGTTGTGATTTCAGTTAATCATAGGTTCATCAATTTCAGCTGTGGTAACGATCTTAAACTGAGTTTAACCCGAATCCTACAAAATGGCCACCCAAATATGCGTAAGTGTATTGTATGTACGACATTAATTTCTGTGCTCAAAGACTTTTGTAGCAAATGAGTAATTGTCCAGTAATTTACATATCTGATTTTTAAAGACCATTCTCCAATAACACTGTGCTTCCCTTTCTATGTATTTTAGTTATGAGCAACAAACTTGATGGGGACATGTTGGCTAAGATCTTAAGTGCATCGGCCAATCACCTAGTTGAAGAAGATCCTGCCTTCACCTACCAACTTCTCAACAAGCTACGATGCGTAGATCGCTTCAAGACCATCGCCATGTTCCTGACCAAAATGGACAAAGACAGTAAGACACATACCCTATCTCTCTATCTCTATCTCTCTCTCTCTCTTTTTCACTCAGTCACTATACAGTTTGTTATGTTACTGCAACAATTAACAATGTAAATTTAGTTTTAAATTTGATTTCCTTTTTTTATTACAGGAAATAGATCAATCATACACTAAAACAAAACAAACAATAATGATCTTACATCTCTTGAAGAGTTAGATGTGCAATCCAAAGTTATGATAGTCCTGTATTAAATCCAGATCAAATCAAAGTTGGTTGGGGAAGATTCCTTAAAATTAAAGTTCACAATGATGGCGATGATGAAATTGATGTTGAATCACGATGAATAACAAGAGTCACTGTAATGAATTGAAATGTCCGTGAAGACGATGTTGATGATGATTAACACTACAGTCAATTTTAGCAATCCATGGGTTGAAAAGCGTTCATTATAACAGGTTGATGATCTCGAGAACTGAGAATTCCTCTCTCATAGTAACTGCAAACAGTTCATTGAAGATTGATAGTTGTATTCCAGTTGGAAATAAACTATGCTCTGACATAAAGTCTGGTGTGAAATTTTCAGTTCTGATCTGATGTGATGAAGAAACTGCCAGCTTATATATAGATAAATTTCCACTATTATGAAAGCTTCTAGTATTGTCTTTGAACAGCACATTCTCCCAATTTCTAGAGCAGTTCAATTCTAGAAGGCTCTTGAATGGCCTCAGTGTAATTAACAATGTAAACAACATAGCATGGAATATTCTTAATCATTATATGCTATGAATATCCTTAAAGAGGAAATAACTAAATAAATGAATGTCATTGCTCGTACAAAATTTCTTATATATAACAAGTTCATCGCTTGAAAATTGCAAATTTTCATCATGGATGGATTATTGATAATTTTTTTCATTTTGATGATAAATCCCTCTTAATTTGATAACAATAATTGACAAGAACAACATTTTCTATTTACAATGTTCCATGAGGAAATGTTTTATGTTGTAGAACAATGTGATTTCTATTATTAGAGCAAAAGTTGAGATTGTGAATATTTCATATAGTAAAATACCAAAGGAATTGTTTGTTTTTCATCATTTATTTAACTATGCCATTATGTATATATTTTATGTAATGTTTCTATCAAGCTTTCACATCTGTTTTTTGAGCTTGTTAATTATCATCTGATTCCCTGAAGGCTTGGCCTTCAGGGAATCAGATGATAATGCAATGATTTTCTCGTGCAAATGAAAGATGCATCTATACAGGGATGTTTTAAATAAGGGTGTGTTCAATATTGATGTTCAAATTTAAATAGCAACATGAATAATTAAAAACGCAATTACAGAACACAAAAACGATAAGGGATGCACCGTTCAAGGTAAAAAAATATAAAGCTGATTATACGTCAATTGTCTTTAAATTTCCTGCTCTTGTAGTTGACCCTTCCCACAAAAAAAAAAATCAATTCTGGTACGTGTTTGTGTAGGCTTTCACTGTGAGAGAAAATTTAAAGACGTTTCATACATGTACTTGCATGCGCAATGTTAAAGGTTGTAAAATCTGAAAGCATTTCCAAACGCAACTTTTTCAGTGTTTAGATATTTCACCGAATCGCGATCTGAAAAATGTTTACGATTGGAAAAGGGGGACAGTGATCACACCCTTTGTTTTTCAATATATCAATTTTGTGTAATTGGGTTTTCAATCATGATGCATGTTGCTGTTCAAATTTGAAAGCTCAACAGCACATTTATTCCTGTAAAATGTGCAGTTGAGCTCTTGTAAAAGGAAATATTTTCACATCCAGATATTTCCATGCCCTAATGGTTTACTTTTCAACAGAGAGCTCTCTGTATTCTAGTTAATAAAAATGTTGCAATTTACTTACATTCCTGGGCTGGAGGGAACAAAAAGTTGATAATTTTATAAAATTGCCAAGTTACCAGCACTGGAGACTTACCAGGTTCACCCGCTAAATCTTCTCTTTTTTTTGTTTCTTTTTTAAAATTCTTGAATCACTCCAGATATGCAGAGATGCATCAACATGATATCATCAAAGCCAGAGATATGCAAGGAAGATGACCTCAAGAAGCTCAAGAAAGCCTATCAGATATAAGACAAAATGTAATATGCCCCTGGAGTGGAATTACTGGATTTGTTCATTTTCTTTTTGACCTTCTGTTTCTTTTTCCCAGTGTAGATCATACTTCTTGCAAAGTTCAACATGTAGTTTCTAACACTGTAAAGATTTGTTGCCCTTTATGTTTAGGTTGTACCCTATTATTGTAGTTTACTTTTTGACTAAAAAGTCATAAGGGATATATTATATGGTTAGTGGTACTGGTCTACCAAGTATTTCTTTGCGATCTTGATCGGAGAGAGGGGATAAGGTATTGGGACAAATCAAAGGCTTTCAATCAATCACAAAATGACAACGACCATTCAGGATCAAAAGATTGTATGCTTTTTATCGCTAAAAGGTACTAACATCGTCATTTGAATTTTTCAAGTGACAGAATTATTAGGACTGCCAAAAAATTTGCCCTTGATATATGAGAAGGTGCCTTTCGATGCTATTGCTGTTCTAATATTGATCAGTTTGCTTTGAACGCATTACTTCATTTGACAAATAATTAAGACTTGAATGCAACTTTGTAGTGGAGATCAATACATTTATTACTGTAACCAAGTCAAGTGTCGGACAACCGTATTCTCACATAACTAGCTTAGATGGCGCTATAACATCAGATACAAATCAACTGGCGATTGGTTTACATTTGGCCTGTTGTCAAATACCAATTACCCTTTGAAAGATGTGATGACAAGCAAGTCTAAGGTATAACTGAGTAATCATGAAATTAGATATGTTAATTGCATTGAATTAAAAATACCAGTACATGTATATCGTGCGCATGATCTGAAGAAGGTCATTTGTACTAAAGTGACATGGTCGTTTAACATCTAATGTTGATGTCTTGATTATTCATATATTCATTTGAATTGGGTTTTTCATTAGATCCACAAAAAAGCAATACGTCCATTAGCGACTGGTATTTCATAGTTGACCAAGTACATTGATCTAACACCATGCTAATGCATTCATAGCATGTTCATTGTGTGCTATTGTCACCTGGTCTATGCACTTACTTATGTAATATCTTGCTTTGAAATCTGCCTATCATAATGAAAGAAATGAAAGGTTTTTCTTTTTTGCAATAATTTCGTCAGTAACTTTATGAGATAAAAGATAATAGTTCAATTGTTTCAAACTAGGGAGAGCCTCTTGGTATTTACATCGCAAAATGAATTGTTTACCAAGTAAAATTAGAAAATTAAATGCTAAGGTGGATTGACTAAATGGCTCTAATAATCCAAATAAAATAGTTTCACATGAATTGAAATAATTAGGATTAAAATCAGTCACTCGCATACGCAACACATTCCAAAAGGATGCCATTTTAGGGCATGCAAAAAACAAATGATCCAATGTCTCGGGTGTCGCATTGCAAAAAGAGCATAATGCGTTGGTTTTCTTTCCTATTTTTGTGAGCCATTCATTTGTAGGTATTAAGTTATTTAAAATTTTATAGTGTGTGATTCGAAGTCTGGTGTCAATAGTGATTCGTAATGGAAGAGTGAACAATTAGTAAGTCTGACGCCTATCAATGTTGTAAAGTTGATTAAAACGAGTAAACACCTTGGAGGTTTCGGGGTTATTTGATTATTGCAATTGATATTGCAGCATTTCTAGTTCAGCAAAAGATGCTGATTATTCTGTTGTTTTCCTATTCATTTTCAACAAATTGTCAAGTTTGAGTTTTTATTTTCTTTGTGTGTGTTCAAAGAGTATATGACTTTAATAAGGCACTACATTTGGAAAATGTTTACTAAAGTAAGTAATAGTGCATGTATCAAAATCTTTCTGAGTGTAATGCAAGTACTTGACTTAATTACATGGTTTGGTCAGAAGAAAAATAATGAAAAGAGTACTGTGGTGAATATGAGTTCAAGTTTTCATTGGATTAAAGGTTTGATATTGATTTCCCTTTTGATTTTTTTTTAAAGATTAATTTCCCTTTAGTGTACTTGTATACTTAATGATAATAATAATACGCATTTATATAGCGCCATCTATCTAGAAATACTCTATTAATTCTACTGCCTTCCAGTGATCATGCATTCAAGAAATTAATCCTGCTGGGTACCCATTCACCTGGGTTGAGTGCAGCACAATGTGGGTAAATTTCTTGCTGAAGGAAAACATGCCATGGCTGGGATTTGACCCCACGTCCCCCATGATTGAAAGATGAGAGTCTTAACCACTAGACCACGATGCCCAGAAACAAGTGCAAACAAGTACAGGTTCAAATAATATTTACATCATTAAAAAGTATACTGGATTTATGTATGAATTAGCATTTATAGAACAAAATGATTTTATAAAAATCAACCATTTGATCATGTACATATTAACAACATATTAAAAAGTTGCACAAAATGCCAATTTGGATATGATCATTATGATAATGGCCATGTTCCTTGTGGGAGGAAGTCTTAAAAACTCCCCCTTCCTCCACACACATAAAAAAAATATTTAAAAAACGGATTAAGGACAATTCAGTTTGAGGTGGGAAATAGATTTGTTTACTTTCACTTTCTTTTGTCGTCTATGGAGAGGGTTGTAGAGAAAAAATATCCACCATAAAGGAATGTTTTATGTATGCCCACACCCTGGCAACGTGACCCCCTAAAAAATATCTGAAATATTTCGGCTGAGCAATTTCTCCCCAGTTTACTTTGTGTAGTCACATTTTCTCGTTCTACATGCAGTAAACTTACCTTTCTTTTTCAAGTTAAGTGAATTTGTTAGCAATTTTATTTACCCCAATATCACACGAGACACCCACATTAATGGTCAAATTTTCTGATTCCTCATAAATCATGTGATAACAGAACATCACATTTTGAAGTAGAATAATGAAGAAATCCATTGGTCTGTAGTTACTGTGTATCAATGCACATCGTTAATATTTATAATCTTCTTTAATAGTACACACTGTATTTGACAATTTTAATTTCAAATAAAATATTCTCAAATTGTATTGTATGTTGAAAAATACATTCTCTTTCTTTATCTCTCACTTCTTTCATTCTCTCTCACTTCTTTCATTCTCTCTCACTTCTTTCATATGTTGTTTAACAGAGGTCATATGATAAGATAGCAATGATGTAATCAACAAGATTTTTGTTACTTTTTGAGGAAATAATGAAACCTTCTTCCACTTCTTAATGTTACATGAGGTTGTTTGTGCATTATACAATAATTCAAAGAGTTGCCTTTTTGCAAATACATGTATTTGAATGATAATGACTTAAAATGATGATGATATCATTACAAATGTATCCCAGTTTGGGATCTTAATCAAATAAAGAGCTATTCATCAGAATTTCATTTGCCTTTTCTGAGTTTCTTGTAGTATAAATTCAAGCGCACCCTCAAAGGTTTTGAAATTTTCAGGTTACGTGATATACAACTTGTGTTGGAATGCCCTGAATGTTAGAAGAAAGTATATATTTAATTATTAAACATAGCAGTATAAAGCTAATGATTATTTGGCTTACTTGTTTCCATATATCCAATATATTGCCTGTTATGATTGAATTAAAAATGCAATGTGTTGAAATTTGCATTTTGATATCTTTTACTAGGTATTGATATTCAGCCTTCAATGTTGAAATTTCATAAATTTGTATTTTGATTAATTGATAGTACTTTAAGCCCTGATCAGGCCATAGCTCAAACTTTCACCCAGAAAATGTGCAAGCACAAATGAAAAGATCTGCAGCATTCGAGGTCTTAGTATCTGACAGGAGTTTTGGGGTATGCAATGAGTTAACATTACTGATAGTGATGTTATCTCCGCACCTTTTCTTTTGTAGTTTATCATATAAATTTAGGAGTATTCATTTTCTCCAATCATACAAAAGGGATTATTTGCTCATTATACTCAAACTCGGGAGTGGGCCTCCCATCCCCAAGTATCCCCCTCCAATGATTCTTGAAATAATCCAAATGACACAAGATTTTACCACATTCTTTTTCGGAGTTTCACACAATTTTTGAGACCCACTTTTTCATGTTTCATCAACACGTTTGACCAAAGAATGACTCAAAAGATGTAATTTTGTGTGTTATTTCAATACAAACTGTGTTTTAGACTTGGTACTTCTTTTGCCAAAATACTCGACAGCAATTGAATATGGTGTTTGCGATTGTTAAAATAAAGCCATGAAATTTCATTGAAAAAAAATATATTAAAAACAAAAGGTTGGAAAAGCATGGAAATACATATGAAACTGATAAAACAAGTACATATGAATTGATTTGTATATCGTAACCTTTTCGTAATCGATTGTTGAGGTCGTCACAAAGTGGCTCAAACTGTGATTTTACGTCACACGGGCCCTCTTCACAATTACAACCACTCTCGTCCCCAATATCGTGATTAGAAGTGAAATCACATGCCCTGATCGGTGTTTAAATGGAGATGAAGTGATTCTGAAAAACATTCTCAAGCAGTTTGCATACGTTTTTTTTTTGGTCACTGCAATCACGTGCATAATATTGAGACAAATAGGTTTTTTGGGGAGGGGGCAGGGGAGATAGGATGATATTACATATTACAGTACCCCCATGCTGCCTACGATATAAGCCATTTCCATTGAAATTGAAATACCAACGTAGAAAGAAGAAAAAGCTCCCACCCACCAAAAAAAATAAAAAATTCTAGAACCACACTTGGAGCTTTGCATTTTTAATTTCCTAATGGTGACGATCTTTCAGTTTTTTTTTTTTTTTGGTTCCTTTTGTCATGTTTAAGGACCCCCTTCCCCAAGCTTAGATATACCTTCCCCCATGTGTTCTTCCTCCCCCGCCCTTTCCCCTCAGCCACACCTACTCCCAACCACCACCCATTTGGTGCAACCCCTAAAAAAAAAAATGTCTAGGATCCTTTTTTTCAATGACCCTGAAGCTAAGCAAGACAATATCCCACAGATAACTTGAAGTTTCCTTTTCAGCTAGACTAGCCTTTTTTTTTGGGGGGGGGGTCCTTTTCATGGCCCTCTTGGCCACATCCACCATCAACGAACAGCCAGATGCACATTTCATTACCAAGGGGCATACATTATTGCTATCCTGCCGAATGAATTTAAACACGATTGTGTGGATGACGACCGAGATCTGTTGAAGTGTGGAGGGAGGGGGGGATGCACTCCACCGGCCGTATAACCTACCAGAAATGTCCGGCCTATTTCGTGAGAGTTGATCTTTCGGATGATCATCATTCTTGTTTTAAACGTAGATATTTTTCCGTAACAAATTTAATTTTTGATATTTTTCATGATAAAATAAGAATGGTGGTGAAAATGCGAGCGTTCATTCATTTCAAAATTAAAAGAAAAATGCCAATGGGGAATGCCACAACTTAATTATTTGCCATCCGAAATTTAGGATTTGTGTGTGTGTGTTATACCTGTTTCAGTTATTGTCTGTAGACGGCGGCGGCGTCAACATGAAATCTTAACGTCAGTTTAAGTTTTTGGAATGTCATAACTCAGAAAGTGTATGGATCGAGTTTATGAAACTTAGACATAGGGTAATCATGACCAAGTTTAAAGGTCATTTAGGGTCAATGAACTTTGGCCATGATGGGGATATTTGTTGAATTGCCATCATAACTTTGATAGTCTATGGATCTAGTCATGAAACTTGGAAAAGAGTAATCGAGTATCACTGAACATCCCGTATGAGTTTCAGGTCACATGACCAAGGTGAAAGTTCATTTAGAGTCAATGAACTTAGATTATGATGCTGGAATCAAAACGAAATCTTAACCAAGATTAAACTTTTTGAAATGTTAAAAGTTTGAAAGTATATGGATCTACAGAGTGAGTCAGAAAAAATGTCCCACTTTTGTAAAGTTGAATTGTTTAAAATATGAATATTTAATCATTAGTTTCATGATATGTCTTGATAGAGGTATCCTCCCAGTACATTCAGGTACCTTTTTCATTTGATCCCCTGCACGCATGACTGAACAGCGGACAATCTTTAGAAGACTGTCAGATCTCACTAGCGCCAAGTTACAGGGTGGGGAATAAAATACTCTTTTGAACAAAGACAGTCCGACAGACTGAAACACACACGCACAAACACACACACACACACAAACACACACAACATATGGTAATAACTGGTTCATAATTTTCTCTTTTCTGATTAAGCATTGATTTTTAGCAAGATCGCTGAATGTTTAAGTGGCAATTCCCGACAATCTTTCCCCTTAAAACACATTCACTACCACCATCATATCATCATCATCATCCTCATTGTCATCATCTTGATCTTGATCTTCATCTTCATCATCATCATCAAGTGCACATAAATCCAATATGCTGGTTATGTCTTTTGTTGGTTAACAATGAAAATTTTCAATGGATGTCTGTGCTTTTGTTGCACTTGCCTATAAAAGGGCTTGCCTGATTTGGCAGCAGTCACTTGAGCCTCTTTTTACAGTAGCAAAAGTACACGAATCATGGTTCGTCCTCAATTCACACCACAACATAGGTCATTTATGGTCACAGAGTATGCAAGGACTCAGAGTGTAGCAGTTGTTTTGCAAGGGTTTCGCCGCCGTTACCCAGATGTTCGGTGTCCCAGCAGAAAGACTGTTCTCCGGAATGTTGAGTACGGAGGATGGAGACCATGGAGAACTTTGGGGGAAACAGATTCATTGTTGAACCACAATAAACTACCTCAACAAATACAAAAATTCCCTTTTAATTGTTTGTGTTTTTATTCACCGACGTTTGCAGTAATTGTGTGTCTGTGTGTGTGTGCTTGTGTGTGCATGTTTGAGTGGGTCTGCCAGTGCGTGTGCATGTGTGTGTGTTTGTGTGTGTGTGTGTGTGTGTGTGTGAGAGCATGCCAGTCTGTCTGTCTGACTGTCTTTGTCTAAAGCACTGTTTTATTCATCACCCAGTAACTTGGCGCAAGTGAGATCTGACAGTCTTCTAAAGATTGTCCGATGTTCAGTCATGCGTGCAGGGGATCAAATGAAAAAGGTACCTGAATGTACTTGGAGGATACCTCTATCAAGACATATCATGAAACTAATGATTAAATATTCATATTTTAAACAATTCAACTTTACAAAAGTGGGACATTTTTTCTGACTCACTATGTAGTGCATGAAACTTGGACATAAGAGTAATCATTAAGTATCAGTGAATATCCTGCATGATTTTCAGGTCACATGACCAAGGTCAAAGGTCAATGACCGTTGGCCATATTGGGGATATTTGTTGAATTGCCAAAACTAATAGTTCATGAAATGTGGACATACATGTAGTGGTAATCAAGGATCCTCTTGCACAAGGTCTTAGGTCACATGATCAGAGTCAATGATCATGTGAATGTTGTTTTTATTGTGAATAATTATGCTATTGAATCGCGTAATGCAGGCGAGAATGCCAGAGGCGTTCCACTTGTTTTCACCTAATTCATTCAATTCATATCAATTCAAGGCCATTTTAAAGTTATGTAAATAATAAAAAGCCGCGTTCTTGTCAATTGTCAATAAAAAAAAATGAAAACACTTTCTCCTTGGAAAGACTGTATTGAGCTCCATGTGAATCTAGTTATTATACTCGTGTACATGGCATTGATAGACAACCAAGGTAATTTTGTTTGGCCGATTTAAATGGAAGCTTAAAGGGTTTCTATACTCAAAAGCCCATTAGCCCACTTTGATGTTTAACACACGATCTTTAGGTGTCTGCCCAAGCTTATGTTTGTTGCCAATCCGCTCACGTTTAAGTTTCCATCCGCGTTTATGTCCTTTTTTCCTCATTCTCCCCCATTCCTTTTCCTCACTTTATTTTCTTATCCTCTCCCCTACCACCGCCGTTTCTTTACCATAACATAACATAATTTCTTTTCTGCCAGATGTATTTCTTCCCAACTTAACTTCTCCATCCTTTTCCAACATCACTGTCTTCACTTCCCCTTCACTTTCTTATTGTTTGCCTTCTTTTTCATCGCCGACCATTAGTCTCCCAAATGTGCAAGTCACTGAAGTCATGTTTTTTGGTGAAACCATCCATTAGTATCTATGGTGATCCTTGTATAGCTAATTTACGCTGTAACTTCCTTAAATGCATATCGATTTTATTTCCTGCGAGGGAGATTGTTGCAAGCTTTGACATAGACTAAGTAATTGTATCTCTTGACATTGTCCTATATGTGATTGCCGACGATCACTGACTTGGGTGGGCCTATTTAGCTGACAAGAGCAAGCTCCATTGAGGAGAGTGAGTACTTGATTTTTTATGACAGCTCTTAGTGAAAAATTAAGGAAATAAAGGTGGTATGTCGCCGTTTATGAGATCTCGGCAACATTTCTTATCGGCAGGTACACTTGTACATAGCTGGATATCTAAGCTAGACCTCTTCTTTAGAAGTGGTTGGCAGTCTTGACCATCCAATGCCATGTTTATATTCTCAAGCATAAACAAAAGATAATCATTGTTTCGTAAATAAATACTTGTGCATGTACAAAAATGATAAAAAGCACAATGTCGACCACCGTAGCTTTTAGCGACGGTAATGATACAAACCAAGAAGCAACATGGAATATGGAACTTAATGAACCGGTTATTGTGTTGTACATCAGTCTGCTTTCTCTCTGTGTCATCTTGAATTTAACTGTTTTGATTGTCATCAGACAGCAACGAAATTTACAAGAATACATGCGTCTTTTTCATCAGATTTTAGCAGTATCTAACATGGTTCTGGGCTGCGATTGGAGCATGTGGATTATCTTTTGGTTCGTGCATAAAGAGTCATGTACTACCATAAGCCTGGTTTTTGCTTATGCATTTTATGTCTCCTTCATGTCCGTCATGTGTTGTCTTTGTGGAATCAGTCTCAATCTTTATCTTCTTGTCACCAGGCCTCTTCGATATTACACCATAGTAACCCGAACACGTTTCTATACCACTCTTGGTGTCATTTACCTCTTGGTTATGATACTGTGCGCACCGTATCTACCGATCCCAGCGTCACCAATCATCCAAGTCTTGGTAAACCGATGCTTGGCCACCAACCTCAGTGTACAGGATCAGTGGGCCTCCATAGCGCATACGATATTCACGATCTTGCCCCTATTTGTGACGGCAATTTTTACGACGATTATGTATATGAAATTGCTCATCATTGCAAGACGCATGAGAGTTACTGCACCATTTCCAGCGAACACGACTGTTGAAAGAGATCGACGTACTCTTGGTGCGCACGCTGATAATCAGCCGACGTCAGATTTTGACACTAGTGTGAGTGGTGTCTTACGAGATCAGAATCTTTCTCAAAATCATAAGAGTCGTTTCAAGGGTTTGCTCACGATAGTCCTTCTTACAGGCTCCTTTTGCGCAGTATGGGTACCTTACGTTATGATGTTCATGATACCTATGCATCCGTCCGCCTTAGTTGTTCTGGACAAGATGTCTCTAAGCACCACTTGGGTACAGCCCATCATTTACCTGGTGACGAATTCAGAAGCGAGGAAATTGTCTCTTGAGGCGTGGCGCAACTGTTTAAGTGGCAACCTCTGTGGTCTTGGGACTAATAGACCTCGTTGACGATCGGGTGAGCAGTTTCAGGAAAAGACTCGTCGGTTGTTTTATCCGACAAAGTATGTTTTATCAGATAGACAGTTATTACTTTAGGAACTGTCCTCAGCCAATCAAGATCAAGAAAGTTTGTCAGAACTCGGGCCTGTTGCAGAAAGAGTTGCGTTTGAACTTGAACGCTCGTCAAGAGCAAGTCCCGAATGCGCGCGTTTGGTTGGTTAACAATCAATTTTCGTTTGACTTTAAGATTGTTACGTTTTCTGCAACGGGCCCCTTGGCCCCGTAACACTACGGTTAGCGATTAATCGCTTATTTGAAAAGACAATTCTGATTGGTTCATGGACATGGGAAGCGGGGGTGCCAGGGGTGCTGAAGCACCTCCAAGATTTTTCCAAGGGGTGCTCCGTGTATTATTTTCCATAGGCAGCACCCCCTGGAATTCTTGTAGGTGTGTCACATAGGAGAAATGTATGAAAAAAGTACCAACATCTTGTGTTCGGCCGTCTGATGGTAAAAAAAATCTCGAAAATCGCTGTTCTGAGAAAAATGACTTTAAAGTTTAGAGGTTTGAACTTTTTTATGAGACGGGTATAATGCAGTTTTAGCAATGGGACAAGAAGAAGCATAATAAACACTAATAACTGAAGAATTATTTGCTTATTGGGGGTTTTAACTATGAAATAAATGAGATTTTTGTGTAGATTGTAGACTGTTTAACCACCGCACATGTATACACTCATACTACACATCATAAGATGGTAAAATTGTATATTTTCTAGATAGAACATGAACCCTATTGCCATACTATGGTAAAATGGTCTGTCTTCTATTTGGACCATTTCACCGTCTTATCTTTTGGTTTAAATACATAGTGGGCGGAGGCATACCCATCGACTGCGCGCAGTCGAACTTTTCTAGTTTGATAATGAAACTGTATATAAAGTGTTAAAGTAATAGGCTAACTACGGAGCCTTTAAAATTCCATCGACTTGACGACTTGGCGAGATAATTTATCTTGCCATGTCGATATAATAGCCTTATTATGTCGACATGGCGAGATACATTATCTCGCCAAGTCAACTTATAGAAATTTATGTTGACATGGCGAGATACGTTATCTTGCCAAGTTGACTTTTAAAACGTTATGTGTCAACATGGCGAGATATTTCATCTTGACAAGTATTTAAAACATTATATGTCGACATGGCGAGGTATAAAGTGTCCAAGGCCCGGCGAAAGTCCAAATATCTCACCAAGTTGACATATAACTTTTTATAAATCAAATGGGAAGATAACATATCTCGCCATGTCGACATATAACTTTTTACAAGTCGAGTTGGCGAGATAACGTATCTCGCCATGTCGACATATAACTTTTTATAAGTCGACTTTCGAGATAACGTATCTCGCCAAGTCGTCAAGTCGATGGCTCCGTAGTTATCCGATTTTGATCAAATTTCAGCATTTTGCTCCTTGAATTTTACTTTATTCATTGAGATATAAATATATTCAGCCCGAAGCGTCCCTTTAAACCAAATGCTAAATCACAACAGGCTTACATCATCACCGCCCACTATTATCATCAAGCTTTGAATGTATGTCGTGCACTAGTAGCTTTTATTGGTATATAATTTCACGTACAAATATTGGCAAGCACCACAGTCTGAAGGGGTCAATTTACAAATTTGTGAATTACAATATAATAACAAAGAAAATAATACTTAACATAATTACAGTATTTTACGGAGCCTTTAAAGTGCCATCGACTTGACGACTTGGCGAGATACTTTATCTCGTCATGTCGACATAATAAGGTTATTATGTCGATATGGCGAGATACGTTATCTCGCCAAGTCGATTTATAAAAGGTTATATGTCAACTTGGCGAGATATTTTATCTTGTCAAGTCGACTTGTAAAAAGTTATATGTCAACTTGGCGAGATATTTTATCTTGCCAAGTCGACTTATAAAAAGTTATATGTCAACTTGGCGAGATATTTGGAATCTCTCCGGGCCTTGGACACTTTATATCTTGCCATGTCGACATATAATGTTTTATAAGTCGACTTGGCAAGATAAAATATCTCGCCATGTTGACATATAACGTTTTATAAGTCAACTTGGCAAGATACCGTATCTCGCCATGTTGACATATAACTTTTTATAAGTCGAATTGGCGAGATAACGTATCTCGCCATGTCGACATATAACTTTTTATAAGTCGACTTGGCGAGATAACGTATCTCACCATATCGACATAATAAAGCCAGTAAAGAAGACTACTGAGAAAAAAGAGAAGAAAAAGACACCAAAGAAGAAAGTCCCTGCCAAGAAATCGACACCCAAGAAGGCGACCAAGAAGGCGGTAGCCAAGAAGCCAAAGGCTTCGAACCCAAGAATAATAAGGTTATTATGTCGACATGGCAAGATAAAGTATCTCGCCAAGTCGTCAAGTCGATGGCACTTTAAAGCCCCCGTAGATAACAAAGTTTAAGATTTGCATTATTCCTGTGAAACAGTTCTTGGCATGTCTTTAGGAATATTCATTAGGTGTGCTGATGATGTCATATCCACACTTGTGCTTTTGTATTTTATTATATGAAATTAGGTTTATTAAAAGAATTTCTACCAAGAACTAAAACAATTGAATTGACAACTGATTAAGTGCATTAGTTATTTCTTGCTGCAACTTCGGATAAATAATAATAATTTCTTGCTGCAATTGCAGCAATTTCTTGCTGTAACATCAAAATGGAGACACATTTATGAAAAATGAAACAATTATGATTTCATGTAATAACATAAGCAAAAAGAAAGTACGAATGTGACATCATCAGCCTACCTAATGAATATTCATGTAGACATACCTAGAATTGTTTCACCAGAATAATGCAAATCTTTTAAATCAATAACTTCGTTATTAGTTATCCGATTTTGATGAAATTTCCAGGATTTTGCTCAGTTAGATATACATATCTTCAGCCAGGAGTATCCCTTTAAAAAACTACACGTAAACATGAAAAGTACACCGGAGGGATCGGGGCGCTATAGGTAGATGCGTTTCAAAACGCTGATTCTATCTTCGCAATTTTATGGAAGTAAAGTATAAACAAAACCTTATAGAGAACCAAAAATGGCGCTTGAAAATAAACAGCTCTCCTGGCATTTCAATTTGGAATGCAATGCCAGCTGGTCGTAGAATGAAGATGCGTTGGGTACATAATATATGTTGGACAGCTGGGACTGTTTTTAATATGCCATACAAAATATCGTTGTCATTGTTGAAGGTTTGCCAGAAATCCATCAAAGAATAAATCAGAATTTTAATTTTAAGACGTCAAATACGGCTGTCCCCGTAATTGTGCCTAATTATATTAAAATTCTTTCATTATTTTTCAAGGTTATAGTTTTGATTATAGTTCTTTATTATAGTTTTGCTGTAAAAGTGGTTTTGAAATAATATGTTTGAAAATCCATGACTGCACAATGTATTTTTGGTGGATAATAAAATTTCATATGAAATCTATAGGCATATTCCATGACCGGTGGACCTGATGGGGTACTGCATTCATGTAATGTCACATTAAATCCTGAAAAATTCATAATTGTTCTTTGATCGCAATACCTCAAAACTGCAATATCATTTAAAGTACATTGCGAAAACCTGCTAGAATGATGAATCTTCCCCTGTATGTCAAAAGATAGATTGTTGAAATGTAAAAATATTTCAATCCCATCTATATACAGAATGATACGCATACCTTATAGCAAAATTTGGCCAGAGGGGTATCAATACTGCATGATAAAATAATACGCCAAACAGGGTAGCAGCAACTCCCATTGACATATCATACGGACTAACGGACGCTCTACCAACTGAGCCAACACCAGTCGGACGGCAGGTCCCAAGAAAGTGGCGTCTTTCATCCAAGTGATATTCATGACTTGAGATGTTTTGCATATTTAATGAGCTTGATGCGGATCAAAACACCTCATTTCATTCGGTCATTGCTGCTCTAATTGCGCATCGAATTTTATGATTTTGGCATCATTGTAAAGACGAAGAATCGTTTTTCAGGTCATGTGTTTGAATTTATTCAAGATTTTGTAATATAAGTTAAAATTTTGATCTAAAATATGCTACAAAATAATTATTTCCACACGACAAAAGATGCTATTTTCACACTTTATTTGGTTGAGCCCAAATGATTTTTAAATCATGATGAAGCTGAATATGTATGCTTTAAAATGGTATAGGTTTCAAAATAAGAATTGGTTTAATCGGGTCAAGATCACACTTTTCATTGGCCAAGTACATAAAGCAGCTTGAAAACAAGAATAATGCACTCTGATTGGTCAAAGAGACCACACACTGGCAAATTCCAACGGTTCCAGTGCATGGGTTCATGGGAAGGTCACACTTCCCATGTGGTAATCTCCTCAAATTACCCGCGCCTGTTGTTCTGTGAACCTTATCCAGCCATTCAGAACTCTGGATTTCATGCAAGTACAAAATTTCATAAATCTCGTCTTGTACCTTGGTGGGAAAAGTGTGATCTTGACCCGATTAAAAGGTGCCGCATATCAAGAGTGGCATTGTGAGAAAGTACAGAAATTCAGCTTTATGGTGATATACATATCATTGAGGCTCAAAAAAAAGTTTTGCACAATTTGCAAAAGAAAACAGAGGAAGAAAATTCAGTTTTGAGGCACATTTTCAGGCCAGAAATGTATTTATTTAATAAAATATTATATACAAAATAAATGACCAATATGAAAGAATAACATTTACTCTATCTGATGGTGCAATAATATTTCATTTAACTTGAGGTTAAAACAGGTAAATTCTTAGAGAAAGAAAATCTCACGAATCACGAGATTTTGCAAGGAGGAGGATTCAGCCACGAGATGATTTGGATGAATCTGGCCTTTTTGCTCATTAGCATAGGGACCTGCGGTCTGACTGACACACCGCTCGTAATCAATGAAATATTGGGTGTTTTCGAAAAGTGTGAGGAGTTAGTCCCTCCCATTCCCCGGTCACGAAATTATTTTTCCCACCGCAGTTCTGGAACAAAATATGAATATTCATGACTTGCGTCTTCAGAATTGGAGTACGCATGCGCATGGATCCATTCACTCTGTGGTCGTATACGCGTACGTTACGTTATAGCGTTCACGTAGGTTAATTACCCAGGTAACAAGCCAACGTTGGCTCTACGTTGGAAACTTGAAAGTCGTTGGACGTTGGAAAAACTTGATGGATTTACGTTGAATCGACGCTGGAAACTAGTTTGATGGAAAGTTGTTGAACAGCCAGCAAAGGCACAACGTTGGCAACGTTGGAAACTAGTTTGATGGAAAGTTGTTGAACAACCGACAATAGCACAACGTTGACAAAGTTGAAAACTTGTTTGTTGGAGATTTGTTGGACGGTCGACAATGGCACAACGTTGAAAACTAGTAAGTTGGAGATTAGATGGATAGTCGACAATGACACAACGATGGAAACTAGTGTGTTGGAGATTTGTTGGACAATTGACAATGGCACAACGATGAAAACATGTTTAATTGGATAGTTGCTGAACAGCCAACAATTACACAAGGTTGGCAACGTTGGAAACTAGTTCGATGGAAAGTTGTTGAACAACCAACAATGGCACAACGTTGACAAAGCTGGAAACTAGTTCGATGGAAAGTTGTTTAACAACTGACACTGGCACAACGTTGGAAACTGGTAGGTTGGAGATCAGTTGGATAGTCAACGATGACACAATGTTGGCAAGGTTGGAACGTAGTTCGATGGAAAGTTGTTGATCAACCGACAATGGCACAACGTTGACAAAGTTGGAAACTGGTTTGATGGAGATTTGTTGGATAGTCGACGATGGCACAACGTTGGAAACTAGTGTGTTGGAGATTTGTTGGACGGTCGACAATGGCACAACGTTGGAAAATGGTAGGTTGGAGATTAGTTGGATAGTCGACAATGACACAACGTTGACAAAGCTGGAAACTAGTTACATGGAAAGTTGTTGAACAACTGACACTGACACAACGTTGGAAACTGGTAGGTTGGAGATCAGTTGGATAGTCGACGATGACATAACGTTGGCAACGTTGGAAACTAGTTCGATGGAAAGTTGTTGACAGTGGCACAACATAGGAAACAAACGTTAGTGTGTTGGAGATTTGTTGGACAGCCAACAATGTCACAACGTTGGAAACATGTTTGATTGGATAGTTGTTGAACAGCCAACAAAGGCACAGCGTTGACTACGTTGGAATCTAGTTCGATGGAGAGTTGCTGAAAAACCGACAACGGGAAAACGTTGGAAACTATTTTGTTGGAGATTTGTTGGACAGTCGACAATGGCACAACGTTGACATAGTTGGAAACTAGTTTGATGGAGAGTTGTTGAACAACGGACAATGTCACAACGTGGACAACGTTGGAAACTAGTTTATTGGAGATTTGTTGGACAGTCGATAATGGCACAACGTGGGAAACATGTTTGATTTGATAGTTACTGAACAGCCGACAATGGCACAATGTTGACAATGTTGGAAAGTAGTTTGATGGAGATTCGTTGAACAACCGACAATGGTACAACGTTGACAACATTGGAAACTAGTTTATTGGAGAGTTGTTGACAGTTAACATTGACACAATGTTGGAAACTATAGTTTGGTGGATATTTGTTTGACAGTCAACTAATATCCCGGCATAATATACACAGTGTTGAGAACGTTAGAAACTGGTTCATTGGAGAGTTGATATACAGACGACAACTACTCACATTATTTCCAATGGGTCCGGGGGGTGATCAAGTACGCATACATTCGTAATTCCGAAGCTTCGTTATTCCGAAGGTTCGGATATTCCGAAGGTTCATTATTCCGAAGGTTCGTATTTCCGAAGGTTCGTAATTCCGAAGGTTCGTAAGTCCGAAAACGAAATGAGGTTCGTAATTCCGAAGGTTCGTTAGTCCGAAAACAAAGTGAGGTTCGTAATTCCGAAGGTTCGTTAATCCGAAAACGAAATGAGGTTCGTAATTCCGAAGGTTCGTCAGTCCGAAAACGTGATGCTAACGAACCTTATTTCGTTTTCGGACTAACGAACCTTCGGAACAACGAACCCTATTCCATTTTTGGATTAACGAACCTTCGGAACAACGAACCTTATTTCGTTTTCGGACTAACGAACCTTCGGAACATCGAACCTTATTTCGTTTTCGGATTATCGAACCTTCGGAATGACTCCCAAATGTTCGGATTAACGAACCCTTTTACGTTTTCGGATTAACGAACATCGAGGTATAGGCAGTTTACGTGTTTCGGAATTACAAACCTTCGGAATAAAGAACCTTCGGAATTACGAAGTGTAACCGATCAAGTAAGTTTGCTTGTCTATCCATGTCACCCTTGTATCCTCCCAGCAATTAGGGGAAAAGAAATCGAGAGAGAAGGAAAATAATGGGAAGGGAAAGAGGAATTAAACGGGGAAAACAAAAATAAAGACGGAATAGAATAGATCAAGAGGCTGCACCGGGGGCTGCAAATGAGTCGATTAATATAGAAAATAAAGGAGAAAAACAAGAAAACAAATGCAGTTCAAGACCAGAATTTCCAGAAACGCCCTCGTCCTTTGCAGCTGGCTATAAGGCCATTCACAGTAAGTACGAGATATAGGCCTACCGTCACCTAGCTAGAAGAAATTGAAGAAGGAAATACAAGCATCAAATGTGCCTATTTAAAATACCATACTATTCTGATAATCAGATTTGTCGCGACGTCGGACTCCTTCTTCTGTGTAGTCTGCTTCCTTCAATTTTGAACTTGAAGAATCTGGCAGAATTTGAACTGGATATAGACAATTAAATTCCCGAATATCTAGTAATCTGGCACAGTACTTATAAGCTGCATATTTAGGACCTACAAACTACAGTGAAATATTCTTTGCACTTGCAGATAGTCGGTAACTGCAACTGTTGATCTCCTCCGAAAGATCCCGGAGTCAGCTTCTGTGTGCATAACGCTAGTATTTTCGTGTAAGTACTGAACACCGGTCACTGCATGCACAGCCTCCTTCTTCAATCCTTCCAGTATTTATTACCACTACCAGAGAACACGCGTGATGATTACCGTTGCATATTTGATGAATATCATACTTTCACATGCACAGGTTGAGACTCTCTAGTCTCTACTCTAGATCAAGATCTAGTAGTTCATCTATTTTCAGGAACGAGTATGCGATACCAAGGGCAAGGCAACAGTCATTGGGTGATTTCAATTAAAGTACAGTGTTGAAATCTGGTGTTGGTGTTGTGACAACACCGTACTTGAAATCAGGCTGGTGTTGGGATTGACCTCGGAAAATATGGTGTATTTCCGGCAGTTTGTGTTGAAGGCTGGTGTTGATTGTCATCTGCTGAACCCAACACTGCGGCTGCATGGTGCATGGTGTTGACGATCTACGTGCAATTTCCCCATTCAGCAACACCAACCCCCTGCAGGGATTGGGAGAATCGTACGTGATTTAAAGTTCGGTGTTGGTGTTGATGAACTGTAGCTCACGGACAGGGGGCGAACACTACGAACCATCCCCATAAATTATCTTTTACATTTAAGATGAGATCAAATCATTAGAGTTTTAATACATTTTAATGAAAAATAATATTACGCTCGGTGTTGGAGCTCAGTTCAGCAGCCCTTTCACGCTCTCAACACCGAACACCGTACTTGAAATCACCCAATGACTTGCTTCCTGGCATTCATGCCTTATTAATTATACGCTGCCTTGAATTGACCTGGTTGGTCCTGCCTGGCCATGTTTTGTTAATTATGGCCATACGTTGGAATATTGTTGGAGCAACGTTGTTACAATGTTGGAGCAATGTTGCCAGACAACGTTGGAGCATTGTTGCTGGACAGCGTTGAACCAACGTTGTAAACATAGTTGGACTGACGATGTATGCGCGTGCACTTCCATCGCTGCTGTTATTGATGACTCAGCCGACATGAGACCAACGTTGGAGCATCGATGGTGGTGGACAACGTTGAACTGACGTAGGAAATGTTGTTGGTCTGACGATGAATGGACGTGCACTTCTATCGATGATGCAATGTTGCTTACCAACGTTGTAGCAACGTTGTATTTGACTATTTAGCCAACATTGGTTTAACGTTGCCAGACAACGTTGGAACATTGTTGCTGGACAAGGGTGAACTGACGTTGGAAATGTTGTTGGTCTGACGATGTATGCGCGTGCATTTCTATCGATGATGCAACGTTTGCCTGCCAACGTTGAGGCAACGTTGGGAAAAATTTCCCAACGTTGATCCAACGTTTTTCCAACGCTGTATTGTTACCTGGGTAACCAGTTCGAAGTAAACCATGGCATTAGTCGGCTACTAGTATTAGGCATTAGACAGGTCCAGAATTGAGGTAAAGTTAATGCGCTTGCCGAAGCTAGCCCTAGCCTAGCATTTTGTCTTGTCATTAATGGCAGCTAGTTTAATAATGTTTAAGAATTGGATCTAGATACAAATAGATCTAAGCCTAAAAGGCCTATGTAACTATATGTAATGGTACCGGTAATTTTAGGGTGCTGATCAAGGCACTGACAATTAATTCACGCGCATGCGTACTCTTATTCCAAAGACGCAAGTCATGAATATTCATATTTTGTTCCAGAACTGCGGTGGGAAAAATAATTTCGCTCCCCGGTCCTTCTGGAGTCTTATAAGGTTATTATTTCTAAGATTTTACAGAAAATTAAGAGAGGCTGTTTGCGTTCCAATTGATTAGTTTACACTGTAAGGCACTAATACATTTTGCATAAACTTCTTAACTTATTAAGTTTCATGCAGACTCCGATGTCGGATATTTAGGAGCGAAATAAATTTTCCTTCGTACTCCCTGTTTCCGGATATCTGGTGTCTGTAGCATGGTGACTTCTTGACCCGTCCTCAGTTTCATTCTACCCCATAATCTGGTTACTCGCCTCGTAACCTAAAATTTAAAAATAACACGAAAGCACCTTTGTTAATTATAGATGTCAACGTGATGAATATTTTATAAATCTGCTCAAAACATTTCTATTTTTATGTACTTTGTATATTATTGTTCATTTGGATATGAAAAGAATTTCTAAATATCTCTCTGTCTATCTATCTGTCCTTCCATCCATCCATATATCCTTCCATCCATCTATACCTCTGTTAAATATGTGATATAGTAAATCACATATTTCATAGATATATACATACATATGAAAGCATGAATTAAAAAAAATAGTAAAGTAAACTGAGGAATTAATAAATAAATGAACCCCCAGAGAAATAGATATCATAATAAATCAATATATTAGCATTTAATCAATCAGTTGATACCGTCAATTTGGTATTTACTTACACTTTCCATCATAGTATCAAGATCATCAATATGAGCCCCTGCAATGAATTCCTCACATGTAGCTTGTACAAACCACGAACCCTTCACCGTGTCTCGAACTGAGAAGTAACCTAAAACAAACATTTTCATTACGATTTGGTTTCCTTCAATAGAAACCGCTGTGTACTCAAATAAGTGGAATGAATGATTTAAACGCAACACTCACTAAACAATTCAATTAAAATTATACTTTGTGAGTTGAAAATAGTTGGCTTTTTTTCTTCTTTTCTTGAAGGAAATAACAAAAAAATTAATTAGGTTACACAGTTTTCTCACTTGATTACGATTTATTTAATGTGTAATTTTCATTGACATCATTATTGTTAACATTATCACTTATTATCATTACTATTTTCAGATCTTTGTTGTTTTTACTATAATTATCATTCTTTCGAATTGGCAACATTTTGTCTGCTGCGTTACTCCTTACGATTCTTTCTTGATCTTTTTTAAACAGAATATGACCCCAAACACAATTACCGCCGGCAACAGTAAACTCTTGACACTACAACCGCCCGCCCCCCTGGCGAAAGACATTTCTTTTTTATCGTTTTTAATGGTAACTGATGGTAAATCATATCCTTCGTGTTTAGGTTCGTACACCTTTTGTACTAATAGCTGCGACTACTCAAATTCGTGCGGAAATTTTGAACATGTTTAAAATTTCCCGACGAAATGAAAAATCGTTGGTTACCTGTTTTAATTCGCATCTCTTATTTAGTCTGCGGTAATCGTTCGTTTAGCATGTTTATCGTTCGTGTGTTATTGTCGCGCATAGTCCCTCATCGCACTTTTGCCATAGTGGACCGATCTCGAAAGAACCCTTAACGAAGCAACACGATGACACAAACGTACAAGAAGGCCCGATCTATTCCCTCGTCTTCGTTTCTAATCGCACGTCATATCAAACCATGTTCACTGTTCGTTCGTCTTATTGGGTTATACCAACCCTTCGCAAGCCTTCGGCTGCAATTTACTCAAAGAGGTAAACCGAAAAATCGATATCCTTCGCATGTCATATTTCATCCTTCGTTTACCGTTCGTTGATAGAATTTGATAACAGTTACTGATCGCATGATTTGACGGAAGTTTTATTCGCGTGCATTTCGTGCATTTTTTCCCATTCGTCACCCTTCGTCCGCCTACATTCGGTCAGGTGTGAGGGGGGCTTTTAATACGCACCGTATGATGTTGCATACGCTACATAGATATCCGTGTTGTCGGGTAGAGAGTCTACTTCCAGAGAGTGATCAGGGATGGTTTTGCTCGATGGATAAACGCCATCATCCGTTGCTACACCTCTTCTACGGAGATAATCTTCCGGTTCTTCTCGATAGTCGAATAAAACTGAGTCACCATCGACGGCACTCTGCTGCAGATTTTCTGTGATTTCAATAAAAGAAGGAAATATTTACCAATGGGAGATGAACACTTGCCCTCAGCAGCACCAAGAGGGATAGGATTGGGTGGGGGAACATGGAGGGGACCCCCCCCCCCTCTCTCTCTTTAAATGCCTCTGGTGCTCCACTGACACTTGCAAAATCAGTATAAAGCACTTATGACGATTGAAAAGTATTAATGATTTACTGTTTAAAGAAACGAAAATAAATATAAACAAATAAATTGACAAATTAATATATACATTACCCAGGAAATGAATCTATTGATGATTATATGAAGTAAATGAATGAATATGTGAGCCACGTATTAAGAGTAACACTTTCAAAATAGTTTAAGGTACCGTATAGGGGATTTCTTATGCATTCTCTTTAAGGGAAGTTAACTGCTCAAAATAGATGAAAGCGCACATAGATTATATAGTCTGAATAAATGTTAGTATTGTAGCGGGACATCTTTGCGAGACGGCTGGTGGCCGCCCACGTCTTGCACTGCCCCCCCCCCCCCCGGGGGTCCATCGAAGGCGAAGGGTAGGCTACAAAACGGAGTTTTAATGTACATGCACGAAACTAACTTTGTTTGTAAGGTTTTGATTTCATCGGAGTTTTTCCCTGCAAATTTCAGTGAAATGCTATCCCCTCCGTGAACTTTTTGTGTGAGTGACTGGCATTTACATAATATACTAACTCTTTTCAATGATGACTGTACAAGTCGTACACTTACGTCCGCGGCAAGCCTGAATGAAAACAATCTTCGGCTTCTCCACGAGCGCGTGGCAGTTCTTTCCGGATAGTCGGCCGATGATTTCTTCAATTGATATTTCAAGCTCGTCAGTACCCAGAATTCCACGGGGAGTCCCATGGCTCATCAGAAACAAAACCAGAGAACTGTGAATTTTGGCCCCTTCTTGATTGATTCGCCTTACTAAAGAATCTAAGTTGTGGCGTATTTTCTGGAAGACAAAGTTAATTCATTTGATGTATGACTTTACAAATATTGGTTTGTTTTCTTTTAAAGATGGAATCATTTAGGCTATTCATAACGCATGCAAGCAATTACTTTTTACTTCATTTATTTAATCACAAAGTGTCTATATTATTTATTCATTCATTCTCTTATCGTTTATCTATTCAATTTATTTAATTTCTAATAAATCTCGGTTTATTTATTGTTTTTAAAAGAAGCTTTGAGGTGGGGAAACTGTTGGGATTCATATCTTACTTCAGCCGTAGAATTCTCATCGATGATAGTCTCATATCCAAGCTGGGTGAATAAATGTTGTACATTTTGGAGGTCGACCTCTGAACCTCTCCGTTCTCTGCCTGCAGAGAATAGACGATTGTTGAGAATGTATGCTACACCCTTTTGAGGCGATCGATACATCGAGTCATAGTTCTGTTGGTGAAGACAAAACAAATATATGTATTCCGAAAATATTCGAAAAATAACAAAATAATTTTGATAAAACCAATGACTTCGGTTTAAGAATGTAACATTATGTAATATATCTGGTGCTGCAATCTTGTGAAAGGTTATAAAATACAATAGGCATGATAGGCTAATTTACATGGAATTGAAAGTGAAGAACTTAAAACTTTTTGAAAATTTTAAAGTCAAATGCAAGATAGAGATTAACTCTTTAGCTCGGTGCGTCTAGTGATTGTTTCTTCACTTGACAGTCACATAATGATGCATGCTTGAAATTATATAGGCAACGGTTTTACATCCTCTCCCCCAAAAAGTCCGCAAATCGGCTATTCTTGTGAGGCTAATAATACATACCCTGACACTATTAAGCTGGTGAATGGTTGGCGTAGCTGGGCTAATTACAAGATGTTTATATAAACCATCCCCGTCTGGTTCAATGTCATCTGAAACAAAGAATGAGTTCAGAGTGATATGTTTGGAAACTATGAGAGCTCCAGTACTTGATCTATCTGCAACAGTCAGGGGGAAGAAATCAAGAAAATTGAAATGTACGAGAAAAAAAATGTACGTTTTTTTTTTTTTAAGGGGACGCATGTGAGCAAAACGTTAAGCTTTGCACCTTTAAAATATGCAACTCATAATTCTGAACCTTCCCGGTCTTGGATCACGGCACATTTTATAGGTGCTGCAAATTTCAGATCCGCCCCCCCCCCCCCAAAAAAAAAAAGAGTGGCATTGTAAAAAGTGCATATACAGGTTTGACCACCTTTTCTTAGCCAATACTCCAAATCAAATGCACATAATAATAATAAAACGGTGGTTTAATTTTTTCCTAGTCCTACTTTGTATTTTTCATTACTTTATAAAACTGTTCTTTAAATTCATTTAACCAGGGTTACGCGGAAGTAATAATCAGTTGCAAAAATGGCAATGACAAATCAAGTTTATTACCATAATTACTGCATGCACTTTTTTGTAATTACGAGAAAGGAGTTTTGAAGCTTTTTAGAAATGTTGTTTTAAGTACGTGATTGAGGGTAAATCTTCGTAAGAAAAAGATCGAGCCTAGGCTTCAAAACTTTCCTTTCTTAAAACTTACCCACTAGTAATCTCGCAACGGTAGTCTGAAAGAAAATCAAGAATGAAAGTAATATTACATCAATATTGAAAATTAATGATCAAAGGCCATCTGACAAATATGTAAAAAAAAAAAAACTTAACATTCTGTAAATTTACCATTTGTCAGAACTGATGTTAATATGATCAAGAATAATGAAAATCAACTAATTCTACTTACTTGTAAGAGGCGGTTTGATTTTCTCTTGAAAACATGAATTGCAGCTAAGAATAATAGGAGACATAAGACAATTCTGGAAAGGAGTACTTCCGGGTGTAGAAAAATGTCTTGTTTGAAATGTTTCAGGAACATCGACCATATACCTGGATATAAAAGAACGAAAAAGCACAAGAGATAGCGTGAATCAAGTCGAAATAATTCTCTTCATTTTTGTAGATTACATTGATATTTTACAACCAGAGCATTTAGAACTAACATAGAAATATTTGGACTTGACATGAATGGAAAGCTTTAGTTTTAGTACTCAGTCATTTTATGTGTGTATTTATTTGAATGCTGAAAAACAAGAAAATAATCAAACTTTTCTACATTCAAACACAGGGAATCACAACTTCCTTCACATGAGATGACGTAATAGAGTTGACGTTAATGATAATTGCCCTTGAATCACATTTTCGAGCATTTTTTTAAGTATTTATAAGGCAGAATATAGCTGGTATATATAGTGAAAAAATGTATAAAAATCATACATTTGTATTCTACTTTTCAAAATATTTGTCAACAATGTGTACTTGCTTTGGCTTCCGATATGGTATCATTTTAAGAACATTTAACATTCAGTGAATTTACCTGTTTGAAATAAGGCAACATTACCAGTTTCATCTTCATGAATCCCGGTATCCAGTGGTGGATCTTCAACATCATCAGGCGTTGACTCCGAATCATTAAGCGGAGCCCTAGCATCTTGTGGTGATTTCCCTTCCTCATTAGTTTCACCATGGTCCTCGAGCAACAGTCCCTTGCTCTCGAGTTCTTGAAATACTTTCTGCACAGCTTCCTTAATGACCTGGAGCTCACCTTTCCGATGTCGGACCTCGATCTCGACCCCACTTTTGAGGTCTGTCATCCGACAGTCATGCACCCACCCCTCTTTCAGGTTATGGAAACGGTAGCGAGTCTCATAGGCCAGTTCACGCCCCTCTATTGTCGTCTAAATCATAAAACAGTTTAATAAAAACTTAATTTATTTGAACATGTTGATCCAGGTAATCAGAGAAGGTGTAGTTGGGGGCCATGACAATTGTCATCCTCTTGACTGATAGAACCATTTCTGCTTATTCCACTTTAGGTATTTCTAATAACAGAAACGACATGCGATATATTCCTTGTGTTTGGGTCATGACAGATTTATCTGAGCAATTGGTATGTGATAAATGTACCAAATTAACCGAGAGAATTCAGTTCCAAGAAAGCCGTCAGATGTTATCAACTTTTCGCAATAAATTATACTTCTTATAACTTTCAGATCAATATCGGGATGATTGTGAAAAAGTGGATAGAGATTACTTTCACATTTTATTTTTACAACGAATTACATCATCAGTTCAAAAAATAGATAGTAATACCTTTCCTCGCTGTTTGCCAAAGTCCTTTACGACACCGACTATCTTTTTGAATGTATCCTCTTCGTCATTATCTTTTATAGTATCAAGAAAAATCATTCAGTTAAAGGCAGAATTTTAAAAAGAAGAAACTGCAAGTTCCTTTGAGAGAATTCTTACTAGCAAAACACTGAATATTTGCTTGAGATCATATTTTAAATAAAAACCCTTAGGCTTAAACTGTAACTTTTACATTTTGTTTTCAAAATGGTGTTTGTTCTAATGCCTGTGTTAGAAACGAGAACTATATAGTGTGAAAATGTTTTGATAATGCACATGAAAATAAAAAAAACCTTTTGAAATAAATTCTTAACATATTCTAAAAGTGTAGGAGAGTATCATTTTGAACGGGATGATTAACATCAATGGCGGTCTCAAACTCTTACATGCTTACTATTTATATGCAATTTACATAACATTTATTTTAGAAAGGCATAAACGGATATCCCATTAAATATCTTGTTATGATGAAAACGATGAACAACTTTAAATTTGTTTCCAAGCAGTATTATCTCTATAAGAAATCATAAAAAACCCTGAAAATAACGGTTTAGTACGTACCATTCCATATATCTTCATGATTGGATCGCCTTTCTTGGAATGAATTCGAAACTTTCTCGTTAAGATGTTTTATAAAGTCAGGATTGAGTCCTTGTGATGTAGTCAACGAGATACACAAAGCTGAAAAAATAACCCAAAAAGCATGCACATACTTTATTACACAAAATAACGTAAAAAGCATGCACATACTTCATTACACAAAATCATCCAGGTCTTGGAAAAGCACATCATAACAAATGAGTAATAATAAACACCGCTTTTATTTTGCGCCATTTATCTAGTAAACTATTCCGAGTACTCATAAAAAACATTGATATAAAAATGCAGAGTGTACCATCATTATCTACTAACAATCTCGTGAAAAGATTTAGGTGATGAAATGGAATCAAATAGGGAAAGCTAAAGCAATAGATTCATTGAGCTACATGTATATTATACTCTGCATGATATTTTCATTTTCCAATCACAATAATAATAATCAACCTAGAAATATCATGATCCACACAATTATTTTTTTAAGACAGACTGACCCTTTTCGTCTTTTAATTGCCAGTTCGCAGAGGGACAAATACGGCTTTATGAGATAACGTGGCAAAAAAGTTGGATCCTGGCGTGATATAAAAACATTCATAGGCTTGTTACAACCGATAATGCCGCAGCAACGCATAATGTCGCAGATTGCGACATTTATGCCAAGAGTGTCCAACGGATAATGTCGCAGTCAACGCATAATGTCGTCACTTTTCAAACGCATAACGTCACACATCGCAACGCATAATGTCACGTCGGTATTTGCTTCAATACTCGAGTTACAGATAAGATATAAAATGTGTTTTCACACAGTATTTTGTTCAAGTTCTTTCGTCTGAACGATTTTTAAAGTATGTGTGAGGGTGTGTTGGAATGTAGGCAGGGATTTCCTTAAATATAATATTTATATCTCCAGTTCTCCACACACACACACATACATACACATATATATGAATATATATGCAAGGGTTTGTATGTGTGTGGATATAGAACGACTTGAACATATTTAACTATTTCACAACATTTCTTTCACAATATATTTTGTTTAAACTTTTTTTTAAAATTCAATTGAGAAAAAGTGAGTACCCTAGTTCCAATTCTCATATGGGAATGCCGATTGTACATAATACATATTTCATTCTTTTTCCAGGTTTTTAATGGTGAAATAATCGTTTGTAATGCCAATATGATTAATTTTCTCAACCCGGGTCTATTAGTAATAATGATGAAATAATAATGGATGAAAACGTTTTCCCACCCTACCCCCTATTGTCGAAAACTAGATACGACCCTGGCAGTATTGCTTCTGCTGCTGGTACTATACTACTACTACTGAAAGGTACTACTACTACTAAAAGGTACTACTACCATGACTACCATAAGGTACTACTACCACGACTACTACTTCTATCAGTAATGATGATTATAACACTAATAATAAATAGACAATAGTAGAGTATACCTTTGTGAATTCGGGTCTATGAGTTGGACGCTCTTGGCACAAT
This sequence comes from Lytechinus pictus, assembly GCF_037042905.1. Taxonomy (NCBI): domain Eukaryota; kingdom Metazoa; phylum Echinodermata; class Echinoidea; order Temnopleuroida; family Toxopneustidae; genus Lytechinus; species Lytechinus pictus. The sequence continues at coordinate 43,646,188 of NC_087245.1, read as the reverse complement.
GTCGCAATCTGCGACATTATGCGTTGCTGCGACATTATCGGTAGTAACAATGCTTACCGCCAACACAGCAGTAGATGAAAAACTGCAAGGAATAGTCCATACTGCTGTCATAGAGCCTAGACCTACAGACAGGACTCACGATAAGAAGCAAGCAGTGATAATATACGTTATTCACGCTTTCTCGCCAGGATTCCTGCAGAAATCAAGCATGGAATATGTATTGAGTCTCCATAAATTACTTGTGTTAAAAATACAATTACTTTTCTTACAAAAGCTAAATCTTGGAATTGGTCTGAACGGCAAGCGCATCAGTATAGGTACACACAAGAAGATCTCGGTGCATAGTACACATTTTATTTTCGCCGAAAGTTCTGATATTAAGTTTTATTTTGAATTCATGGTAGAAAGGCTGGGTATATAGGCCTACAACAGCGATTAATTTATGTTGAACCTGCAGAATATAGGCCAATTAATATTGGATCGCTTTCTGAAAATGAAACTTGATAGAGGATGCGCAAGACCGCAGACTAGCTGCTAACAGTTTTGAAAGGGGAAGCCATTGAAGAGCACATCTAACCAACAACCACATTCAACCAAGATTTAACTCTCAAATTACATATCACAGTATCGTCTGCATTATATTTCAAGTTCATGTTCACGCTCACATGCAACCTCCCTCACACGCAGATCGAAACCTGATCGAAACACACACACACACCCTCCTTTTATCACCCATTCCCCACATACGCTCTCACACTCCATGCGGACCCTTCCTCATCGTGATAAAAACACATATTCTGCGCACCCTCACACATCCTAGCAATTCCACTTCCTCCCCGATTAACACACATATCAAACGCATACACATTTTCTCGCACGTATGCCATCTCACATCTGAATAAGCGCACATTATCTCATATCCTCATATACAATTGAACTCTTGATAAAAACCTACATATTTCATGCACCCATACACACATAAATTATGACAAGGCAGACTGTAAATTACTGGAGAAAGTTCCCACTCGGTCTGTCAATGATACCCTATATACTTGGAATAAACAAAAGACAATATTAGAGTGCACTTTCTCCCTCTCCCGTGAACGAAATGTATAAGAGAAGAAAACGAACTCCGCCCCTCTCGCTCTCTAAACAATAAATACAAACCAAAAGTTATGACGAAAATAAAAACATCAAAATGATTCATACGTCTCTTTGTATAAAGTTATTTATATGTTAAACATAAAGCATGGATTAAAACAAAAACATTGTAACATACCATAATTTAAATTTAAATTCATAAGTAGACATACAATAGATTATATTAAACAAGAAAAATAGTATTGGAAGACCATTTTATAGCATGTTTACAGAAGTGCTTGATAATTCATAAAAGCCTATTTTATGGGTGCAGAACATGTACTTCATTAAGCCCATAAGAGGTATATTTTATCTCATATAAAGAAAAGATTTAGAAAAGATGATCTCTTTGGTTAATAAAAGACACGAGGATATTCAACTTTTCTGTAAGTAATCATGGTCAAGTTAAAAAAAGGTTTAACATACAAACTTCGCCTCCTCAACGAACATGTAAAATCATCGTAATGGTATATATTTGGGATTCAATGGAGAGGTTTTTATTATAAAAAAACAATTGAAATTTTAAAAAGTGGAATTTCACATAATAATAGTGAGCTTTATTTCGCGTTATTGACCTCCGGATTTGCTTCTCACCCGACATGTCTGTGCATATAACTTGTGAAAAACAAAGGCCCGTATTCTGAAGTCGGGTTTAACTTAAACTCAGGTTTAAAGTTGTAGTTTAAAGGGGATGGTCTGGGCTGAAAGTATTTATAGCTTAATTTTGATCAAAATTTGATCAAAATGATTGATTTTTAATAAAGTGCAGCTTAAAATAAACTTTATTTTTTATTTTTGAGTTGATTAACTTCTTTTGAAGATTTGTATTCTCGAAGTTTATGCACCATTCTTGTCAAATGAGGGCGCTGCTGACTCCAAATAGATATGGTTTTGCCAATTAAAAAATATTCTCCTACTTAGTCACATATCCTGAAAGTTTGATAAAGTCTGATGCGATATCGACAGAGTAAAGATGATTTAAACTTATTGGGTGAATTCGTGAGGTATAGAGATGCATAATTCTCTTGATTGCGCAACATTTCATATCATTCAAATACGGCGAATTTGAAGTCCCGTAGGAAATGATAAGCACATTAACCTATATTATTTTTTTGCATTTTCATAATACATACATACCAAAGTATTAACTCTCTGCAAAATTTGGTGAAAATGACATGGACTTCATTTTAACCTGTGGAACGTCCTTAAATGTCACAAGTTCCTCATTTTACACGTTTTATGTTTAACTTTGATCGCAGTCTCTTTGAAATGTCAATATTTACTGCTCTAATCTCGATATTGGATAGGGCTTAAACAGTTTTATGAGAGTCAGAATAGTTAAAGGTCAAGTCAAGTCCACCCCAACAAAAATTTGACTTGAAATAAAAGGAGAAAAATCCAACAAGCATAACTCTGAAAATTTCATCAAAATCGGAAAATTATGACATTTTTAAGTTTTGCTTATTTTTCATTATGACATTTTAAAGTTTTGCTTATTTTTCACAAAACAGTTATATGCGCCACTCAGTAATATGCAATTGAGAGAGTCGATGATGTCCCTCACTCAATATTTATTTTGTTTTTTATTGCTTCAATTATACAATTTTACAGATTTTAACAATTAGGACCAACTTGACTTAACCGTAAACTGTTAAAATAATGGTATTTCCATATGTTCCATATATTCCTCCCATATATGGATGGAAGGAATATAATTTGTTTTACATGACAATGACGAGAAAATTCGAATTTTCATATTTCCTATAATAAAATACAAAAGAATAAGTGAGTGGGTGACGTCATTAGTCTGCTCATTTGCATACCGACCAGGATGTGCATATAAATCTTTTGTGAAATTAAGCGAAACTTTGAAATGTCATAACTTTCTTATTTTCCATCCGATTTTGATGAAATTGTGAATGTTATGCTTGTTGGATGTTTCTTCTTTTATTCAAATAAACCTTTTGTTGGGGTTGACTTGGCTACAGGATACAACATCCTCGAAAAATATCAAATCCTGGCCTACAAGGGCATGTGACTGCGGTGGGAGTAGTCAATGAACTCCATGTGTCTGATCATTCAATTATATTGTTCAATAACGAGGGTCCGGATGTTTTTCTCCTTATGACGGACTTTCTTTGGCGTACTTTGCTTCATGAATACGGAAAGTTAAAGGAGAATGAAACTCTTGGAGCAAGTTAGCTTTTGTGAAAGCAGAAAAATCAAAGAATAAGATGAACAAAAGTTTGAGTAAAATAGGACTAGCAATAAAAGAGTTGTGAGCATTTGAATGTCGAGATTACTAATGCTATGGAGATCCTCCCATTGGCAATGCGACCAAGATCTGTGATGTCACACACGTACAACTCTCCCATTTGGACACTGAAAATATACCCCAAAACATCTCTTTTTGCTCATTCTAATCATATGACAAATGATTCATCAATGATATAATGTTGTGAAACCTCTGAACTTGTCCTCTCATAAAGAGAACACCTCACCTTGTGATAGACTCTATAAAAGTGAGAATATAAGTGAAATAAGTACTCAAGTAATGAGGGAGTTGTACGTGTGTGATATCACAGATCTTGGTCGCATTGCCGATGGGAGGATCTACATGGCACTAGTGATCTCAATATTCAAATTCTCATAACTTTCTTATTATTCATTCAATCTTCCTCAAACTTTCAACAATATGTTTCTTTGATTTTTCTCTTTGATATGGATTCAGCTGGTTTCAAGGGTTTCATTCTCCTTTAAGGAAATATATTGCTTCGAATCCAATCTATGACGTAATTTCGGTTGGTCCACATTTTGCTGCACTGAGCCATGGTGAGGTACAGCCTGGCAGGAATCTATTCCTTAAAAACGCTGACAGTAACAGTATACTATAGGCTGAAGCCAATCATGCTGCATCTATAATTGTGGAGCGCTCAGAGACTTCTAATAAAGAGGTTTTAAACCCGGTGGGTTTTAAAGCGTTATTATATTATAAGATGTTACAAGCCAAGAAGCGATTAGGTCATTCTGTTGTCTTTAAAGTTCATCCCTGATGAGATTGTCCCTTTTCAGCCGCTCCATGAGTTTGACTACAGCGTGTTCGATGGCTCCCTGTCTACTTTTGTAATGTTTGGCTTTTTCGCTGATTCCACTCAGTATATCCCAAGCGGTTCCGTCGTATACCCATGGCTCTTTAATGCTGTGGACACGCCCCTTCGCCTTGTATTTAATTACTCGACCTTGAATTTCAAACTGTAAAATAACATGAAGTTGAATACTAGATTTTAATTCGTCATGCGGACGAATTAGGTGGTCTGTCGTATAGATAGATAAACAGGAAAAAAATATTTAAACAGATATTAGATTGAAAAATAGATAGACAAACAGATTTACATAATCAAACAGATACATACAAGAAAGATAATTATATTAGATGGATGGAGTGATGGATGGAGAGATAAATTATAGGTGGTTATATTAATAAAACATAGACATATATAGATAGATATAGAGAGACAGACATATAGATAGAGAGACAGACATATAGATAGATAGAGAGACAGACTTATAGATAGAGAGATAGATTGATAGATATATAGATATATAGATAGATAGAGAGATGATTGGTGGTTATATTAATAAAACATATATAAACATATAGATAGAAAGAGAGACAGACAGATAGATAGATAGACAGATAGATAGACAGACATATATATAGATAGAGAGACAGACATATCATGAAGCTATTACGAGCTATCTCGTAATAGCTTCATGCTGCGTGGTCCTATCGCGTTATGTAAGCGGGCTCTAACTTTCGCCTGGCGGCTCGCCAATTGATGTTAGATATCGTTCCTTCGCCCGAAGGAAGCGATAACAAAGGATTAAGAGAGAAATTGGAAGATGGTTCTCCTTCTCGTGATAGCTTCATGGATAGATAGACAGATATATAGATAGACAAACATATAGATAGACAGAGAGACAGAAATATAGATAGATAGAGAGACAGACATATAGATAGATATATAGATAGATAGATAGATAGATAGATAGATAGATAGATAGATAGACATATAGATAGATACAGAGACAGACATATAGATTGATAGAGATCGAGACAGAGATAGATAGAGAGACAGACATATAGATGAATAGAGAGACAGACATATAGATAGATAGATAGATAGATAGACAGATAGATAGATAGATAGAGAGACAGACAGACAGATAGATAGATAGATATATAGATAGATAGATAGATAGAGACAGGCAGATGGATGGATAGATAGATAGACATATCTAAACAGATAGATACATATATATTAGACAGAGAGAGAGAGAGAGAGATAAACAGACAGATAGATATACAATGTAGGTAGATAGACAGACATATGGATAGATAGAGAGAGAGGGACGTATTCAAACAGAAAGATATATATTAGACAGAGAGATAGATATGTCATGTAGGTAGATAGACAGACAGATAAATAGATATGATATAAAAAAGTAATTATAATCTGTTTTATTTTGCAATATTTTAGCTATTATTTGTTAGAATTCTTATAATTGATCGTGGGCAAGATTACGAAAGACCATTAGTGCCACGGAGAAAAAAAAACACTATTTCTACTAATCTGTTATAACAGATTACGGTATTTCTACTAATCTGTTTAAACAGATTATAATCTGTTATAACAGATTACGGTATTTCTACTAATCTGTTATAACAGATTACGGTATTTCTACTAATCTGTTATAACAGATTACGGTATTTCTACTAATCTGTTTAAACAGATTATAATCTGTTATAACAGATTACGGTATTTCTACTAATCTGTTATAACAGATTACGGTATTTCTACTAATCTGTTATAACAGATTACGGTATTTCTACTAATCTGTTATAACAGATTACGGTATTTCTACTAATCTGTTTAAACAGATTATAATCTGTTATAACAGATTACGGTATTTCTACTAATATGTTACAACAGATTAGTAGAAATACCGTAATCTGTTATAACAGATTATAATCTGTTTAAACAGATTAGTAGAAATACCGTAATCTGTTATAACAGATTAGTAGAAATACCGTAATCTGTTATAACAGATTAGTAGAAATACCGTAATCTGTTATAACAGATTATAATCTGTTTAAACAGATTAGTAGAAATACCGTAATCTGTTATAACAGATTAGTAGAAATACCGTAATCTGTTATAACAGATTATAATCTGTTTAAACAGATTAGTAGAAATACCGTAATCTGTTGTAACAGATTAGTAGAAATACCGTAATCTGTTATAACAGATTATAATCTGTTTAAACAGATTAGTAGAAATACCGTAATCTGTTATAACAGATTAGTAGAAATACCGTAATCTGTTATAACAGATTATAATCTGTTTAAACAGATTAGAAGAAATACCGTAATCTGTTATAACAGATTAGTAGAAATAGTGTTTTTTTTTCTCCGTGGCACTAATGGTCTTTCGTACAAGATAGCTAAAAAAAAAAAAAAAAAAAAAAAAATCATGTTCACCCGCGGACTCGAACCCCTGCCTGCATGATGGAATGAGAAGTAAGTCTGACGCCTAACCGATTGAGCTAGAATATTTCCCATAGACTTAACACGTAAGCAAAACACCAGAATCTCAAATCCAATCTTGCAAGTGAATTACGGGCATGATCCCGACATCTGATCGGAAAATGAAGGAAACTCAACCGAAAGCTTAGAATCTCAGCTACAACATACTAAAAGCTCAGGGATAACTAGCAACAAAAATTGGAGATATGGCTTACGAAATAGAAGAATGTAGAATCTAGTTTTGAGAAAAAGTCATGTCCCATAGAGATTACACGCAAAATGAGTAAAAATGACATGCCATTATTATTTGCAATTTTTGAGGATGATCTGTTTATCAAAATGAAAAATAAAGGCAATAACTCAGAAAGAGTAAGAACTAAGCTACAACATATCAAAAATTGGGTGAAAATAGACCGATATTCACGGAGTTAGAGCAAGATTTGCATAATTATAATGACGTCATAATAGGCAAAATGGATTTTTTGACTTCCGACGCCATTTTGATGACGTCATAATATAATTGAGGGTCAAATGAGACATGAAATTATATCTCTAGTTCATACTCTATCAAAATATGAAAAAAAAATTGGGGGTCCCCACGCGTTCTGAAGAGCTACAGCGGATTTTCTATAGGCATGTTTTTGCCCATATATGGCCTATAGTGAGAGCTCGCGCGCACACGTGCTGCAAACTTTAACGGGTGTTAATTTCCTTATTAATGGTCGTAGAAGGTTGATCAAGGTATCAAATTGCTCAAAATTATATGATCAATGCAATGAAATAAAAAAAACGGTGTTTCTGAGTTGCATTGAAGGCGTTACGCGCGGAAACGCGCGCGCATACGTTTGCGCGCGCAATTTTTTGAAATGCTTAAAATGACCTAAAACGTACTCTGTTTTGGTCAAAAAGTGATTTTTAGCATTTTAAAATTTTGACGCGCGCGTACGCGCGCGTCGTGACCTTCAGGTGACCTTTGATGACATGACCTGATGACCCTTGATCTGAAGTTTATGTGATGTGAATTTGATTTATTTTTGATAATTGATAATGGAGATATGATTGATAATGTGATTTTACAAAATGGCGTCTAGATGACGTCATGATGACGTCATGACATTAAGATTCTTGCAGAATTGAGGTCTTAATGATGTTGATATGTGGTGATATTTTGATGATTATTGAATATGAACTTTCTGAGATTTGCTGTCCACAAGAAATGGAGGAAATAAAAATAAGAAATAAATAAATAAAGAAAGAAAATTCGGACAAACATAAGAGGTGATCTGTCATAGACAGACCACCTAATGAGGCATGTACTCAAATTGACGTGTCAATAGTTTCGCTTATTCCTTAAAAATAAACCATAACGCCTAAAGCAATAAAGCAAATAAAGCAACATTATCAATATGTATGGTATCAATGTTGAAGTAATTTCCATAGGTAGAACTAATCTTGTCATTGTTTTAAGATTCAACTTAAAAATCATTGCTCCTAAGTTTATTAGGTGGTCTGTCTATGACAGATCACCTATTATGTTTGTCCGAATTTTCTTTCTTTATTAGGTGGTCTGTCTATGACAGATCACCTCTTATGTTTGTCCGAATTTTCTTTCTTTATTTATTTATTTATTTATTTATTTTTATTTCTTATTTTTATTTCCTCCATTTCTTGTGGACAGCAAATCTCAGAAAGTTCATATTCAATAATCATCAAAATATCACCACATATCAACATCAATAAGACCTCAATTCTGCAAGAATCTTAATGTCATGACGTCATCATGACGTCATCTAGACGCCATTTTGTAAAATCACATTATCAATCATATCTCCATTATCAATTATCAAAAATAAATCAAATTCACATGACATAAACTTCAGATCAAGAGTCATCAAATCATGTCATCAAAGGTCACCTGAAGGTCACGACGCGCGCGTACGCGCGCGTCAAAATTTTAAAATGCTAAAAATCACTTTTTGACCAAAACAGAGTACGTTTTAGGTAATTTTAAGCATTTCAAAAAATTGCGCGCGCAAACGTATGCGCGCGCGTTTCCGCGCGTAACGCCTTGAATGCAACTCAGAAACACCGTTTTTTTTATTTCATTGCATTGATCATATAATTTTGAGCAATTTGATACCTTGATCAACCTTCTACGACCATTAATAAGGAAATTAACACCCGTTAAAGTTTGCAGCACGTGTGCGCGCGAGCTCTCACTATAGGCCATATATGGGCAAAAACATGCCTATAGAAAATCCGCTGTAGCTCTTCAGAACGCATGGGGACCCCCAATTTTTTTTTCATATTTTGATAGAGTATGAACTAGAGATATAATTTCATGTCTCATTTGACCCTCAATTATATTATGACGTCATCAAAATGGCGTCGGAATTCAAAAAAATCCATTTTGCCTATTATGACGTCATTATAATTATGCAAATCTTGCTCTAACTCCGTGAATATTGGTCAATTTTCACCCAATTTTTGATATGTTGTAGCTTAGTTCTTACTCTTTCTGAGTTATTGCCTTTATTTTTCATTTCGACAGACAAATCATCCTCAAAAATTGCAAATAATAATGGCATGTCATTTTCACTCATTTTGCGTGTAATCTCTATGGGACATGACTTTTTCTCAAAACTAGATTCTACATTCTTCTATTTCGTAAGCCATATCTCCAATTTTTGTTGCTAGTTATCCCTGAGCTTTTAGTATGTTTTAGCTGAGATTCTAAGCTTTCGGTTGCGCTTCCTTCATTTTCCGATCAGATGTCGGGATCATGCCCGTAATTCACTTGCAAGATTGGATTTGAGATTCTGGTGTTTTGCTTACGTGTTAAGTCTATGGGAAATATTCTAGCTCAATCGGTTAGGCGTCAGACTTACTTCTCATTCCATCATGCAGGCAGGGGTTCGAGTCCGCGGGTGAACATGATTTTTTTATTTCTTATTTTTATTTCCTCCATTTCTTGTGGACAGCAAATCTCAGAAAGTTCATATTCAATAATCATCAAAATATCACCACATATCAACATCAATAAGACCTCAATTCTGCAAGAATCTTAATGTCATGACGTCATCATGACGTCATCTAGACGCCATTTTGTAAAATCACATTATCAATCATATCTCCATTATCAATTATCAAAAATAAATCAAATTCACATGACATAAACTTCAGATCAAGGGTCATCAGGTCATGTCATCAAAGGTCACCTGAAGGTCACGACGCGCGCGTACGCGCGCGTCAAAATTTTAAAATGCTAAAAATCACTTTTTGACCAAAACAGAGTACGTTTTAGGTCATTTTAAGCATTTCAAAAAATTGCGCGCGCAAACGTATGCGCGCGCGTTTCCGCGCGTAACGCCTTGAATGCAACTCAGAAACACCGTTTTTTTTATTTCATTGCATTGATCATATAATTTTGAGCAATTTGATACCTTGATCAACCTTCTACGACCATTAATAAGGAAATTAACACCCGTTAAAGTTTGCAGCACGTGTGCGCGCGAGCTCTCACTATAGGCCATATATGGGCAAAAACATGCCTATAGAAAATCCGCTGTAGCTCTTCAGAACGCATGGGGACCCCCAATTTTTTTTTCATATTTTGATAGAGTATGAACTAGAGATATAATTTCATGTCTCATTTGACCCTCAATTATATTATGACATCATCAAAATGGCGTCGGAATTCAAAAAATCCATTTTGCCTATTATGACGTCATTATAATTATGCAAATCTTGCTCTAACTCCGTGAATATCGGTCAATTTTCACCCAATTTTTGATATGTTGTAGCTTAGTTCTTACTCTTTCTGAGTTATTGCCTTTATTTTTCATTTCGACAGACAAATCATCCTCAAAAATTGCAAATAATAATGGCATGTCATTTTTACTCATTTTGCGTGTAATCTCTATGGGACATGACTTTTTCTCAAAACTAGATTCTACATTCTTCTATTTCGTAAGCCATATCTCCAATTTTTGTTGCTAGTTATCCCTGAGCTTTTAGTATGTAGTAGCTGAGATTCTAAGCTTTCGGTTGCGTTTCCTTCATTTTCCGATCAGATGTCGGGATCATGCCCGTAATTCACTTGCAAGATTGGATTTGAGATTCTGGTGTTTTGCTTACGTGTTAAGTCTATGGGAAATATTCTAGCTCAATCGGTTAGGCGTCAGACTTACTTCTCATTCCATCATGCAGGCAGGGGTTCGAGTCCGCGGGTGAACATGATTTTTTTTTTTTTTTTTTTTTTTTTAGCTCTCTTGCCCACGATCAATTATAAGAATTCTAACAAATAATAGCTAAAATATTGCAAAATAAAACAGATTATAATTACTTTTTTATATCATATCTATTTATCTGTCTGTCTATCTACCTACATGACATATCTATCTCTCTGTCTAATATATATCTTTCTGTTTCAATACGTCCCTCTCTCTCTATCTATCCATATGTCTGTCTGTCTATCTACCTACATTGTATATCTATCTGTCTGTTTATCTCTCTCTCTCTCTCTCTGTCTAATATATATGTATCTATCTGTTTAGATATGTCTATCTATCTATCCATCCATCTGCCTGTCTCTATCTATCTATCTATCTATCTATATATCTATCTATCTATCTGTCTGTCTGTCTCTCTATCTATCTATCTATCTATCTATCTGTCTATCTATCTATCTATCTATCTATATGTCTGTCTCTCTATTCATCTATATGTCTGTCTCTCTATCTATCTCTGTCTCGATCTCTATCAATCTATATGTCTGTCTCTGTATCTATCTATATGTCTATCTATCTATCTATCTATCTATCTATATATCTATCTATATGTCTGTCTCTCTATCTATCTATATTTCTGTCTCTCTGTCTATCTATATGTTTGTCTATCTATATGTCTGTCTATCTATCCATGAAGCTATCACGAGAAGGAGAACCATCTTCCAATTTCTCTCTTAATCCTTTGTTATCGCTTCCTTCGGGCGAAGGAACGATATCTAACATCAATTGGCGAGCCGCCAGGCGAAAGTTAGAGCCCGCTTACATAACGCGATAGGACCACGCAGCATGAAGCTATTACGAGATAGCTCGTAATAGCTTCATGATATGTCTGTCTCTCTATCTATATGTCTGTCTATCTATCTGTCTATCTATCTATCTGTCTGTCTCTCTTTCTATCTATATGTTTATATATGTTTTATTAATATAACCACCAATCATCTCTCTACCCTTACAAAAAATTCCTGCAGTACTTTAGTGGTACTCTGTTGTACCTGTGTGATACTTCTGTCATACACGACGGTACCTCAGAATTACCACAGGACTTCTGTGGTATCACTCTGTGATAGTTCTGTCATACTTCTGTGGTACAGGAAAATATGAAAATTTCCTGCAATACCTTAATGGTACTCTGTCGTACCTGTGTGATACTTCTGTTGTACAAAACTGTATATAGAATTACAACAGGACTTCTGTGGTATCACTCTGTGATAGTTCTGTCATACTTCTGTGGTACAGGAAAATATGAAAATTTCATGCGATACCTTAATGGTACTCTGTCGTACCTGTGTAATACTTCTGTTGTACATAACTGTATACAATATCACTCTGTGATAGTTATGTCGTACTTCTGTTGTACATGAAAATTCTAAAATATCCTGCAGTACTTCTATGACAACCCTGCGATACTTCTGTTGTATATGAACATTTTTTAAATTTCCTGCAGTACTCCTATTACTAAGCACTTCTATGGAAACCCTGTGATACTTCTGTGGTACATGAACATTTTGAAATTTCCTGCAGTACTCGATCCTATTAAAGACACTTCTATGAAAACCCTGTGATACTTCTGTGGTAAATGAAAATTTTGAAATTTCCTGCAGGACTCAATATAGGCACTTCTAAAATTCTATGGCAACCCCAGTGCTATACTTTCAAAATTTCCTGCGGTACTTCTCATGCAGCCACCCCAGAAATATGACTGAAACTGTATCACAGACGCTACTGGTGTATTTTCTGTGGTACAGTACATGAAAAAATTAGTTTCCTTCAGTACTTGTATGGAAGCCCTGTTTGTACCACAGACTAATTTTTTTATTTCCAGTGAGGGATTTATCTTTTTTTTTCAGTTTCGGGAGAGGTCAGTAGCGTATTGAGTCTTATATTTTTAGAAGGCCATATGGCTTAAAAGGGCACCATTCATTTTAAAAAGTACAATTTTTTATATGAAAATTTAATTTTGTGATAGCTAGATTGTGACATATAGGCCCTATTTCAAAATTATATTTCACCCTGTCCCATTGTGTAGGTCTATATCAGCGAGGGGGGGGGGGTTATGCCTACTGAGACTCAGAGGTTTTAAGTTTGATAGCTTCTATTTCTACGAGAAAGGGTACTATACGTACTAGATCAAAACTAGGAGCAAAGCGCGAACTGAAAAATGCGAAAAATTATTGACCCCAAAATGGGCAACTTATATTTTGAGGACTATTGTTCGTTTTCAGGGTTATTTCTTTTTCATGCGCTCTTTTAAATTTCAATTATCATTTTTGTTTTGTTTGTTCGCCACTTATTTTTCATAAAAAACAGGATGAATAATAAAAAAATGACTATATTTAAAAGGGTACGTGTTGAAATATACAGGACACACCTAACACTCTTAGAGCTTAATGGTTGTGAGGAAGCCGGGTTGAATTTCAAAGAGATATTGTAATGAATAAAAATATAAGCATGAACGTATTATTCTACTTCATCCATCTCTTTCTAACAATACAAGAAAATAATTGAAGGGGAGGTCAACGCTAGAGATAATCAATAAATAGAGTAAAATTCACAAAACAAAATGCTTAAAATTTATTCAAAATCGGATGACAAATAACGAAGTTAAGTTGAATTTTAAGGATTTGCAATATTCCCATGAAACAGTTTTATTTAGGCATGTCTCATGAATATTCATTAGGTGGGCTGATGATGTCATATCCCATGTTCTTTTGTACAATATATGAAATTAGATTTATTCAACATATTTCTACCAAGAACTTAAACAATTGGAATGACGACTAATTAACCGCATTAGTTATTTAATGCAGCAACTTTACAATGGGGACACATTATTTACACATGTATTGAAAAAATAGATAATCATAATTTCATATCTAACATTCATATCTAACATCAGCCCACCAAATGAATATTCATGACGATGTGCACACTATCTGTTTTCACAAAATATTGATAAACAATTAACATAAGAAAGTTCAGCGTTGAATGTTGATTAAAAAATAAATCTCAGTTAAAATGCTATCTAAGATTTTTTTTTACACGTTTCATAACCAAGTTTTAATGCGATTCTGGCCCCTTAAAGTTTTTATTGCGAGAAAATACATTTTTCCAAGTTTCCCATCTATTTTTTTATTTATTTTTTTTTAGTAAAAAGGACCTATTTTCTTACAAATATATTATTATAAATAAAATTACTTCAATATTTGTTCTCCTATTCACAATATTTTTTACAGGTGGAATAGGATAAACTAAAAATAGGATATTTAATTTCCATTTTAAGGCCTATTTTTTGCTTTATATCCCCGGTTTATATCTTTGCCACCTTGCAATATGTTAGCCAGGCTGGTTTATATCTATTTCTTTTTAAATCAAATAAATTTGGATATTTTCAATCTATTTTTATGATGCGAAGCTATATATAGTTTGTAAATATGTTTTTTAATTGCAAGAACAATCTTGTATCTCTGTTCACATATGATGGCAGTTTATTTTGCTTCTTTTTTTCTAATTTGTATGAAGTTTGTATCTATATATTTTCAAACTATTTTCCATCCTTAAAGTGTCACAACCGATATCATATTATTTTTTACCTCGTTGGCAAAGTTATTATCTTTTCTTATGTTTCGCTTCAAAATGGTATCTTTATATTTGCTTGTCTTGCTCCTCCTCCCCTTATCAAAATACCCTGCCGGCACTTGATCTAAGATTATTTTCTTTTACTACTTGAACCTTATAAAGGGATCTTTCCTTCGATCGCAAGAAAGGATAAAATGTGTGTTTTTGAAAAGAAATAAAATTAAAAATACATAGGATTGGAGCTGTGATTTTCCTCATTGCTTTCTTTGTCATCCTACTTGCATACTAGTAGGCCTATATAACATATTTTCAGTAAAATTGTGAGACATGTTTTTAAATCCTATCCTTATATTAAAAAAAAGAATAAAGAGAAAGAAAAAAATTAAAAGACATAGAAAAGAAAAAGAAAGGAAGAAGAAATAAATATTTGAATTTTACTTTATTCAATTCCTTTACGTTAATAATATGATATATAAATGATGGCGAAAATAGTCAAATTGTCTGGTTTCCAAGTAAAAAGTAAGACCCCCCCCCCTCCGAGCTCCCCGTACAAACGTACAAACGCACGGACTGTACCGTATACGTGTTTCCGGTTCCGCCATTTGAAAAAAAACGCTCGTAACTGCTCAGCTGAACCCGAAGCTTGATGAAGAAGGCCGTCAATATTTCAACAAAAACTAACAGAATATGGATCAGATTCGGACAACGACTTCTTAAGACATTCACACAACAGGCTAAACAGTAAGTTAGATCCATTTTTCGTAGTTTGGCGCGGCATGCACTTAAATTTCTTCGACTTTTTAATCATTACCGTACGGCCACTGCACTGCCGTTGTTCCCGATCGCTTATCGGGTGGGGGCTGATCTGCGGTGTGCGCGGCCGGGGACGGCCAACGGCTGGCTAAGTTAGTAGTATATTGATGGCGGCGGTGAGGATGTTTGTATTGTCATGATTGTAGCCAGGTCAGGGGTGGGCGCTAATGCAGTTTCGCACCGGCCGATTAATACCAGCATACCTCATCACCAATATTTGTTCCCAAATGTCATGACAAGTCTCTCAGTCACATTTGAAGTCAATAATATCCACCACTTTTCAAAATATCGTGATCGGGAATGGCTGTAGGCCTAGCCAGGCGGCTTCTAGAGAGTGAAAATCATTTACTAACGTAACTTCGTAAGGTCACTCTCATATGAAGCCAGGGATCCTTTCTCATATACCCACACAGAGGAAGCCAAAACTTGAAACTTTCACCCCCGGCCCCGAGATTTCTACTTTCCTTCTAAAAGATCTAGCCTAACGTTAGACCTAAATCATGTACATGGGATAAAACTTAATTTCCAACATTTCTACGCTCTCGTCGTTATTTTTGAAGAAGAAATTCATTCCAAAAAATGCGAAAAATATCATGATTAGACGGAAGAGACTTGCCCGATGTTTACGCCGCCATCTATGTGAGAAACTTCATGTTGGCTCTAAATCATCAATTTTGAGACGGATAGAGGCATGGAGAAGAACTGAAACTTTGTGTGCAGGAAGAATATTAGTTTTAATTTTTTTAAAGAGCGTGATGTTGCATGAATTTGATATCCCCCCCCCCCCATAAGATCCCACTTTTTGTCACTCAGAATATCAGATCGACAGATCCAGTTCACGGTCTCAGACTCAAAGTTTGGGTAGGTGGAGCGTAGTGTAGCAATAGTGAAGTGGAGTGGAGCCTGCACAAACTTCACTCGAGGTAGGCAATCCCACAAATTTAAAAGAGGTTTCTATAAAATCAAGTCCGGCCTTGACAAACTTACGAAAAGATGTGAAGTCAATTCACCCTAAATATCATCAATATCCCTCAAATAGCTTCATTTAAGCACTAATTTCTCTTCCGGTTGATAAAATATGGATCCGTCTTTAATTTCCAAAATTGTTCGTCTAACTAGCTAAAGGACGCATGTTTTATCTACATATTAAAGACACTACATAGAAAAGACTAGGCACAAAGACTATTATACATGTAAATCGATGCAAAGCATTACGCGATGTCGGCAAAGTGCCCAATCTTCTTATTGTAAAGACTTTAGCGACAATAACAGACTGTGAGTAAGGTTAAAATGCTCCTCTACTTTTAATGTTTTCATTAGTGCTGTTGTCGGGAACAAAAATCCATGTCGACATGTCGCTTAAAAATTAATCCCGACATCGACAATGTCGACATGAAAAAGGGACCGTAATTTAGCCTGGGCTCCCTAACATAAAAAAAAAGCATTCGATCGTGGAACAACACTCTCAATCAAATATATTCACCTTGACACGAGTGATATCCCCACACTAGATCTATATAATACAGGCTCAGTTCGGGAATTGAGCTTCCAAAATCACTGATTTAATCCACATTTTTTTTCTGGAGAATCAAGTTTTTGTACCAGGATCCGGTTTCGAAAGCATTGCTCAATAACACTCGTAGCCAATTTGAGAATCACCAATTACAACAGTGATCATTGCTGCAAACGCAAGCTCCTCAATTTGACAATGAAAAGTAATGAAAATCGACCGATAATTTCAGTATCACTTCCGCGGCGATCCGTGCAACGATCTCCAAACGAATGAAGGGAAGTTTTCTGTGACTTCGTGATATGAAGTAAGCGCTCAATTGCGGCAGTCACAACTTTGACAAAAACACGTGTTCGCTGCTGCTCACGTTTATGTGAAAAGTAATGCATTGAGGAGCAACGTATTATCAAGCACGGTGAATAGCGCGCGATGGGTGCATATTTCCGTGGATGGGTACGGTGAATGCTACTCTCGCTATAACGGGATATCGAGGGCGGCTCGATCGGGCAGGCCGGCCCTGCACTGACGTATTTCTACTGCCGCACAGCTCGCAGATATTCTTTTTTCATTTAATGCGCTGCTAAGCTGAATAAACCTTTTAATCGCGCCAATTACTGTGGATAAATGCTTCTAACTTTTCAGCTAATCTTTACACTCGTGATTGTAGGCTAGACCCCTTTTTATTTTATGTTTACATGTCGATGTGGGTGCGTGCATGTCGACATGTCGGAATTTTGAAAATCCTTCGTATGTCGACATCAATGTCGATATGAGGCCTATCGACAACAGCACTAGTTTTCATTGATTTTATGTTGAATATTATTAAAGAATATGACTCTTTGCACCTGAATTGTAACACTGAAATATGGAAATGAAGAAGTTTTATCATGTATTTTTATTACATCATGTATTTGTATTAACCTGCAAATAAAATTTTACTATGTCACTCAAATTCATTTCATTTCATTAAAGATTCAAAGAGGGATCTCTGGATGATCGAGCAGCAAGTCCAGCATTATGTGGGAAAGATACTACAGGTGTACACAGAAAAGGCCATGTTCTTGTACAAGACACGGTTGGAGTTCATAAAAGGTGATTATATAGGCATTCACTTCAGTAGATATTATAATTACAAAATTAAGCAGATTGTATTCATGCAGTGGCATACAGTGTAATCCTTGTTAGAAGATGTAGATTTATTCTTCATTGTTTTATTAAAGAGTTTCAATATGTGCTTATGACAATTTGTTTGCATTATAAATTGTTTGTCACTCTTCGGCTTAGTTTGCTTTTATAAGCAAGAATATGCTAAGAGAGATAGCCGCAAGGACCTCATTATCCGATAGATATGTACTTGTGAAAAGAGATCTAGATGGGGGCAAAACACCTTATTTCTTGTATTTTTATGTTGTTCATGTTATCGTAATGGTATGTGTTTTTTTTTCTACAGATTAAGCTGCCTCGTGCTATACAGACTTGGATAAAAACAAGCTGTCCAATGAATGGTGACTACTCAAGAGGAGCCAGAAAGTCAACTAAAGCCAGGGTATTTTGGGAGTTGATATGGCCGGGGAAGGGGGGAGGGGGGGTTTCCAGGGCCCCCCCCCTTCCTTGAGATCTTGACCGCACAATCGCGTCTAACATTGGCACATGGGTTGTCTAGGGCATAATTTACAAAATTAAATTGTAAATTATTTCACGCAAATTGTTAGTAAGTGATAATACTAATTTATGCGTAATTAGAATACAAAATCATACTTTTTCCTCTATTGCATTGACTTTGTACACAAAATCACGTTTTTGAGCAATTTTTGGTATGACATGTACTTACATAATGTCACGTTATTACAGAACCACGTACCGGGTGACACAAGATTGGTCTCAAAAGATGCACAAGACTAGAAAGAGGCATGTTTTAAAAAAATTGTGCGACAGCATGGTCGCAAAATTTTTGGAAGGGGGGGAGGGTCAAATTGGTCCAATTTAACTAAGGGTTAATAACTGGGAGGCTGTTAGCTGCCTTTTTACTTTCAAGTCTTGCACATCTTTTGAGACCAAATTTGTGATGCCTGGGTACGCTGTTCCGAAATTTCGCAACATTTTTATGTATTAATCCAACACAAATACTGTTTCTTGCTAAAAATTCACAATTAGTATACCAGTAATATACATTTATCAAGTCAAATTATTTAATTACATTTATAATCATAAAAGCTTTGATAAAGTAAAAAAAACAACAAAGAGTTGTATGTAGGCCTGGGACTTTCGGGTTTTTTCTCTTCGGGTACCCGTGGTAATTTTTGGGTGGGTACCTGAAAATCATGTCACTTGAAATATGACTGGTGGAAAAACCCCATAGGTGACGTCATCAAGCCAATGCGATGCAAGCCAATTTATGAATGAAAATATAGTAAGCATGCGCATTGCAAGCCTCCCGTGCCCCACGCAGTATTCCATCGAAACAAGTTTCAATACTCTGTCACCTCGTACCAAAATCGACCTAGAATTCCACTTTCCTATATATCATATGAATTATAAAAGGTTTTCTCACCGATACTGCACAGGTAAGCAAATTTTTATTCTTGCTTTTCCGTCAAAATCTTACGAAGTAGCATCGATATTACATCGTGTTCGTGAGTTTGTATCGCTACGTGAACAAAGTCAATTGATTTCCGGGTTTCGGAGCGTCAAATGCGCCAGCCAATCACGATCGTGTTCCCATTTTCGGTTTATGATGAACTAAAAATGGTAACAAGAACGTGATTGGCTGGTGCTTCGTAGGTCGATTTTGGTATGAGGTGACAGAGTATTGCAGACTTGTTTTGACGTAATACTGCGTGGGGCTGAGGCTTGCAATGCGCATGCTTACTATATTTTCATTCATAAATTGGTTTGCGTCGCAGTGGCTGGATGACGTCACTGCACTGCAAAAGAAACATGGCGATGATTGAACGATCTCGGTCACATCATCATCACTTGAAAACTTGTATATTTATGGATATTTAGAGGGTAATTGGTGAAATTCAAAATGAGGCTTGTGTACTTTTGTAATGAGTTACAATCATGTCTTACACTACGCAATACAAATCAAATACATGTACATTATACTGGTGAGCAATTTTCGGGTATCGGGTATTGATTTTTCTACTCGGGTACCCGGGTTTTAGTCCCAGCCCTAGTTGTATGAAAATTTTCAAAAATAATGAAAGGTAAAAGAAAACAAGATTACAATGTCCATTGCAAGGGGGCTAGTCTAGCTATTCAGGATAATTGGGATTTTATTCAGTTTTTAATTGACATAACATTATGACAAGATCCCTCCATTTAGTGTATAAACAGCACATGGCCATGATTGAAATTCATATAACATTAAAGTATGCAAACCAGGCAGCTACATGTACATGTAGGACTCACTGCTTGTCAATTCTATTGTCTGCCAGGGTCAAGTGACATACAGTGCACATGTATAACATGTGTGAAAGTACATAAGAAAATCAGCTTTTTATTTTTGTACTGTAACATTGGGTGAACTGGTGATCACTTTGGATATGATGCTCTTTATATTGGTTTATTTTATGTATATGAATTTTTGGATAATCATTAAGAATTAAAGCCATTTACTTAATATATGGAAGCATAAGCCCATCAAAGAACAGAATTATGTCATGTACAGCTAATTCATTTTGCGTGATATTACAATTGTAATTGTTTACTTGAGCAAGTAATTTGAATTGCTGCATGACCTAAACAATGACATGTTCCAATTCGAATAGTAACATAAGGTTCATAAGGTTCATAAGGTAGTATTTATTGTCCAGATAAATAAATAAGTGGAAATTTGCATTTTTACATGGTATTGAACATACATAGCATAGCATAGAAAATGAACATATTTACAGAAAATCAAACAATCACATATAGTCAATTATGATATACACGTGCAAATGCTACCCCCTGGGTAGCATTTGAAAAAAATACTGTTATTGACATTAAAATTAAGATTGAAATGGAAATCTGAACTGAAAGTTAGATATCGGAAATTGAATTGAAATTACATTAGAATTGTAATAAATCAGTACTATAAAACATGACCTAAAGAAGAGTTACTCCACCTCGATTGAGAGTGCTTATGTTAAATAATTGATGTTGCTTCTTCAAATAATTGAGGTCAATCAAATTGGTCATAATTATTCAAGTCAATTTTGAGCTATATGTCATAATTAATTAGGTCATATACTAATTGAAATTACTTAATGACTCGAGTAGGTATGAATTCACATTGCCACATGACCTTAATTATTTTATGTAGCAACATCAAGTATTGAACGTCATTTAGTTATCAATTATGACATGTAGCAAATCAAATTACATGCCGCAATTTCGTGTTTATGATGGGCTCATGCTTACATTCATATATAACCCTTCAATACGTAGTTGGAGCAATTCTTAGACAAGAAGACTGTGTAAAATGATATGCCTATTCAATGTCAAAAAGGTTAATGTCTCAATAGATTTGATCTACGTTTTGGCAAAGTAATCTTATGTTCATATTTTTTCTAACCTATGGTGAACGTTCTAAATCATGTGAAATTCATTCAAAAATATCTTTCAGTATTTATGGACTTAAGTGAATTCTGAGCAAAATGAAGTGATTATGATTACGTTCATGTACTTTAAGTTTATACTGGTGATCAACACATCATAATTTCATCCCTTACTGTATGTGCACCATGCATTATCTGTACATGCAGAAGTGGTTATCCATTGTTTCATAACATGGTTGAGTAAAGGATGTTCTGCTTTTAGTATTAAGCCAATCGGGTGTTGACAAGAAGGGGAAAATGCAATTGCTCAGCTATTACAGTTTTTTTTGCAACCATAATACTGGTTAAGCCTTGGTTACATTCGCCGGCTCGTGGCCTTACGTCGAGTCAAAATTAACAGTCTTAATCATCCTTGTACCAGCTACTACCAGCTACACGTGGGTGGTTTGTACAGGAATACCTAAAACTGCTGATTTTGTCTCGCCGTAAGGCAACCGGTCAAGGAATGTGACCAAGGTATTAATAATAATCGCTTATTGTTGTGTTAGAGGGAAGGATTCTGGGTCGAATCTAGCTTTCTTTATGTGATCTCAAAATGGCAGCAATGTATGAATAGTGAAAGTAGTTCATGTGGCATCTCAATGTTCATGGATATAAATCTTTGTACATGTCTTATCCTAAAGATGAAATGTTACTGCATTATTCTAGCAGTCATTTATGATATCAAAGATGTTCTATACTGTGCATAGTACAGCTCATACATAATAAAGGTATGTGAATATGCTTTTAACGTCTTTGCAAATTTGTGGGTTTTTTCACGCCTCTTTTCATTAGTCAAGATGTCAAAGTTGTTGTGCTGGATCACAGGAAATTCTTACAAACTACTACGCCTAACAAACCAGTGCAGGACGGTGTCGTGAGAAAATCGCACAGACTACTACAGGACAATACCATAGGATTGTCACAGGAAATCAACAAGAATACCCCTGCAGGATTACCACAGTAAAGTATCACAAGAAGGCTGCAGGATGAGACCAATAATGCCACAGAAGATATCAAAGATCAGTATCACAGGAATACCACAGGACAGTACTGCAGGAATTGTCCTGCGGTAAGGTCTCTTGGTATTCCTGCAGTACTGTCCTGTAGTACTGTTCTGTAGTACTTTCCTGTGATACTGGTCTGCGGAATTCCTAAAGTACTGTCCTGTCATACTGTCCTGTGATACTATTTATCACCACAGGATAGTATCACAGGACAGTACTACAGGAATACCAGACCAGTATCACAGGACAGTACTACAGGAATACGAGACCAGTATCACAGGACAGTACTACAGGAATACCAGACCAGTATCACAGGACAGTACTACAGGAATACCAGACCAGTATCACAGGACAGTACTACAGGAATACCAGACCAGTATCACAGGACAGTACTACAGGACACAGTACCAGAAGCCTGCGGTACTCCTGTAGTACTGTCCTGCGATACTGTTCTGTAGTACTTCCCTGTGATACTGGTCTGCGGTATTCCTGTAGTACTGTCCTGTCATACTGTCCTGTCATACTATCCTGTCATACTGTCCTGTCATACTATCATGTGATACTATCCTGTGATACTATCCTGTGATACTGTCCTGTAGTACTAATAGTAGTGTGGTAGTGGTTGTAGCGGTTGTAGCGGTTGTGGTGATCGTGTCCTGTCATACTTCCTGCCATACTTATGCGGTTATTACCACAGGAAGTATCACAGGACACGGACCTGTTGTACTCCTGTTGTACATTTCTGTAGTACCGTCCCAAATTACGTGCACGTAATTCCTGCAGTACTTTCCTGCGATACTTCCTGCAGTACATATCACAGAGTACTACAGGAATTTTTTGTAAGGGTATCTATCTATATATCTATATATCTATCAATCTATCTCTTTATCTATAAGTCTGTCTCTCTATCTATCTATATGTCTGTCTCTCTATCTATATGTCTGTCTCTCTATATCTATCTTTATATGTCTATGTTTTATTAATATAACCACCTATAATTTATCTCTCCATCCATCACTCCATCCATCTAATATAATTAGGTGGTCTGTCTATGACAGATCACCTCTTATGTTTGTCCGAATTTTCTTTCTTTATTTATTTATTTATTTATTAGGTGGTCTGTCTATGACAGATCACCTCTTATGTTTGTCCGAATTTTCTTTCTTTATTAGGTGGTCTGTCTATGACAGATCACCTCTTATGTTTGTCCGAATTTTCTTTCTTTATTTATTTATTAGGTGGTCTGTCTATGACAGATCACCTTTTATGTTTGTCCGAATTTTCTTTATTTTTATTTATTTTTAGGTGGTCTGTCTATGACAGATCACCTCTTATGTTTGTCCGAATTTTCTTTATTTTTATTTATTTCTTATTTTTATTTCCTCCATTTCTTGTGGACAGCAAATCTCAGAAAGTTCATATTCAATAATCATCAAAATATCACCACATATCAACATCAATAAGACCTCAATTCTGCAAGAATCTTAATGTCATGACGTCATCATGACGTCATCTAGACGCCATTTTGTAAAATCACATTATCAATCATATCTCCATTATCAATTATCAAAAATAAATCAAATTCACATGACATAAACTTCAGATCAAGGGTCATCAGGTCATGTCATCAAAGGTCACCTGAAGGTCACGACGCGCGCGTACGCGCGCGTCAAAATTTTAAAATGCTAAAAATCACTTTTTGACCAAAACAGAGTACGTTTTAGGTCATTTTAAGCATTTCAAAAAATTGCGCGCGCAAACGTATGCGCGCGCGTTTCCGCGCGTAACGCCTTGAATGCAACTCAGAAACACCGTTTTTTTTATTTCATTGCATTGATCATATAATTTTGAGCAATTTGATACCTTGATCAACCTTCTACGACCATTAATAAGGAAATTAACACCCGTTAAAGTTTGCAGCACGTGTGCGCGCGAGCTCTCACTATAGGCCATATATGGGCAAAAACATGCCTATAGAAAATCCACTGTAGCTCTTCAGAACGCATGGGGACCCCCAATTTTTTTTTCATATTTTGATAGAGTATGAACTAGAGATATAATTTCATGTCTCATTTGACCCTCAATTATATTATGACGTCATCAAAATGGCGTCGGAATTCAAAAAATCCATTTTGCCTATTATGACGTCATTATAATTATGCAAATCTTGCTCTAACTCCGTGAATATTGGTCAATTTTCACCCAATTTTTGATATGTTGTAGCTTAGTTCTTACTCTTTCTGAGTTATTGCCTTTATTTTTCATTTTGATAGACAAATCATCCTCAAAAATTGCAAATAATAATGGCATGTCATTTTTACTCATTTTGCGTGTAATCTCTATGGGACATGACTTTTTCTCAAAACTAGATTCTACATTCTTCTATTTCGTAAGCCATATCTCCAATTTTTGTTGCTAGTTATCCCTGAGCTTTTAGTATGTTGTAGCTGAGATTCTAAGCTTTCGGTTGCGTTTCCTTCATTTTCCGATCAGATGTCGGGATCATGCCCGTAATTCACTTGCAAGATTGGATTTGAGATTCTGGTGTTTTGCTTACGTGTTAAGTCTATGGGAAATATTCTAGCTCAATCGGTTAGGCGTCAGACTTACTTCTCATTCCATCATGCAGGCAGGGGTTCGAGTCCGCGGGTGAACATGATTTTTTTTTTTTTTTTTTTTTTTTTAGCTATCTTGCCCACGATCAATTATAAGAATTCTAACAAATAATAGCTAAAATATTGCAAAATAAAACAGATTATAATTACTTTTTTATATCATATCTATTTATCTGTCTGTCTATCTACCTACATGACATATCTATCTCTCTGTCTAATATATATCTTTCTGTTTCAATACGTCCCTCTCTCTCTATCTATCCATATGTCTGTCTGTCTATCTACCTACATTGTATATCTATCTGTCTGTTTATCTCTCTCTCTCTCTCTCTGTCTAATATATATGTATCTATCTGTTTAGATATGTCTATCTATCTATCCATCCATCTGCCTGTCTCTATCTATCTATCTATCTATATATCTATCTATCTATCTGTCTGTCTGTCTCTCTATCTATCTATCTATCTGTCTATCTATCTATCTATCTATCTATATGTCTGTCTCTCTATTCATCTATATGTCTGTATCTCTATCTATCTCTGTCTCGATCTCTATCAATCTATATGTCTGTCTCTGTATCTATCTATATGTCTATCTATCTATCTATCTATCTATCTATCTATCTATCTATATATCTATCTATATGTCTGTCTCTCTATCTATCTATATTTCTGTCTCTCTGTCTATCTATATGTCTGTCTATCTATCCATGAAGCTATCACGAGAAGGAGAACCATCTTCCAATTTCTCTCTTAATCCTTTGTTATCGCTTCCTTCGGGCGAAGGAACGATATCTAACATCAATTGGCGAGCCGCCAGGCGAAAGTTAGAGCCCGCTTACATAACGCGATAGGACCACGCAGCATGAAGCTATTACGAGATAGCTCGTAATAGCTTCATGATATGTCTGTCTCTCTATCTATATATATGTCTGTCTATCTATCTGTCTATCTATCTATCTGTCTGTCTCTCTTTCTATCTATATGTTTATATATGTTTTATTAATATAACCACCAATCATCTCTCTATCTATCTATATATCTATATATCTATCAATCTATCTCTCTATCTATAAGTCTGTCTCTCTATCTATCTATATGTCTGTCTCTCTATCTATATGTCTGTCTCTCTATATCTATCTATATATGTCTATGTTTTATTAATATAACCACCTATAATTTATCTCTCCATCCATCACTCCATCCATCTAATATAATTATCTTTCTTGTATGTATCTGTTTGATTATGTAAATATGTTTGTCTATCTATTTTTCAATCTAATATCTGTTTAAATATTTTTTTCCTGTTTATCTATCTATACGACAGACCACCTAATTCGTCCGCATGACGAATTAAAATCTAGTTATCTTTCTTGTATGTATCTGTTTGATTATGTAAATCTGTTTGTCTATCTATTTTTCAATCTAATATCTGTTTAAATATTTTTTTCCTGTTTATCTATCTATACGACAGACCACCTAATTCGTCCGCATGACGAATTAAAATCTAGTTAGGTGGTCTGTCTATGACAGATCACCTATTATGTTTGTCCGAATTTTCTTTCTTTATTATTAGGTGGTCTGTCTATGACAGATCACCTCTTATGTTTGTCCGAATTTTCTTTCTTTATTTTTATTTATTTCTTATTTTTATTTCCTCCATTTCTTGTGGACAGCAAATCTCAGAAAGTTCATATTCAATAATCATCAAAATATCAGCACATATCAACATCAATAAGACCTCAATTCTGCAAGAATCTTAATGTCATGACGTCATCATGACGTCATCTAGACGCCATTTTGTAAAATCACATTATCAATCATATCTCCATTATCAATTATCAAAAATCAATCAAATTTACATGACATAAACTTTAGATCAAGGGTCATCAGGTCATGTCATCAAAGGTCACCTGAAGGTCACGACGCGCGCGTACGCGCGCGTCAAAATTTAAAAATGCTAAAAATCACTTTTTGACCAAAACAGAGTACGTTTCAGGTCATTTTAAGCATTTCAAAAAATTGCGCGCGCAAACGTATGCGCGCGCGTTTCCGCGCGTAACGCCTCAATGCAACTCAGAAACACCGTTTTTTTTTATTTCATTGCATTGATCATATAATTTTGAGCAATTTGATACCTTGATCAACCTTCTACGACCATTAATAAGGAAATTAACACCCGTTAAAGTTTGCAGCACGTGTGCGCGCGAGCTCTCACTATAGGCCATATATGGGCAAAAACATGCCTATAGAAAATCCGCTGTAGCTCTTCAGAACGCATGGGGACCCCCATTTTTTTTTTCATATTTTGATAGAGTATGAACTAGAGATATAATTTCATGTCTCATTTGACCCTCAAGTATATTATGACGTCATCAAAATGGCGTCGGAATTCAAAAAATCCATTTTGCCTATTATGACGTCATTATAATTATGCAAATCTTGCTCTAACTCCGTGAATATTGGTCAATTTTCACCCAATTTTTGATATGTTGTAGCTTAGTTCTTACTCTTTCTGAGTTATTGCCTTTATTTTTCATTTTGATAGACAAATCATCCTCAAAAATTGCAAATAATAATGGCATGTCATTTTTACTCATTTTGCGTGTAATCTCTATGGGACATGACTTTTTCTCAAAACTAGATTCTACATTCTTCTATTTCGTAAGCCATATCTCCAATTTTTGTTGCTAGTTATCCCTGAGCTTTTAGTATGTTGTAGCTGAGATTCTAAGCTTTCGGTTGCGTTTCCTTCATTTTCCGATCAGATGTCGGGATCATGCCCGTAATTCACTTGCAAGATTGGATTTGAGATTCCGGTGTTTTGCTTACGTGTTAAGTCTATGGGAAATATTCTAGCTCAATCGGTTAGGCGTCAGACTTACTTCTCATTCCATCATGCAGGCAGGGGTTCGAGTCCGCGGGTGAACATGATTTTTTTTTTTTTTTTTTTTTTTTAGCTATCTTGCCCACGATCAATTATAAGAATTCTAACAAATAATAGCTAAAATATTGCAAAATAAAACAGATTATAATTACTTTTTTATATCATATCTATTTATCTGTCTGTCTATCTACCTACATGACATATCTATCTCTCTGTCTAATATATATCTTTCTGTTTGAATACGTCCCTCTCTCTCTATCTATCCATATGTCTGTCTGTCTATCTACCTACATTGTATATCTATCTGTCTGTTTATCTCTCTCTCTCTCTCTCTGTCTAATATATATGTATCTATCTGTTTAGATATGTCTATCTATCTATCCATCCATCTGCCTGTCTCTATCTATCTATCTATCTATATATCTATCTATCTATCTGTCTGTCTGTCTCTCTATCTATCTATCTATCTGTCTATCTATCTATCTATCTATCTATATGTCTGTCTCTCTATTCATCTATATGTCTGTCTCTCTATCTATCTCTGTCTCGATCTCTATCAATCTATATGTCTGTCTCTGTATCTATCTATATGTCTATCTATCTATCTATCTATCTATCTATCTGTCTATCTATATATCTATCTATATGTCTGTCTCTCTATCTATCTATATTTCTGTCTCTCTGTCTATCTATATGTTTGTCTATCTATATGTCTGTCTATCTATCCATGAAGCTATCACGAGAAGGAGAACCATCTTCCAATTTCTCTCTTAATCCTTTGTTATCGCTTCCTTCGGGCGAAGGAACGATATCTAACATCAATTGGCGAGCCGCCAGGCGAAAGTTAGAGCCCGCTTACATAACGCGATAGGACCACGCAGCATAAAGCTATTACGAGATAGCTCGTAATAGCTTCATGATATGTCTGTCTCTCTATCTATATATATGTCTGTCTATCTATCTGTCTATCTATCTGTCTGTCTGTCTCTCTTTCTATCTATATGTTTATATATGTTTTATTAATATAACCACCAATCATCTCTCTATCTATCTATATATCTATCAATCTATCTCTCTATCTATAAGTCTGTCTCTCTATCTATCTATATGTCTGTCTCTCTATCTATATGTCTGTCTCTCTATATCTATCTTTATATGTCTATGTTTTATTAATATAACCACCTATAATTTATCTCTCCATCCATCACTCCATCCATCTAATATAATTATCTTTCTTGTATGTATCTGTTTGATTATGTAAATCTGTTTGTCTATCTATTTTTCAATCTAATATCTGTTTAAATATTTTTTTCCTGTTTATCTATCTATACGACAGACCACCTAATTCGTCCGCATGACGAATTAAAATCTAGTTTATTATTTATTATTTCTTATTTTTATTTCCTCCATTTCTTGTGGACAGCAAATCTCAGAAAGTTCATATTCAATAATCATCAAAATATCAGCACATATCAACATCAATAAGACCTCAATTCTGCAAGAATCTTAATGTCATGACGTCATCATGACGTCATCTAGACGCCATTTTGTAAAATCACATTATCAATCATATCTCCATTATCAAATATCAAAAATAAATCAAATTCACATGACATAAACTTCAGATCAAGGGTCATCAGGTCATGTCATCAAAGGTCACCTGAAGGTCACGACGCGCGCGTACGCGCGCGTCAAAATTTTAAAATGCTAAAAATCACTTTTTGACCAAAACAGAGTACGTTTTAGGTCATTTTAAGCATTTCAAAAAATTGCGCGCGCAAACGTATGCGCGCGCGTTTCCGCGCGTAACGCCTCAATGCAACTCAGAAACACCGTTTTTTTTTATTTCATTGCATTGATCATATAATTTTGAGCAATTTGATACCTTGATCAACCTTCTACGACCATTAATAAGGAAATTAACACCCGTTAAAGTTTGCAGCACGTGTGCGCGCGAGCTCTCACTATAGGCCATATATGGGCAAAAACATGCCTATAGAAAAATCCGCTGTAGCTCTTCAGAACGCATGGGGACCCCCAATTTTTTTTTCATATTTTGATAGAGTATGAACTAGAGATATAATTTCATGTCTCATTTGACCCTCAATTATATTATGACGTCATCAAAATGGCGTCGGAATTCAAAAAATCCATTTTGCCTATTATGACGTCATTATAATTATGCAAATCTTGCTCTAACTCCGTGAATATTGGTCAATTTTCACCCAATTTTTGATATGTTGTAGCTTAGTTCTTACTCTTTCTGAGTTATTGCCTTTATTTTTCATTTTGATAGACAAATCATCCTCAAAAATTGCAAATAATAATGGCATGTCATTTTTACTCATTTTGCGTGTAATCTCTATGGGACATGACTTTTTCTCAAAACTAGATTCTACATTCTTCTATTTCGTAAGCCATATCTCCAATTTTTGTTGCTAGTTATCCCTGAGCTTTTAGTATGTTGTAGCTGAGATTCTAAGCTTTCGGTTGCGTTTCCTTCATTTTCCGATCAGATGTCGGGATCATGCCCGTAATTCACTTGCAAGATTGGATTTGAGATTCTGGTGTTTTGCTTACGTGTTAAGTCTATGGGAAATATTCTAGCTCAATCGGTTAGGCGTCAGACTTACTTCTCATTCCATCATGCAGGCAGGGGTTCGAGTCCGCGGGTGAACATGATTTTTTTTTTTTTTTTTTTTTTTTTAGCTATCTTGCCCACGATCAATTATAAGAATTCTAACAAATAATAGCTAAAATATTGCAAAATAAAACAGATTATAATTACTTTTTTATATCATATCTATTTATCTGTCTGTCTATCTACCTACATGACATATCTATCTCTCTGTCTAATATATATCTATCTGTTTGAATATGTCCCTCTCTCTCTATCTATCCATATGTCTGTCTGTCTATCAACCTACATTGTATATCTATCTGTCTGTTTATCTCTCTCTCTCTCTCTCTGTCTAATATATATGTATCTATCTGTTTAGATATGTCTATCTATCTATCCATCCATCTGCCTGTCTCTATCTATCTATCTATCTATATATCTATCTATCTATCTGTCTGTCTGTCTCTCTATCTATCTATCTATCTGTCTATCTATCTATCTATCTATCTATATGTCTGTCTCTCTATTCATCTATATGTCTGTCTCTCTATCTATCTCTGTCTCGATCTCTATCAATCTATATGTCTGTCTCTGTATCTATCTATATGTCTATCTATCTATCTATCTATCTATCTATATATCTATCTATATGTCTGTCTCTCTATCTATCTATATTTCTGTCTCTCTGTCTATCTATATGTTTGTCTATCTATATGTCTGTCTATCTATCCATGAAGCTATCACGAGAAGGAGAACCATCTTCCAATTTCTCTCTTAATCCTTTGTTATCGCTTCCTTCGGGCGAAGGAACGATATCTAACATCAATTGGCGAGCCGCCAGGCGAAAGTTAGAGCCCGCTTACATAACGCGATAGGACCACGCAGCATGAAGCTATTACGAGATAGCTCGTAATAGCTTCATGATATGTCTGTCTCTCTATCTATATATATGTCTGTCTATCTATCTGTCTATCTATCTATCTGTCTGTCTCTCTTTCTATCTATATGTTTATATATGTTTTATTAATATAACCACCAATCATCTCTCTATCTATCTATATATCTATATATCTATCAATCTATCTCTCTATCTATAAGTCTGTCTCTCTATCTATCTATATGTCTGTCTCTCTATCTATATGTCTGTCTCTCTATATCTATCTTTATATGTCTATGTTTTATTAATATAACCACCTATAATTTATCTCTCCATCCATCACTCCATCCATCTAATATAATTATCTTTCTTGTATGTATCTGTTTGATTATGTAAATCTGTTTGTCTATCTATTTTTCAATCTAATATCTGTTTAAATATTTTTTTCCTGTTTATCTATCTATACGACAGACCACCTAATTCGTCCGCATGACGAATTAAAATCTAGTTTATTATTTCTTATTTCTTATTTTTATTTCCTCCATTTCTTGTGGACAGCAAATCTCAGAAAGTTCATATTCAATAATCATCAAAATATCAGCACATATCAACATCAATAAGACCTCAATTCTGCAAGAATCTTAATGTCATGACGTCATCATGACGTCATCTAGACGCCATTTTGTAAAATCACATTATCAATCATATCTCCATTATCAAATATCAAAAATAAATCAAATTCACATGACATAAACTTCAGATCAAGGGTCATCAGGTCATGTCATCAAAGGTCACCTGAAGGTCACGACGCGCGCGTACGCGCGCGTCAAAATTTTAAAATGCTAAAAATCACTTTTTGACCAAAACAGAGTACGTTTTAGGTCATTTTAAGCATTTCAAAAAATTGCGCGCGCAAACGTATGCGCGCGCGTTTCCGCGCGTAACGCCTTGAATGCAACTCAGAAACACCGTTTTTTTTATTTCATTGCATTGATCATATAATTTTGAGCAATTTGATACCTTGATCAACCTTCTACGACCATTAATAAGGAAATTAACACCCGTTAAAGTTTGCAGCACGTGTGCGCGCGAGCTCTCACTATAGGCCATATATGGGCAAAAACATGCCTATAGAAAATCCGCTGTAGCTCTTCAGAACGCATGGGGACCCCCAATTTTTTTTTCATATTTTGATAGAGTATGAACTAGAAATATAATTTCATGTCTCATTTGACCCTCAATTATATTATGACGTCATCAAAATGGCGTCGGAATTCAAAAAATCCATTTTGCCTATTATGACGTCATTATAATTATGCAAATCTTGCTCTAACTCCGTGAATATTGGTCAATTTTCACCCAATTTTTGATATGTTGTAGCTTAGTTCTTACTCTTTCTGTGTTATTGCCTTTATTTTTCATTTTGATAGACAAATCATCCTCAAAAATTGCAAATAATAATGGCATGTCATTTTTACTCATTTTGCGTGTAATCTCTATGGGACATGACTTTTTCTCAAAACTAGATTCTACATTCTTCTATTTCGTAAGCCATATCTCCAATTTTTGTTGCTAGTTATCCCTGAGCTTTTAGTATGTTGTAGCTGAGATTCTAAGCTTTCGGTTGCGTTTCCTTCATTTTCCGATCAGATGTCGGGATCATGCCCGTAATTCACTTGCAAGATTGGATTTGAGATTCTGGTGTTTTGCTTACGTGTTAAGTCTATGGGAAATATTCTAGCTCAATCGGTTAGGCGTCAGACTTACTTCTCATTCCATCATGCAGGCAGGGGTTCGAGTCCGCGGGTGAACATGATTTTTTTTTTTTTTTTTTTTTTTTTAGCTATCTTGCCCACGATCAATTATAAGAATTCTAACAAATAATAGCTAAAATATTGCAAAATAAAACAGATTATAATTACTTTTTTATATCATATCTATTTATCTGTCTGTCTATCTACCTACATGACATATCTATCTCTCTGTCTAATATATATCTTTCTGTTTGAATACGTCCCTCTCTCTCTATCTATCCATATGTCTGTCTGTCTATCTACCTACATTGTATATCTATCTGTCTGTTTATCTCTCTCTCTCTCTCTGTCTAATATATATGTATCTATCTGTTTAGATATGTCTATCTATCTATCCATCCATCTGCCTGTCTCTATCTATCTATCTATCTATCTATATATCTATCTATCTATCTGTCTGTCTGTCTCTCTATCTATCTATCTATCTGTCTATCTATCTATCTATCTATCTATATGTCTGTCTCTCTATTCATCTATATGTCTGTCTCTCTATCTATCTCGGTCTCTCTATCAATCTATATGTCTGTCTCTTACGAGATAGCTCGTAATAGCTTCATGATATGTCTGTCTCTCTATCTATATGTCTGTCTAGATCTATCTGTCTATCTATCTATCTGTCTGTCTCTCTTTCTATCTATATGTTTATCTATGTTTTATTAATATAACCACCAATCATCTCTCTCTCTCTCTATCTATCTATATATCTATCAATCAATCTATCGATCTATAAGTCTGTCTCTCTATCTATCTATATGTCTGTGTCTCTATCTATCTATATGTCTATGTTTTATTAATATAACCACCTATAATTGATCTCTCCATCCATCACTCCATCCATCTACTATAATTAGGTGGTCTGTCTATGACAGATCACCTCTTATGTTTGTCCGAATTTTCTTTCTTTATTTATTATTTATTTTTATTTCTTATTTTTATTTCCTCCATTTCTTGTGGACAGCAAATCTCAGAAAGTTCATATTCAATAATCATCAAAATATCACCACATATCAACATCAATAAGACCTCAATTCTGCAAGAATCTTAATGTCATGACGTCATCATGACGTCATCTAGACGCCATTTTGTAAAATCACATTATCAATCATATCTCCATTATCAATTATCAAAAATAAATCAAATTCACATGACATAAACTTCAGATCAAAGGTCATCAGGTCATGTCATCAAAGGTCACCTGAAGGTCACGACGCGCGCGTACGCGCGCGTCAAAATTTTAAAATGCTAAAAATCACTTTTTGACCAAAACAGAGTACGTTTTAGGTCATTTTAAGCATTTCAAAAAATTGCGCGCGCAAACGTATGCGCGCACGTTTCCGCGCGTAACGCCTTGAATGCAACTCAGAAACACCGTTTTTTTTATTTCATTGCATTGATCATATAATTTTGAGCAATTTGATACCTTGATCAACCTTCTACGACCATTAATAAGGAAATTAACACCCGTTAAAGTTTGCAGCACGTGTGCGCGCGAGCTCTCACTATAGGCCATATATGGGCAAAAACATGCCTATAGAAAATCCGCTGTAGCTCTTCAGAACGCATGGGGACCCCCAATTTTTTTTTCATATTTTGATAGAGTATGAACTAGAGATATAATTTCATGTCTCATTTGACCCTCAATTATATTATGACGTCATCAAAATGGCGTCGGAATTCAAAAAATCCATTTTGCCTATTATGACGTCATTATAATTATGCAAATCTTGCTCTAACTCCGTGAATATTGGTCAATTTTCACCCAATTTTTGATATGTTGTAGCTTAGTTCTTACTCTTTCTGAGTTATTGCCTTTATTTTTCAATTTGATAGACAAATCATCCTCAAAAATTGCAAATAATAATGGCATGTCATTTTTACTCATTTTGCGTGTAATCTCTATGGGACATGACTTTTTCTCAAAACTAGATTCTACATTCTTCTATTTCGTAAGCCATATCTCCAATTTTTGTTGCTAGTTATCCCTGAGCTTTTAGTATGTTGTAGCTGAGATTCTAAGCTTTCGGTTGCGTTTCCTTCATTTTCCGATCAGATGTCGGGATCATGCCCGTAATTCACTTGCAAGATTGGATTTGAGATTCTGGTGTTTTGCTTACGTGTTAAGTCTATGGGAAATATTCTAGCTCAATCGGTTAGGCGTCAGACTTACTTCTCATTCCATCATGCAGGCAGGGGTTCGAGTCCGACTCCTGCAACTTTTTTTTTCTTTGTTATTCTTTTTTTCACCTTATTTCTTATGTCCATTGGAATGTATATAGGTACACATATTGCAATAAATAACCATTTTAAAGGTCATTTTCCATGTTTTTCATATAATTTCTCAGTATCAAGCCTTTTTTACGTATCTAATGCCTATACCACCATCTTTCTTGATTATGTTCATTTCCTATGTTCATTTTAATCACATGGATTATGATAGTGATCCTGATGATGCTGTTGATGACCATGCTGATAATAATGATGTTATGTATGATCATAATGATGATCGTTATGTTGCTTATCTCTGGTAATATCAAATGGTCATGAGCATATTAATGATCATGATCATCATAATAAACATATTACAGAGAGAGAGAGAGAGAGAGACAGAGAGACAGAGAGAGAGAAAGAGAGACAGACAGACAGAGAGAGAGAGAGAGGTTAAAAGAGGAAAGATTTTTCTTTCTCTGTTTCTCTTTGTTTTTAACATTACCATCATCACCATCATTACCAATTTTATCATGGTCACAAGCTGCGTTGTATTTATCATTAATCTTAGTTTATTCTGATCTGTCACTATCAATTTTTCCCGAAAATTATCATCGCCGTATCATTTTATGATATTTTTGCCATCATCAAAGGTTTGGGGCAAAAGCCTCCTACCAACCACCAATGAAGTCCGTTGAAAAAGAGAGAAAAGAAACAAATAAAAGAGGAAAATAGAAATGATAGATCATGGTCGACTTTCCTCTTTCAGCATATCTTCTGTATTTTTATCATCATCACAATCCCTTTTTTCATTATTGCCATGATTATCAACATATTCATCATCATAATTGTCTTTAATATGGTTCTCATTTTCCAAGTATGTTTATCAAGGTAGCACAAATATCTCAACATTCCAGCTTATCATTATGTGTGTGCGTGTGTAATTAAGTTTATACAGACGTGTATCAATCAGATATGATTATTTACGCCCGAGACCGACCTTTAACGTCAACGTCCGATAGACGTGACTAGGGCCCGAACCTCGAACATCTGCAGCAATTTATAACTTCCTCAATGTAGCTTAGATTACAGGCGCACGTCACAACGCCCATGCAATTAACTTCTGATATAAGTGGTGATGACGTCTCAAGATGGCGGTATACCACTAATCACAATGGAATTGTTCGTTGCTTTTTAAAGAAAAATTCATACTTTATGTTGTTCCATCAGTTGTAAAACAACAGTAGATTTTTTTTGGAAAAGAAAGGAAAAAAAGGGGGAAAGGGGAACAGAGGATCAGGTACATGGTCTAAAATAATTGTCATCGCTGTCATTATCATGATCATCATTATAAGTGATTAAAGGCAAGGGAGCACCGCCTTTACACTTTAGTGATAAAAAAAGAAAGTACTCCTCCGCCCCCCCCCCCCAATAAAAGCGGGGAAAAAGGAAACGTAAAAGAGGTGCGTTAAAGGACAAGTACTTCATTTTTCCCATTTTTGACATCATTTTGTCCCTCATTGTATTAAGTCTCGACCTTCCCCACTTTTTTTTTTTTTTAAATTATCCTTGGATTTTTTCCATATTTTTTCTATTATTCAAATGATTTGCCATGATAACAATAAAATTGTTCGGATGATAATAAACAACTTTATTCAAAGTGACCCAGGACAGACTTTAATTACATTATTTACGGGTGCTAATGTCCTCCAGGTGGTCTCTTCTCTGACAAAGGTACTGATTCACAGTCAACAAATTAAAGGGTCTGAAGCATTCATGGGCAGGGATTTGCGTGGTAGACAATGAGACTGACAGGCAATGGTTCATAAACCTTTCTCTTTCAAATAAGTGCACGAGTGGTGAGGAGTCACTCAATTCTTGGAAGTCTTTTGTTTAGAGTGATGATAAACTTGACATCAAAGACTAAATTGGGGAGGGAGCTTTACATAGCTTTGACACATGTTCAATTATTTAAATTTCAAGAGTGCTTATTTAGTTCTCATGATCAAAGTTGTCAATAAAATAAAATTTCTAAATTATCATTATCATCATCATAATCATTATCATCATAATCATTATCATCATCATAATCATTATCATCATCATCACTATCACCATCATCATCATCATCATCACCATCATTATCATTATCATCACCATTATCTTCTTAATTATCAATTCAAACATCAACTGAATTTTATTACTTCATTTAATACTTCACTATTATAATCATGATTATCATTATCACAGATTATTTCCATTTCCTATGCACTTTTTTTTAGCAAAAGGATCATGATAATGACATGATTATGCTACTGATGACCATCATGATAATTATGATAATATTCATGATTATGATTGACAAGTTGACTGACAGACCACCTAATTCGTCCCAATGACGAATTAAATATCTAGTTATTTATTATTTTTATTTCTTATTTTTATTTCCTCCATTTCTTGTGGACAGCAAATCTCAGAAAGTTCATATTCAATAATCATCAAAATATCAGCACATATCAACATCAATAAGACCTCAATTCTGCAAGAATCTTAATGTCATGACGTCATCATGACGTCATCTAGACGCCATTTTGTAAAATCACATTATCAATCATATCTCCATTATCAATTATCAAAAATAAATCAAATTCACATGACATAAACTTCAGATCAAGGGTCATCAGGTCATGTCATCAAAGGTCACCTGAAGGTCACGACGCGCGCGTACGCGCGCGTCAAAATTTTAAAATGCTAAAAATCACTTTTTGACCAAAACAGAGTACGTTTTAGGTCATTTTAAGCATTTCAAAAAATTGCGCGCGCAAACGTATGCGCGCGCGTTTCCGCGCGTAACGCCTTGAATGCAACTCAGAAACACCGGTTTTTTTATTTCATTGCATGGATCATATAATTTTGAGCAATTTGATACCTTGATCAACCTTCTACGACCATTAATAAGGAAATTAACACCCGTTAAAGTTTGCAGCACGTGTGCGCGCGAGCTCTCACTATAGGCCATATATGGGCAAAAACATGCCTATAGAAAATCCGCTGTAGCTCTTCAGA
Source organism: Lytechinus pictus (assembly GCF_037042905.1). Classification (NCBI taxonomy): domain Eukaryota; kingdom Metazoa; phylum Echinodermata; class Echinoidea; order Temnopleuroida; family Toxopneustidae; genus Lytechinus; species Lytechinus pictus. Next base: position 43,607,600 of record NC_087245.1, on the reverse strand, counting down.
ACGCGTGGGGACCCCCATTTTTTTTTTCATATTTTGATAGAGTATGAACTAGAGATATAATTTCATGTCTCATTTGACCCTCAATTATATTATGACGTCATCAAAATGGCGTCGGAAGTCAAAAAATCCATTTTGCCTATTATGACGTCATTATAATTATGCAAATCTTGCTCTAACTCCGTGAATATTGGTCTATTTTCACCCAATTTTTGATATGTTGTAGCTTAGTTCTTACTCTTTCTGAGTTATTGCCTTTATTTTTCATTTTGATAAACAGATCATCCTCAAAAATTGCAAATAATAATGGCATGTCATTTTTACTCATTTTGCGTGTAATCTCTATGGGACATGACTTTTTCTCAAAACTAGATTCTACATTCTTCTATTTCGTAAGCCATATCTCCAATTTTTGTTGCTAGTTATCCCTGAGCTTTTAGTATGTTGTAGCTGAGATTCTAAGCTTTCGGTTGCGTTTCCTTCATTTTCCGATCAGATGTCGGGATCATGCCCGTAATTCACTTGCAAGATTGGATTTGAGATTCTGGTGTTTTGCTTACGTGTTAAGTCTATGGGAAATATTCTAGCTCAATCGGTTAGGCGTCAGACTTACTTCTCATTCCATCATGCAGGCAGGGGTTCGAGTCCGCGGGTGAACATGATTTTTTTTTTTTTTTTTTTTTTTTTAGCTATCTTGTACGAAAGACCATTAGTGCCACGGAGAAAAAAAAATACTATTTCTACTAATCTGTTATAACAGATTACGGTATTTCTACTAATCTGTTATAACAGATTACGGTATTTCTACTAATCTGTTTAAACAGATTATAATCTGTAATAACAGATTACGGTATTTCTACTAATCTGTTATAACAGATTACAATATTTCTACTAATCTGTTTAAACAGATTATAATCTGTTATAACAGATTACGGTATTTCTACTAATCTGTTATAACAGATTACGGTATTTCTACTAATCTGTTATAACAGATTACGGTATTTCTACTAATCTGTTATAACAGATTACGGTATTTCTACTTATCTGTTATAACAGATTACGATATTTCTACTAATCTGTTTAAACAGATTATAATCTGTTATAACAGATTACGGTATTTCTACTAATCTGTTATAACAGATTACGGTATTTCTACTAATCTGTTATAACAGATTACGGTATTTCTACTAATCTGTTATAACAGATTACGATATTTCTACTAATCTGTTTAAACAGATTATAATCTGTTATAACAGATTACGGTATTTCTACTAATCTGTTATAACAGATTACGGTATTTCTACTAATCTGTTATAACAGATTACGGTATTTCTACTAATCTGTTATAACAGATTATAATCTGTTTAAACAGATTAGTAGAAATATCGTAATCTGTTATAACAGATTAGTAGAAATACCGTAATCTGTTATAACAGATTAGTAGAAATACCGTAATCTGTTATAACAGATTAGTAGAAATACCGTAATCTGTTATAACAGATTAGTAGAAATACCGTAATCTGTTATAACAGATTATAATCTGTTTAAACAGATTAGTAGAAATACCGTAATCTGTTATAACAGATTAGTAGAAATAGTGTTTTTTTTTCTCCGTGGCACTAATGGTCTTTCGTAATCTTGCCCACGATCAATTATAAGAATTCTAACAAATAATAGCTAAAATATTGCAAAATAAAACAGATTATAATTACTTTTTTATATCATATCTATTTATCTGTCTGTCTATCTACCTACATGACATATCTATCTCTCTGTCTAATATATATCTTTCTGTTTGAATACGTCCCTCTCTCTCTATCTATCCATATGTCTGTCTGTCTATCTACCTACATTGTATATCTATCTGTCTGTTTATCTCTCTCTCTCTCTCTCTGTCTAATATATATGTATCTATCTGTTTAGATATGTCTATCTATCTATCCATCCATCTGCCTGTCTCTATCTATCTATCTATCTATATATCTATCTATCTATCTGTCTGTCTGTCTCTCTATCTATCTATCTATCTGTCTATCTATCTATCTATCTATCTATATGTCTGTCTCTCTATTCATCTATATGTCTGTCTCTCTATCTATCTCTGTCTCGATCTCTATCAATCTATATGTCTGTCTCTGTATCTATCTATATGTCTATCTATCTATCTATCTATCTATCTATCTATCTATCTATCTATATATATATCTATATGTCTGTCTCTCTATCTATCTATATTTCTGTCTCTCTGTCTATCTATATGTTTGTCTATCTATATGTCTGTCTATCTATCCATGAAGCTATCACGAGAAGGAGAACCATCTTCCAATTTCTCTCTTAATCCTTTGTTATCGCTTCCTTCGGGCGAAGGAACGATATCTAACATCAATTGGCGAGCCGCCAGGCGAAAGTTAGAGCCCGCTTACATAACGCGATAGGACCACGCAGCATGAAGCTATTACGAGATAGCTCGTAATAGCTTCATGATATGTCTGTCTCTCTATCTATATATATGTCTGTCTATCTATCTGTCTATCTATCTATCTGTCTGTCTCTCTTTCTATCTATATGTTTATATATGTTTTATTAATATAACCACCAATCATCTCTCTATCTATCTATATATCTATATATCTATCAATCTATCTCTCTATCTATAAGTCTGTCTCTCTATCTATCTATATGTCTGTCTCTCTATCTATATGTCTGTCTCTCTATATCTATCTTTATATGTCTATGTTTTATTAATATAACCACCTATAATTTATCTCTCCATCCATCACTCCATCCATCTAATATAATTATCTTTCTTGTATGTATCTGTTTGATTATGTAAATCTGTTTGTCTATCTATTTTTCAATCTAATATCTGTTTAAATATTTTTTTCCTGTTTATCTATCTATACGACAGACCACCTAATTCGTCCGCATGACGAATTAAAATCTAGTTCATTTTAGAATTATTTACATTATATTATTTCTTGTTTGTATTATTACCATCGTTACGATTATCATCGTAATAATACAAATTGTACATATGTGAAATAATAAGTAAATTAAAGCATGAGCATAATTTGAAATGAAATAAAACAAAACAAAGCAAAAAAAAAACCAACACCCTAGGTCAAATAGGGTATACACATACCTGTCCTTCTTCATTCGCAAGTGCGTTGACAATTGAAGAAATACTCGCTATCAACTTTGGGTCCAATGCCATATTCATTTCTAAAAATAATTGACAAATTGATTTTAGCAAACTAATTGATTACACTTGGGGAGTTTTAATGCAAACCTATTTAATGCATATAAAACAGGGATTTCATACTAATGTAGGTTTGCATAAGGTTGATAAGGGATGATACGGTAGGCCCTGGACATTCCAATCGCTGTATTTGCATTCCGATTTGAAATTCAACCATAAAGGACAAGTCCTTTAACAAAATCAATAAAAAGTTTATTTTAATAAAATCCAACAAGCATAACACTGAAAATTTCATCAAAATCGGATGTAAAATAAAGTTTCGCTTAATTTCACAAAACAGTTAATATATGCACATCCTGTTCGGAATGCAAAAAAGGAGACTAATGAAGTCATCTACTCACTATTTATTTTGTATTTTATGATATGAAATATGGAATATTCTAATTTTCTCCCCATTGTCAAGTGAAAAACGATTAATTCCTCCCTGAACATGCCGAATTAGCATTGTTTAATACTATATGGTTCAGTAAAGTTGTTCCTTATTGTCAAATCTATAAAAAAATGAAATAGGCCTCTTGTATAATTCAAACAATAAAAACAAAATAAATAGTGAGTGAGGAACATCATCGAATGTCTTATTTCCATGTTCTTGGGTTGTGCATATCACTGTTTTGTGAAAAATAAGCGAAACTTTAAAATGTTATAACTTTCTTATTTTACATCCGATTCTGATGAAATTTCAGAGTTACATAGATTTATTTTTTTATTAAAATAAAACATTTTCCGGGGTGGACTTTGACTTTAAAGAATTGCAAAAAAAAGCAGGGCACCTTTACATGTACTCTGATATAATAGATAACAAATTGACTTGGCTGACTGATTTTGAGGCATTAGCAGCAACTAATGATGATAACCAGATAACGATAGATGATTTAATAATGAATAAGACAATTCAGATAAAAAATATGAAGTGATGATCTGTCATATATGGTGACCACGAAATATCCCAGAAATAAGGTTAATAAATCAATGATTTCGTATTCCCCCAATGTACACGATGTAGCAGTATTCAAGCGCATACTTTTTACTCTTTATAGAAAGAAAGTTTACTTCCAGGTTATAATATCCATTTATCTGATTATGAAATTCAAGAAGTACGTTTACTTAAAATAATGAGTAAAAATCAGGGAATAGTTTCGACGAGATTTTATGTACTTATTTTCTATATCATCATAACATAACAAGAACGCTTAACTTCTTAAGTCTATCCGTTAAATGGACTTTACTCAGTCGTGCTTTTATGATTAATGTCCAAAAACAAACGGGTTTGATAGTCCTACCTGGAAAACAGGATGTAAAGAGTAGTATCACTATCGGTATAATCGTCATTTTGGCATGTCTATGGGTAATGGTAGAAGGCTGATCGGGCTCTGATTAATAAAAAAAAATGTGAATTATATATCATCCTTTTATCTAAAACAAATTTAAAAATGGCAAGGAAACTACTATTTTTTTTATCCACGTTTTAATCTCAGAGCAATACAAATCAGAACCCTCTCTGACTATAAACATTGAGAAAATGGATCAGACAAAAGGGTTTTGGTAGCTTCAACATGAATTTGATGAATGTCATTAAAGTACATGTATAGGCCTATCTTTTAACTTTTGTCTTAACCTGCTAAATGTAATTTATACTTATTCATTTATTTTAGTTTGTTACGCAGGGTAACATTTTCAGTTATGAAACTGATTGATAAAGGGGCCCCACAGTTATAATATGTTTGATAATATGTTTCAATCTTTGTTTCTTCTAACGAAACATCCAACTCGTGTCACGTAGCAGTCTGTTTTTTGTACTAGTCAATATAGGAATCTTCTTCCTATATTGTAGAGAAACATAAATAAATACACAGCAATAAAAATCCCACTGACTTTCTTCTTCTTAACCCATAAAATTGTTTAAATATATTATTTATATAATTCTCCTCCGTTGGCTATTAAGTAGTTTAAGGAGTATTAATAATTTAACGTGTAATTAAGAAGAAATAAAATAAATAATTCTTGCTAATCATCGCCTAGACAGCTAGCGCCTAGGCAGCTCAGCTAAAGCCGGGGTAATAATAATAGCAGGGCCCGCTGGGACGGGAAAACAGCTTTCGGAACTGAAGTGGCTACCCTGGGTAAATATACCTATATTCATGAAAATGTTATTATCGGATTCTATACATTTTTCTTTACTTCGTGTCTTTCCCCTTCAAAATTAATTTTGCCGTAACCATAGTAACATACGTTGTCAATAACTCTAAAAATCCATTGATACAAAAACGACACATAATTGGCAAATAACATATTGTCAATACATAAAGGGGCCATAACACTATTAACGACCCGATTACGTTTTGTGTAATACTTGATAAATCACATTGTGCATGGCTAGTACACATTACAATTTCTGGATAACTAGCTTTGTGGCAATAAGACTTGGCGAGAGAGAAATAAGATAACCATACTCACATTAATGATTTTAGAAGGTGACTCCTCTGAGCACGGAGTTATAATGAAGATACAGTACTCATGCCGTTATATAGCATGTAGCGCCTACCATATTGTAATTCAAGTACTAGTAGAGAATTACATAGGATTACACGGCTTGCAGTCTTGCTGTTGACAAGGAGACTCGGGTGTTAGATGGTGCGGAAGTATAAAACCGCAATGACATCACTGGGATTCCCAATAGAGCAATAAGTGTGTCACACGCGTAAAACATTCCCATAGACTTGTGTGTTAAAATGGCACTTTTGAAAAGTGAGGATCAAATGTTTACTACCATTGGATAGGATATATATTATCTGACATTCCATATCTGACCAGAGAAGGGTATCGTACTAGCCGGCTCATTTTAAAAATAAATCGCCATTTATGAAGATAACTATGATATGGGATCAAATTTATCAACTGAAACAGTAAAATAGCCCTAATTCTTCCGCCACTCAAAAATAGTTCCAAGGTCATTGATATATCTTCCCAATTTGGGGAAAGGAAGTTCAGTAGTTACCATTTCTAGAATCAGTGTTAGATTGTCAATTATATTCAGTGCCACTTTTGTCAATTGGCAATATCAAATTGAAAAAAAAAATCGAATGGGTTGGGTCGAACGAATATCTTTGCCTTCCTGTTGTAATCAGGATCAGGAAACCTATATCATATGACCTATGAATGTTATTTTCAGAAATAGCTACTTTGCTATCTTTTATATCTGTACGAGTACACTTTCACAAAGAAATGCATTGAAAATGCCTATTTTCTATGCGATGACCCATTTTAATGTGTTACTCATACATGTTATATTCACTATATGGATGTACACATATCCTACCTGCATATAGCTCAACAGTGAATGCAATAATATAGGGCCCTATTCTCCCTGTAATATAAAGGTGTATTTATGTAAATATTAGTATCAGATGTATTAGAGATACATAAATAGATAGAGAGAGAGAGAGAAATACAATTTTATAGATGGCATGGCTTATAAAGAGGGAGTGGGGGTAGCTCCCAGGACCAATACCCAATTGAAACCAGTTGGATTTCCAGCTGGTTTCAATTGGTTTCAACTGGTTTTAATTGGTCTTAACTGTAATGTAACAATTTCCAATTGAAACCAATTGGAACCAGTTGGGCAACTGGAAATCTTAAATGGAACCAGTTTGGTAACTGGAAATGTCTTTCAACTGCAAATGGACTTCTAACTGGAACAAGTTGGGTAACTGGAAATCCTAACTGGAAACAGTTGGGCAACTGGAAATGACTTCCAACAAATGACTTCTTAATGGAAAGTTGGGTAACTGGAAATGACTTCTAATTGGAACCAGTTGGATAACTAGAAATCCTAACTGGAACCAGTTGGGTAACTGGAAATCCTAAATGGATCCAGTTGGGTAACTGGAAATTACTTCCAATTGGTTTCCAATTGGAAAATTTTCCAGTTACCCAACTGGATCCAATTGAAACCAGTTAATTTGCATATTATCTGCCAATGTGTACAGATTAATGTTTTTATGTGATTCATCATCATTTGCAATGTATCAATTCATTTATTTTCTTTCTCAAGTGCCTCACTAGTTAAGATAAATGTTTAGAAGAGTTAGCAGTGAAAACCATGTTCATAAATATTATATATTACAATTTTTAACAGATTAAAAGATAATAATACACCAGTAACTGTTACCAAATTACATGAAATACAAATACATACATTCGAAGCTCCTCCATATAAATATATATATATGAAAGTCTAAATTTTATCAGTGCCCTTTACATTGGTATTAATAGACATATAACAATGCTTCTGTGTTGGCATGAACAATAGTTAGTACAAATGCTAATTAATATGTAACTATAAATTAAGTTCATTCCGACTGGAAGTTCCAACTGGTTCCAGTTGAAACCAATTGGTTTCAACTGGAACCAATTGAAACCAGTTGCCTCCAATTGGTTTTAACTGGAACCAATTGAAACCAGTAGCCTCCAATTGGATTCAACTGGTTTTAATAGGGAAATTGGAATAACTGGAACCAACTGAGGTGCAGTTGCCTAATTGGTTTCAACTGGAACCAATTGCCAACTGGTTCCAGTTGCCCAATTGGTTTTAACTGGAACCAATCGGCAACTGGTTTCAATTGAAACCAGTTGTTCCAATTTCCCTATTGAAACCAGTTGACCAACTGGTTTCAATTGGTTTTGCTCTAAGACAATTTTATAGATGGCACGGCTTATAAAGAGGGAGTGGGAGTAGACTAAGATGGGAGCACACAACCACCCCCTCCCCTTAGTTGAGCACTATTAGAAACATCTGTGCCTTTATCTAAATCAACCTTCTTGAAGGTACCACTCTTCTCTTCAGTGAAGTTCTCAACATGAGCAATTTGTAAAGATCTTTCTAACATTAAGTAGGTGATGTACACTAAGACAAACCAATGATGAATCAGAACATAACTTTAAAAGGCCTAGACTCTATACATTCCTAGGCTTACATACACAGACCTACTAACTTTACCTGATATAGCCTTGCTAAGCCATTAAATCAATTTTTACACAAATTGATGACTAAACATATTTATATCAATGAGAAATTGTTTGATACTGAGGAGTTTGGGCAGTACTATCCATCCACTACTAGGGAATTCCCCTTTATATGACCTATTAATTTTATTTTTTTAAATAGCTACTTTGCTATTCTTTTATATCTGTACACTCACACTAGCACAAAGAAATGCATTGAAAATGAATATTTCCTATGCAATGACCCTGTTTAATGATACTCATACATGTTATATTCACTATATGGATATACACATATCCTACTTGCATATAGCTCAACAGTGAATGCAATGACAATAATGGGGCCTTTTCTCCTTGTAATATAAAGGTGTAGTTATGTAAATTTTGAGTAAATATCAGGATACCAGAACTGCCCCCAACATAATTACCAAATATACATGAGATTGAATGAGGAAACAATGAAAGAATGAGAACATGATACTTTAGTACATATGCAAGATAAGGAGAATAAGAGCTGAACTTGATGCATGTACTGTACCTGTTAACATTCAGTTTAGTGATACTGAAAATCAAAATATTCCACTTTTCGCAAATTTTCAGGTGCTTTCTCAGTCAAATGTATCCAGAATCATTATGTCTTCGGCTACTAAATCCTCCCGACTTGACCCCATTCCTACATGGTTTTTGAAAGAAAACATTGTTCATTTATTACCATTGCTCACAAATGTAATCAATCAATCTCTTTCTACAGGTATTTTCCCTGATCAAGCACATTCAGCAATCATCAAACCTTTTTTGAAGAAATCAGGGTTGGATGTAAATGACATCAGTAAATATAGACCGGTCTCAAACTTAACATTTATAGGTAAACTCATCGAGAAGGCGGCATGTACTCAACTAGCTGATCATATTGAATCCCCGGGGGGGGGGGGCACTCAGTATATAATGCATAGTGGGTATGTGCCGCGGAGGGGACCCCCATTTTTACACTCAAATTTCCGTTCCAGGGCATAGCATTTTCATCTTATTAAGAAAAAGAACTAAGAAAGCCGCTCTGAAGCATAGCATTTTCTTCCTATCGAGAGAAAAGAAGAAATAAATCCGCTCCAAAGCTTCGCATATTTTTCATTACGCCGTTCCGCTCGCATTGATCCGCCACAATGAGCTGCAATTTTGGTGAAAACCGGCCGCTGGGCGCTGTCCGACCATCGCCTCGGCGCGAGCGCACCCGGCGCCCGTGCCGCTGGGCTTGCTGCATGCACGTATGCCCGTTCCATAGGGATGCACGCGCAAGCGACCCGTTCCAAGGACCCCCGTTTTCACAAACATTTGTCGTTCCGAAGTCCGTTCCGAGGACCCTCCTTTTTACAATAAGCCCGCTCCAAGGCCCCCGTTTTTTGTCTCGCCCGCGGCACATACCCACTCCTTTTTTGGTCGAGTGCCCCCCCCCCGGGATTGAATCTAATAATATTTTTGATCCTCTCCAATCTGCCTATAGGCCAGGTCACAGCACCGAGTCAGCTCTGATCAAAGTAAAAAATGATATCATGTTTTCTCTCGACTCAAATAATGTAGTTTTTATGGTGCTGTTAGATTTATTTGCCGCGTTTGATACAATAGATCATAACATTTTCATATCTCGGTTATTCAATAGAATAGGCGTTAGGTCCAGAGTCTTATCCTGGTTCTAATCATACCTGTCTGGATGGACTTCGCAAGTTGATATTGATGGCACATTGTCAAATCCCATAACTCTAGAATTTGGACTCCCTCAGGGGTCAATAGTCGGACCCATAGGCTACTCAATATATACTCTTCCAGTTGGTGATATCATCCGAAATCACTGTATCAATTATCATTTTTATGCTGACGACATACAATTATACGTTTCTTTTGATCCGAAGACTCCTGGAGCTCTCAATAATGCACTGGTTAAACTCCAGAATTGTATATCAGATATAAGACAGTGGATGATAGTGAATAAGCTAAAATTAAATGACAAAACAAATGAATTTTTTGTTGCGGCCTCTACTTATAACTTGCGCAATCTTCCAAATGTTCAACTTGATGTTGATGGTACACTCATTAGACCATCAGAAAAAATACGAAACCTTGGTGTCATATTTGATTCCCGCATGTCAATGTCATACCATATCTCTTATATCTGTAGCACAGTCACTTTTTATTTAAGGAACATTTCTAGAATCAGAAGGTTCATTGACCAGTCTGCCTGTCACAATGCTGTTCGTTCATTGGTTCTGTCTCGTATCGATTATTGCAATGGGCTCCTTTCTATAATTCCCTCTAATCAATTAATTCGTATTCAACGACTACAAAATTGGGCAGCACGATTAATTTTACAGGTGTCCCGAGATCATCCTTCCCAACCACTCTTTAATTATCTTCACTGGCTTCCTTTTAAACAGAGAATTACGTTCAAATTACTCTTGATTGTCTACAAAACACTGAATAAACAGGCTCCACAGTATTTAAGTAACTGCTTGAATCTGTATACACCAACTAGAGCACTTAGGTCGGCCAGTGATCACCTTCGCCTCACATATTCATTAACTCGTACATTAGCTGGTGACAGAACTTTTACGGTGTCGGCTTCAAAATCCTGGAACGACCTGCCACTAATAATTAGACAGTCTCCAACATTAGCAATTTTCAAAAAGTCATTAAAAACTCATCTCTTTCGTACTTTGTAGTTTTTAAAATATTACATTTAATTAATTCATTGTAAGCGCTTTGGGCCTAATGGGAAAAGCGCAGTACAAATACTAAGTAGTAATAATAATAATAATGCATATGACCTTGTTATCAACATTTTCCTATTAGTATCAGAATAATGTAAGAAGGAAGAGATACATAAATAGAGAGAGAGAGAGAGATTTCCAGCTTGGACCATCCCTTTAATAATCAAAATTTAGGGAACAACACGTAACATATACCTTTATGAAATGGATTCACAGCAAATGATTTATTTTTAAATAAACGGATCGAGGTACCCCAAGTCAACAATGTCGTTATCATACTTCAGTAAGTGATTTATACCTCAACTTCAGAATGTTTTGTTATTGCTGGTTCATATAACTGCTGTCAGACGTATTTACACAAAAAATATATTTACTAACACAACATCATCTGTATACAGAACCTTTAGGGTTTACATGTATCCTAAAATCTCCTAATCACAAATTTCTAAATAATTTACACTGGGGATGTTTTTCATTTCACCAGAACCACTGTTTTGACGATGGTGGTAATGATGGTGTAGATGTTGGCGATTTTTCGCACCGGCACGCAGAACAAATTCAAGAACACAGTAAATGTATAGAAAACATCCGTCAAACAACAAATAATAGCTGGGAGGCCTTATAGTGAACCGGAACAGCAGCTCTTACTAAGTTTCGAGCTGATGAAAACTGCAAATATGTCCAGGGCGAAACTGTTCTTTCATGTATTTTAATCCAACAATTTTCGACGAAGATCTGTTGGTCATTGTCATGAAGGGTATTTGACAAAATATTGTCTATGTTTCTGGAGGCAGTGCGAAAACTCCCTACTATTGTTGGTGACGGCATCGATTATGCCTTCGATTGTCTAATTATATACATACATGTATGTTGCTCATCAATACACACGGAAACAAAGTGTAGACTTTAACTGACTGGGAATTTTTTTTCTATTGTCATCATACATGTAGAGATGACGAAGGTTTTAACAATAATAAGTTTTCTGTTCAAATCGACTATTAAATAAGAATCATATTTATTTAGCATATATTAAACAGTTTAACACAAAGAAGAGCCTTACTCGGAGCAAATTTCTTCAGATTAAAAAAAAATCAATGATATTTGAAGGAAAGACGTTTAACGATTAAATAAGGCTTGTGAGAAAGGGAAAACATACTAGTGGCTCTGGAATATGGTACAATTCGTATTTGTCAGAATGTTATTGAGTTTATGACTCTCCTTCGGGCCTACTCTCTATTGGCATTAGGGTAACGGGCTGAACAAAAAATGAACATAAAACAGATGTACATATACATGTAGATCACAATACCGTATAATTTTCCGGTGATGAAAAGCGACATACAGTGCAACATCTTTTCCTGTATTTCAATTTTCAAAATAACGATATGGAAATCATGTTTAATAATTTCGTTTCCTGTATACTCTTTCTTACACTGCATTCAGGTATTGTTGGTACACGCCGTTATTCGAATGAAAAATTAAATGTAATTAATTGTAGTGCTTTGATTAAAAAATGATAATCTCGAAATCAACAATATGACCTTCTGCTCTTCAATAAGTTCTTATTATTTTTGTTCTTGTTCTTCTTATCCTTCCATTTCTCAACCTTCTTCTCTTCATCCTTCCTCTTATCCCTCCTCGTCTTTCTTCTTCATTTACTCCTTGTTTTATCTTCATATTAATGGCATTGATTTTAACCTTACCGTACTCCTGCTACTTTTAGTATCCCTAAATTAGACCCCAAAATAGTCAATCTGGAATAAAATTATTAGAAATGTTTTTTAACTGATTTGAGTAGGTATGGGTGTCAACATTTATCAAAAAAAAGTTAGGAGGAATACGGGTCGGGGAAAGTGTTTTTTTCAAGGTCAAAGGTCAATGACCTTTTCATATATACTGTATAATGGTATCTCTGAGATGGAAAGGCGCAGGTTGGTGATAATGGTGTCAAAATGCACAAAGTCTTACCGGAATATCAAATAAAATAAAATTAAGTACCTAGAATGCACATTCACCGATAAAATTCAAGGTCAAAGCCTTTCAAAGGTCAATGACCTTTTTTTACATTATATACCATACCGTATAATGGTATCTCTGAGATGATAAGGTACAGGCTGGTGATCATGGTGTCAAAATGTGAAGAGTTAAGTTGCAAAATGGGTTAGGTCCACTTTGGACCATTCCGAGAAAAACCATGTTTTTTATTCTCACTTATTGCAATATTCTTATGAGAAACTAAATTGTCATGATGTACTACCCTACCATGTGAACATAAAATTAGGTATAAAAGAAATCTACCTGTCTTCAATTTTTTAATATATATTTTTGAAAAAATGTTCATTGTGGACCTAACCCCTTTTGCAAGCAAACTGAAATGAATCCAATCTCTTTTGATTAAAAAAGTGATTTTTCTTTGCCGATTTCAAAGGTACAGAACAGAAGGATTACACTAAGATAACAATTTTTTTGTTATCTTAGTGTAATCCTTCTGTTCTGTACCCTTTGTTACACATTATTCACTATGTTGTTATTACTATTTTATTTGAATGGTTTTGTTCTATTTTGTTTGTTTCAATGCATTATAGGCCTGATGAAGGCCCTACTGGCCGAAAGCTCGCAATAAAAGAGATACTTGGAAGCTACGTCTAGCGTTAATGCTTGAATTATTTACGCCTATACATATATATATATAATCTGTATGACATAAAAACAACCAAAAAATTATCCTTTGTGTTCATATTTTATTTGTGAATAATGTAAATAAAGATGGCTAATTTGTAATGAAAACATGGAGGTTTCATAATTTCAGTCTGAAACAATGAAGGTCATGGAGAATGTATTTAGGGGTCAGAGGTCAATGAACCCTGTCCAAAATATCAATGGAAATTAAGTAAAAAAAAAGTTGATAACCAAATAACACTTCTTCATATACTGCGCTGCGTTGCCAAAAGCAATGAAAAAAAATAAATGAAATCAAGTATATATTTTGAAATGATTTTTATTTTAAGTAGTAGCATTTAATGCATCATAATATCTAAATCAAGGATGTCGTGTCTTTTTCTCTCCAGCAATAGGCCACTCACCTCAATGCTATAATAAATACTATAAACTATTAGCTTAATCTTCTGAAAATGGATAGGATAGGTCTAACTCTCATGTCACAGCTAGCATCATCTGAGAGCATTTCTAAACAGCAGAGGGATGATGATGAAGATGAAATGAAGGCCATCATTAGAGCTGCAGCTTCTGTCATACTTGTAGTAAATGGCATATATATCAATTTCAACAAAGATGAATTCCCTTATTATTATTAATCAACTTTCGTTGCGAGCTGTCAGAATCTCTTGAGATGCTAATGCTGCAGGACAAAACTTCATATCTGCCCTCATGCCGTACGTCACCCATGATGCTATTTCTACTAGGTATCAGTATATACAAGGATCATGTATTTGGTCCAGAACAACTGATTGTAATCATGCACAAATTAGGCATATAATAATGAAATTTAAAAGGAGATAATAGCTTACAAGTACACATCCATCGACCTAACAACACTCCTACAACACCACTTCCAGTTCTTGAGAATCAAGCTGTGCAACATATAGATCCTGGTCTGATATCCCTTGACAGAACGTTAGGCTTTCATTGAATGGGTCAGATAAAAGTCCTGAAAATGTCAGAAGGTTTCCAAGAGTTTAATTACTCGTTGCTGAAGTTGAGACACTTAACTTCATTTACTATGACAAAAGCTGCTGCTCTAATGATTGCCTTGTTTTAATTCTTCATCATTGTCCCTAGCTATATGAAAATGTTCTCGGATGGTGCTTGCCACAAGAGTAAGGCCTATCCATTCAATTTATAGATTAATTTATAGTTTTATAGTATTGATTGTAGCATTTGAGGTTAGTGACCTATTGCTACAGAGAAATTAGTACCTTGATTTAGATTTATAAAATGCATATCTAAATGCTGCTACTTCAGACAACTTCATCATTTCAAATTATATCATACATGATTTTTTTTTTTACACTTTTGGCAATGCATTACTACAATATATATTAAAAAGTGCTATTTGATCTAAATTTCACCTCCAACTTGTATTTTGACATCATCAGTGGTCAAGGATTCAACTATTAAATTTGTGTTAATTTTCCACGCAGGTCAGTCTTTTTCCCATCAGAATCTCTATACCTACATGCCACAATCACGTTATATCGACCTATTTACTTAAGTTCCCTGGCGTTATTGACATAGTTGATTGACCTCTTACCACTAAATATATTTTTCATGGCCATTTTTTATCCTTATTTCAGAGTGAAATTATTAAACATCAAAGTTTTCATTACAAATAGATATCTTTCCTTCTATTATTCACAAATAAAATGTGAATATAATGGATTAATTTCTTTTTTGGGGGAATCATGCATGGATATATAAATATTTATCAACTTTTGACCTTTGACGTTGGATATCAAAGGTGAAGGATTATTCTTTTTTATTATTTTGTGCCTTTTTATATTCTTGCAAAAATTGCTTTTTAACACCAAAATCACGAACATGCAGCGTTTTATCTCAGAGATACCATTATACGATATATAGCCTATGTAAAAAGGTCATTGACCTCTGACCTTGAACATTATGGATTAATATGCATTCTAGGTGATTATCTTTATCTTATTTGACCTCCCTGTAAGAATCTGTGCATTATGACACAACGATAACCAACCAGTGCCGTTTTCATCTCAGAGATACTATTATACAGTATGATACATAATGTAAAAATAAAGGTAATAGACCTTTGAAAGGCTTTGACCTTGAATTTCATTGGTGAATGAGCATTGTAGGTACTTGATTTGATTTCATTTGATCTTTTTGTAAGAATCTGTGCATTTTGACACCAAGATCACCAACCTGCGCCTTTTCATCTCAGATAACATTATACCGTATATGGTATATAATGTAAAAAGGTCATTGACCCATGAAAGGCTTTGACCTTGAATTTCATGGGTAAATAAGCATTGTAGGTACTTGATTTTGTTTTATTTTATCTTCTTGTAAGAATCTGTGCATTTTGACACCATGATCACCAACCTGTAATATTTTATCTGGGAGATACCATGATACAGTATATTTAAAAAGGTCAATGACCTTTGACCTTGAAAAAAGCACTTTCCCCAACCCGTATTCCTCCTAACTTTTTGGGGGGTAAATGTTGACACCCATACCTACTCAAATCAGTCAAAAACCATATCCAATAATTTTATTCCAGATGGTTACTAATTACGGGATACTATTTCCTTGTTTGTGAATTATAACCTTCACCTCTACGTAATTTCAAAGGTGTTTTAACGTTCGTCTTCTCGAATATAAGACGAGAAGAAGTTGTTAACCAGATACCCGCAATCTCAAGAGTGACTTATATCATCTCTCACTGATAGCAGAATGATCAGAAGCCTATTTGCCAGATGATGTAAGCGTTTCCATCGTCCACTATTGGAACAGTCACACTCCATATGAAGTGGAGACTTTGCACGTACTGCATGTGGACAATATTCATTGAATCCCTGTCTTTTATGGCCATATATGTTTTAATTGGTTTCATATCATAAGGTCTTGGTTGAATGATAATGCTTTACTATATTGATTCCACAGATTAAAAATGGAGTCGACCTATATTTTCATCAAATGGAGAAAGAATGAATTATTGCATACATGTAATTCACGCAATACTATATATCTATCTTCTTCATGTTTGATAAGAAATATATGCCCTAAAGAAATAGTGGCTGTGTGTTATCAGTTCCACTTTCAGCCCTCACATATTATACGCCTACAACCATGGATGTGCATAAAACGGTTTCATGAAAATGAGCAAAAAAATTCCTTCATTCTTTGTTTATTGTTTAAATTTTTGTTTGGAGTGTCCACGTTATGCTCGTTTGAGATTTTTCTCTCAACTCGGACTTTAACCAGTGGTGTATCGCATAGATATACATTGAATATGAACTTCAATTATATGATCCTTACAATCAAATTGGGTAACGCACTTAGATTACTAGCCCACTACTGCCCGATGATGGAGAATGCCAGCAATTTAAAGGGATCGACGCGCAACTTGTGTCCCTTCGTACTCCGCCACAATCTGAATTGGGACCTTTCGCAATCCTCACGGACGCTAATATTAGGGTCCCCTAACACAAAAGTTAACGCTTAATCATACACTTGATTTTTAAGATTGAATGTGCATTATAGTCAATAGAATCAAACGTAGAAAACTGCTCTACAATCAATGCTAAACTTTGTGTTACAGGGGGGTTACAGGCCCTACAGATCTGCTTTTCGTGTGCAAAATCCTTTTCTGCGACACTCGCACCATACATAGCATGTATATTACGACTGATGGTTTGAGATATTCGAAATGAAGACCTAAAATAGATTATGACATGGATAAGAAAGTGGTTTTTCAAACAAATCGAGTACATATTGAGTGAGGAAAAACTTACTGAATGAAGGCTTAGATATAGATCATTACAGTCCATCGAATCGATATTACATTTAATGTGGATTATTGGTGTATCACTGGCAATTGATTTCATGGGTCAGATCAACCTCTCCAGCCGAACATTTCGCGTGAGTTGATATGTGCACACCATTATGTAATACATTTGAACTCGTTTCTTTTTGTTTCTTTTGTTTCTTTTGTTTATTCCTTCTACACAAACGATATGCCTCTCGCACACGATGTAATGGGCATTATGTTTTACTTCCCCCAGAAATGGGGATTAGATTCAAATTCCGGGGGGACCACTTCCATTAATGAGTGGATACCAGGCACGACCATGGGGTTTCGAAAAATACCCTAAACAAGCTGGGAAGTAATTCTTTTCCAGATTATGAAAATGCATCTCTTAACAAGAATTTGGCTTGTGAAACCCTACAAGTATTGGATATCCCTTTTTTGTCAGCATTTAAAACATCGTTTTGACACCCTTATAACGTTACATAGGCCTATACGTAACGTACCTGCCCACTCTGTCCCCTTTTACGCGTGGTCGCTCCTGGGATCCACTAATCAATGGAAGTGGGCCCCCCGGGCGGCCTCTCGAGCTCTAGGAGGAGTCAAATGTGGCTTTATGGAAAGTCGTCCTCAATGAGATATATCGCTGTTACCATAGTAGCAACCAAAATTTTGCACACGAAACGCATATTGAATGTTTCCGTCGCAGATGCGAAACGAAAAAAAAATCTCATGTCACACAATTTGCATTGCAGGACGACCATGATGACGGGCCCAAAAAGTCTCTTCCAAAATCAACTAACGTCGTAAATAAGCGTCCGCGTCCTCAAACGAAAGGTCCGGAATGACCCGCCGCGGCGCGCCGTCTGCGTGCTTTCTTACCCTTTATTTATTTTCACTCGTGAGACAGCTGGCCTTCTTACATGCAGCCATCACTCATTGAAGTGTTGATGTAGTATGTACCCGATGAACTTTTATTCGAGCGCATCACCAATGATGTGTTCCAAGATCGAAGAGCGTTTTAAAGATCTTTATACACTAAGTTCGCTACTCTCTAAAGGTGTAATTTGTCCCATCCTAATTGGAAGTATCGGAATGTAAACTTGGAATTGAATTCAAGATATGTGACGCCCGAAGATCATGACGATTCTTAGATATATCCGATACATTCGACAGTAGACATGGTAGACATCTAAAGGATACTGCACATCTCTGATTCTATTAGTAGAACAACGTGCCCAATAACGCAGTTGTATTTTTCCAGCCAACTTGGAGTTTGTCGTATACTGTAATTTTTGTATTGCGTTTTTGATTGATTTATGAGTGGAATAATTAAATCCTCGGTTTAACGGTGTGTGCGAAAATATTGTGATCATAATGGCTATCATCTTATTTGAAGAATGTGTATGCACCAACATGTATTGTATTGTTTTTGGAAAACATTTAATATAATGAGTGTCACCTTACCACTGTTCATCCTTTGTGGGGAGAGTGCAACACATAAAGCAATTTCTTAACAACTTCCATTCGTTGGATATAATCATATAAAAATACAGAATTGACCAGTTTGCCGTATAATCAATCTTTGATAGTTATTGCTCGTGGTATGACATGCGTTATGTAAATGAATACAAATAAGAAAGAACTGAAATGTTGAATAACTGTTATTCAATAGATTTGTCATTCAGTCTGAATGGTCTGAGCAAGATAAATGGCATATGCGTTCAGTGTATTGCTTTATTTTGATTGTTCAGATAACATATTCAAACGTCGTCCAGAAGTTTCTTCCACATCAGAGAGGAGTAAAGATACAAGACGACGGCAGTGACGGATGCAGTGATAATTTAAAAGATGACCATTACTCTGGACTATTATTTTAGTAATGCACTTCTTCGGACGAGTAATGCATTACTCGTCCCCAAAACGTCATAATTGAAATGGTGTGAGGAATGGGGACAATATGCGAGAACGTCGATGAATCTTACTGTTTGGAGTATCTATCTATCTATCTATCTACCTATCTTGAATTCCCCATGAAGTAGCCACGATGGGCTATCCAATCTGGACTTGGCGTGCCTGTCGCCATGGAGAGGTCATCTTCTTGATTATGGCATTTTTGTGTAGTATTGACGAGGGAAATGCTTTCAACGTATCTTCATTTGGGGATGGACATAGTAGGGGACGTAAGTAAAAATGAACTTTATATTTTTTAAAGAATTGTGACAAACACAGACGCGGCGATCAAGGGATTTTACTCATGTTATGGTTATAGGGCTACAAGAAGGAAATATAGTATTAATATAAATATTTATATATATATATAAATGTGTGAATTTATACATGTACAACAGCTTTGGCAACTCTTTTATTTAAATATTTTGTGAAGAAATGGATGAAGAGAACAATGGTAGGCGTAGCTTAAATCAAGGTACCCCAGAGCTATCTGCCCTTTGGAAAAAGGGTCCGCTGGGAGAATAGTTTTCAGAACTGAAGTTGCTTCTCTGGGTAAATATACCTATATTAGTATTATTATTATTATTATATAGTAGTGTTTGCACTTTGGCCGAATCATGCATGGTCGTAAAGAACGGGGGCAGACGATCTCTTTCCCCCTGGAAAAAATAATACGAAAAAATCTGGATAAATTTGGGATAAATTTTAACGGGATTCCACCCAAAGTTTGCAGTAAGTATTTCAAATACAAAAAGCCCTCGAATCCAGTTATGTCGCCTTGTTTTCTCACCTACATGTAGGCCTACTCCCGAACAGTTTACGTATTTGTTGTTTTGTATTAGGCATGGTAGGGAAAAAAGTTATAATTTATCGAAGTCCAATCTTCCAAATCCTTAATATATAAGGGTTTCGGACATCCATTTGGTCAATATCCCCAATGAGAAGTATAATAAACAGACATATGAACAAAACATTGAAAGAGATTTTAAAGGTAGAAAGACAAGTGTTAAACTTTCTTCGTAATGGCCGTTAACATTTTGTTCGAGAGTTAGAGCTTGTAATTCAAGTCTAAAATTAATGGTCGCGGGACGTGTCGCTTTATATTGTAGTATATAACAAGCAGTGGTGGGTAAAAGTGAAACTTTATATACACACCCTCACACATGTCCTGATGGAACATTTTATTTATATCTTGCTTTAGCTGGGAGACATTCCGACCCCTACCCCTCCCCCTGATAAACGTCATCTGGGGCCGTTTCATAAAGAGTTACAGCTGTTGTTACTTTGCCATAATGGCAACTACCATTGTAAGACCATTTTTGCACCCTGTGGGTTCAAAACTGCACCCCTAGGGGTTCAATTTAAAATTAAGGGGTGCAGTTTTGATCAGCAGGGTGCAAAAATGAACCCCAATCAGGGGTTCAATTTTTGAACCCATAGGGTGCTGATTTTGCATCAACCTTTCGGGGTTCAACTTTGAACCTTTATTTCTTAGTGTGCATCCAGTAGCGTTCCTTAGGATTTTCCACGGGGGGGGGGGCAAAACCGTCCGCCAAAAAAATTGACAAGAAAAAAAAAAAAAAAAAAAAAAAAAAAGGTCCTCAACCACAAGTAAAGGATTTTGAACCAGAAAAAAAAATTGACAAGCAAAAAAAAAAAAAAAAAAAAGGTTTCAAGCTCGTCAGGGGGGGGGGGCAAAAAAGGTATTCAGGGGGGGGGGGACAGGGATACGTCCTATGTGCATGGGTTGTGACTCGTCAGGGGGGGGGGCAGACTGCCCCCCCCCCCGTAGGTACGCTAGTGTGTGTATCATTTTAAGGTCAACGAACATGGCATTCGAATGGGTTGCCATTAAATAAGGGCAAAAATATGCCTTTTAAAGGTATGTAATTTACAGTTTCATGCTCTTCAATTATTATACCCCTTTTCCACTAGGACCAGGACAGCGTCAGGACAAGGCGCGGAATGTAATAATTGTAATCCGCGACCCTTCCGCAACCTGTCCGGACATTCCTGGGAGTATCCGCACGCTGTCCTAAACCCTTCCTTCGGCCCGTTGCATACAACTTTTGCCTTAAAAAACTCTGGCAAATATTTTGCCAGAGTTATTTTTCAAGGGGAAGTTTTAATGGCATAATTTTGTTTGCCAGAGTTTTTGTTTATTTACCAGATTTTTTCAAGGCAAAAGTTTTATGCAACGGGCCCCTGGTGTTCGGGAAATCAAAATTTGTCCGTATCTAATTTGGACGCGGATATTGAATTCCTGACACCTTCGGCACCTTGTCCTGAAGATGTCCTACCCTTCCTGAACCCTTCAGCGTCTTCCGGAAACCATCCGCTATCAGGTCAGTTTCAGGAAGCAAAGAAGAAGCCATGCGGAATGTTTCAGGAATGTGCGGATTGGAATAAGGAGGCAAGCGGACTGTTTCAGAAACATGGGGATTGGAATAAGAAGGCAAGCGGAGTGATTCGGGAACGCGCGGACAGGAAAAAGAAGGCAAGGGGAAGGTATTAGGAATGTGTGGATCCAATTCAAATATGTATGCATTGAGTACAGTATCAAAAGCCATTTGTGGTCAGTTGGCTAGAGGGGCAACGGGACATAATACAAGAAAACAAAATTACAAAAAGTAACGAAGAACGGGGTCAAGGGGCCTTTGTATATAACTTAAACAAACCTGAAAACTTAATATTTTAAGCAGTGTTTTAAACATATCACGCGAGCGCGATTACTTCGAGCGCGAAGCGCGAGCAGAAATTCTTTGAATACGCTCTGGCCTGATAAAAAAAAATGCAGTTTATCCAATGAAGAACATACATACTTAACAATCAAATAATGCGAGCGCGAAGCGCGAGCTGAACATTTTTGACATTCCGACCTACATGCTGGACATCTAAGTTCTAAGCACCTTTTTAATCAGGAAAGGTATATGACTACACACTTGATGCAAAATTGAGATTCTCACCTAAGAACGAGACATCTTACGTTTTGTAAATCAGGAAAAGGATGGGTAATTGGATATCTTCCTATATTAATAATGTGAGCGTAAAGCGCGAGCAGAAAAAATAGATATTCTGATCTTAAACTGGAACACGATTTATATCTCAATAAATATGCGTGCGTGTGTTTTAGATTTAGACCTAGAATCTGGCTGGACATTCTAATTACATTTTTTATTATATTATCAATAATGCGAGCGCGAGGCGCGAGCTAAAAATATTTGATATTCCGATCTGAAAAAAAAAATGTGAATTTAAGCGCTATTTCGAGCACTGTGTAGGAAAATTCTGAAGTGGATAGGGATCGCTCTTAATAAATGATGCGAGTGCGAAGCGCAAGCTTATATTTTTTTATTATTACATGTACTTTGACGTGCGACAGGGGATATTTTGTCATCATATGACTATGATGACTCTCTTCCTATTAGTCTTCCTAAGCGCGAGAAGAAACTTGTCCATATTCCATTCTGAAATAGGGACACAATGATTATTAGGAAATCATGAAAATATTTACTAATCTAATAAGCGTAATGAGAGCGCGAAATTGATATTAAGGCCAGAAAACTGGACATTTTGTAATTATGAACAGGACGCGTGGGTTAATATATTTTTATAAAAAAATAATGCGAGTGCAAATTGCGAGCCGAAACTTTTGATGAATTGTCAGCGCGAGCTGTATTTGTTGATATTTAGACCATAAAACTGCAATTTTACATAAGACTTCACAAAAACTTAATTTGTAAATCAAACAAAAAATGAAAGCTCGATATCCGAGAAATGTTTTGTATATTAACTTCAAAACTTTAATCATTATTTTAAGTTCCATAAAAGTCTATTGAGCAATATGTATCTCATAGATTAGGCAATGCGAGCACGAAGCGTGAGAGAAAATTTTATGTAGTGACATGAAAAATGTTTTTCCCTCATCTTATTTTATTCACTCCTCATTCTCCTCTTATTTTTCCTCTTCCCTTTTTTCTCTTTTCTCTTCCCTTCTTTTTCTTTTTCCTTTCTTTCCTTTTTTTTTCATTTTTTTCTCCCTCCCAAAAATTGTGTGGGGGGGGGGGGCAATTGATATTGTGTCCCCCCTTTCGAAAAAGTGAGGGGACGCGTCACCCTGTCCCCCTGGGATTTCAAACCATGGATGCAATATTCATGACGGATTTCTTTATTCTCGCCTGCTTCGAACTCGGCCTTAATAGCAAATCAAGGTTTCTTAAAAAACCACCACAACCCCCCCCCCAAATAGTACCCCTAAATTTATATTAAAAAAATATATGAACGATATTTTGTCTAACAGTATTTGCAGGTTGTCCGAAAATTATCCTTATTGTCCCAGTCCTTGAATTTTCCACTCGTGACGTTGTCCTAAGTGTGTCTGCTTCTGTTCTAATACGATCTGCATGCTGTCCGCGCCAAACGTCGAAAAATCTATTCAGAAAATCCTGTCCTTGGACAGTCCCATGAATGTCCTAAGACAATACGCAGACAGTCCTGGTTGTGTCCTAGGACAAGATCATTTGCATAATCTTTTACGGAATTTGGTTGCGGACAGCATGCTGAAATGACAAAAGTTGCTTCCGCAACCCTTCCTGGTCTTGTCCGCGCCCTAGTGGAAAACCGCCTTTACGAGCACCGTGGGTTTTATCTCGATCTCAATCATGTCAATATACGTCAAGACTCGTCGGGGACTCATGCAACTGCGCTCGCAAGCGATATGTGATCAATGTCTTAATTAAATTAGAAAGCATCTTGACCTTTTGATTGAATTGATGGAACATGGGCAGAGTGTATATACGACGATGTACGACGTATAATATCCGTAAGGAGAAAAACGGGATTTAGATTAGAGTGTTACGTGATCATTATAAATACACTATACCATTTAGGCAAAGTATTGAAACATTATTACATTTTCCTTTAAAAGGTAAAAGATAATTATACAATCCCAACACTATTTTTTCCTACATGTGAGTCATAACGAAAATCGTTATACTTAGGAATGTAATTATTGTCCTCTACATCTCAAGTTGCTTGTAAGGGAGGAATTTATACCAAATTTAATATTGGATTCAAACTTTTCAAGTGCAAATCAGACATTAAAAGATGGTGCAAAGTTGTAAAATTTCATACTCGTATTTAACCCATAATTTAAACTTCAAATATTTATATTTTTATCTTTCTCGAAGGGAATAATTGTGAACCCGCAATGGGATACTGGCTAGATGTTGCTTGTAAACAGATAGATAAATAAACAAATAAAATTATAGATGATCCAAGCTTTGAATCTGGAGGGCATAGTACAGAATAGTAATTTTATCGCTTAGTAGGTTAAATTACACAAAAAATTTAATTCGAATATTCTTTTTCACATTATTTCTATTACCTCCCGACACACTTCAATGGAAGTGTGAAGTGGGGGGGGGGGGGGGTTGAAATTGGGAGATATCTCTTAGAATGCGAACTCCCTAATCGAATCTAAGTCAATGGATCCTTATAAGAAGTTTTCCCAGTATCCATCTTTAAAGATATATGTATACGAAAGAACAGTGTCTATTCTGCCAACATCCATTATCAAAAAGCTCTTTTCATGCAAATAATTTGGTCAATCATGCGATTTCTGTTGTTTATAAAGGGAATTCATTACTTTCTGCTACCATTCCCATCCTGTTTCATGTTCTTACTTCACAGGATGACTTAAAGCGAACAAAATTGGTATCAGATTGACATTAAAGGTCAAGTCCACCCCAGAAAAATGTTGATTTGAATAAATGGAGAAAAATCAAAGTAGCAAAACGCTGAAAATTTCATCAAAATCGGATGTAAAATAAGAAAGTTATGACATTTTAAAGTTTTGCTTATTTTTCACAAAACGGTGATATGTACAACTCAAATGACACAGTCGATGATGTCCCTCACTCACTATTTCTTTTGTTTTTTATTGTTTGAATCATACACTATTTCATTTTTTATAGATTTGACAAGAAGGACCAACTTGACTGAATCATATAGTGTTAATCAATGCTCATTCCACATGTTCTGGGAGGAATTAATCGTTGTTTCACTCGACAATGAGGAGAAAAATAGAATCTTCCCTATTTCATATAATAAAATACAAAAGTAATAGTGAGTGAATGACGTCATCAGTCTCCTCATTTGCATACCAATCAGGATGTGCATATAACTGTTTTGTGAAATTAAGCAAAACTTTTAAATGTCATAACTTTCTTATTTTACATCCGATTTTGATGAAATTTTCAGCGTTTTGCTACTTTGATTTTTCTCCATTTATTCAAATCAACGTTTTTCTGGGGTGGACTTGTCCTTTAATGGTAGGAGAGGGATTTTTCTCACATTCTGGCTAAAGATTTTACATGGGTGAGATAAGCTCTATAGCTCATAATCTTTCGGTGGCTTCGAGTATGACGTCACTGGAAATCGGTTCTACTCCTCTTGTTCCCATTACAGTGCCTTGATTTGACAATGTCAAACGCATTTGTATCACTCTTTGTTTCAGAACTCAACGTGACCCTGTATAACGTTACAGTAAACGTGTGTGAACATCATCAAGCTTGCAATGATATTGGATGTGGCGTCTCGAACAGCACCGTGTGCAATTGTGACGATGATTGCGTCGGGTATGGGGATTGCTGCTGGGACTTCGCTACGACGTGCAATCGCCGTTATATTGACTATGTTTACGACTGGGAAGTCGGTCTTACGACGTGTGAGATTGTTATTGCCAATTCACCTCGTCATTCGATGCAATCGTACTTTATGGTTGGACGATGTCCCACCGATTGGCCAATCACGGAAACTCGCGAACTATGTGAGCGATACGATCAGAACGACAGTGTCATTCATTGGCTTCGAGTGGACAACCAGCAGGGGGTCACGTTCAAGAACATCTTCTGCGCCTTTTGCAATGGGATGGAACCACGTGACGTCACAGGCTGGACAGTCTTCGGGAATTGTTCGGAAGAGAATATAAACGTTTCGTCTACATGGTCACATTTGCAAGAGAAATGTAGCGACCTAGAAATGAAACCTGCGAATCCGCTAATCCTTGCCAAATTAAGAGCTTGTTCGTGCTGTGTTCCCTATAAAAATCCCAACGAGGATGCTGCATTATGTGGAGAATCCGTAGCGGATTCGTCATCTTCAAAGGCCTGTGCATTGTACAAGGCACCTATCACCGTTGGGCGCAGGGAATACAACAATCCTCATTGCTTGCAGTGTGATATCTCTCGCAATAACATCGACAGTAATATTCATGGTGGGACACCGTCACAAGACTTTTGCCAACGAGAACGTTATGGACCTAGTTCAGAATATGTAGAAAGTGACGTTTTTACATATAGACTTCACTTCGTAGTACCAGTATCAGTCTTCTTCGACCTTCCTACTATGGAAACACTTTTTAAAATAACCAAGAAAGGGTCATTCGAGGAAAATGTGAAAAGCTGTGAAAAAGGGAGTCTGAAGAGCTCGGGATTTGATGACAAATGCGACTTTAAAGCAACAATTGATGATTTATGTGATAATACCACGTCACATGGCTATGAAATAACGGCAGAGATTCGATTGAATAGAGAACGTGTCCAAAATATAAACGAAAGTACTGTGTTGTCCTCACTACTATACTTCCTAGAGGATCTTTTCAAAGTTCCACTAAAGAAATTTCAAATTCTTGATAATTCAGCGTTTTGTTTTCCTAGAAATGGCGGTACAATTTACACGCCTCTCTCGAAAAGATGTAAATCGGTCTTAAATGTAACAGTATGGCTTGATTACAATGAATATGGACGTTATTTTGATGATCTGATTTCAGATATAAATATAAACTCTATGATCGCTCCTGCTGATTTTATTCCCCAGCAACTAGACATTGTCCGAGGATGTCGTAATCAGGATGCCTTGCCTAGAACTCTATGTCTCGGCAATCTGGACGATGCTTTAAACTCAACGAATACCATGACGCAGAACAATTGTCTGAATGAGGACTGTACATACGTCGTTCTTACGAGAAAATTAAAGACACATTTACATTTTGTAAATGCTTCAACCAAAGATCTCACTGTGTCTTACATCAAACAATCTTGTATTGTAAGATGGTGTGAGCTTCATTTCGCCGAGGTCAATAAAAGTCTTGATGACTATGATTTTTTTAACTCTGCTGCTGGGTCAATTGGAAATCCATTACAAATAAGCATAACTATTAGTCGATGGAATCAAACGCACGTTTTTGTTTGTTCATCGATGCAAAACGATTCCGATCGTATCTTTCAGGCTCCCCATCAAATCTTGACGCTTGTTGGATGTGTCATATCGATTATAGCATTGATGCTTACCCTTCTGACCTATGCACGTTTCCCACTGTTACGGAAGACTACATTTGTGAAGCTCATCATGGCGCTCGCCGGTACCCTGCTCATTGGACAGCTTCTCTTGCTTGTCTTTCTTGGTGCCGCAAGGTTTAATGCTAAAGCATGCGCTATACTTTCAGTAGTAGCACACTACGTTTGGCTTTCTGTCTTTACCTATATGCTTTTGATTGCTTTCGAGCTGTACCGCACGTTCGGTCGGAGAAAAACGAAGTCGACTCGTGGCGTAAAACCGAGCGTATTTATCACATACCTCACCTCTGCCATGGCTTTTCCCCTTCTTATCATAATTCCTTGCCTGATATTGCACCTCTTGAGGCGGACATCACTAACCTATGGCGATATCTCTAGAGGTTGTTGGCTTGGTGACGCCAGTGCGAATCTGATCGCCTTCGTTTTACCCATCACGCTTATCCTTGTGTTGAACGCGGTAGTTTTTGTAGCTACAGTGTATCATCTCTGCACATCTCGAGGAGATGCGTTCAAGAATGACGTGAGGAAACGCAGGACAGAGGCTAGGAGGAACCTCCGAATATCAATGAAGGTACAAAGAATTTGCTTTCGTCCAACTTTTTTATGAAATAGAAGCTAAAAAAAACAACGATAACATTAAAAGTGTATTCATAAGAGAAAATGAATTCTAGTTAGATTTGTCTATACACGTAAATAGCTAAGGAGAACATTGTATTAGTGTTTAGAGAAGTAAAGACCGCCACTTCTTCCAATTTGTTAAGAGCTGGTCGTTCTACTTTGGAATCAATGAAATATCAGTTAAACTATTTGAGATACACCATTTTCGCAGCATTCTGCAATCGTACACTCTTAAAATATTTGGGCCAAAAATGCCCAACTCTTGACCAACACTGGGCAACATACTCTCCACACAACTATTGGTTGAAATCTGCCGCAAAATTGGGTAATAAAACTAATAATTAGTAACTTGCTCAATTGGATAATAATTGCCCAGAATGTATGTATTTTATTAACATCATACATTACCCAACACAGTGGACAGTAGGTTGCCCAACATTTTAAGTGTGTATATGGTTCTCTTACTTACATGTTCTGTTTATAATGAAGGCACATTATTCGGCTGATGTATGGCGAAAGGGAACGTCGCCCTTCTGCTTGAAAAATAATCCTGCATAGCGAATTATCTATCTCAGGTTTTCAATCGGTACAGAAAAAATGCATATGATAATCCTATATGAATTCGTGTTATGATAATTTGTGTACTCACACATCAACCATGTACATACATCGGGTGATGCACTAATCTTGCGTCCACATTCTATAAATTCTTGATTGAAATGCGGTCATTTCATCAAGTAAATTAACTTTACATTCATATTTTCTATATGTAGACATCTAAAATAACCCCCTTCTCTCTCTCTCTCTCTCTCGAACAGATATCCACTCTTATGGGGTTTACTTGGTTCTTTGGATTCGCCGCTACGTACCTTGATTTCGCGGCCCTGTGGTATATATTCATTCTACTAAACACACTACAAGGGTTCTTTATATTCGTAAGCTTCATGTGTAATAGCAACATTTGGCGACTGTGGACGGCAGGGTAGATGATTACTTCTGGAATTTTAATGTGTAAATAGTTCGATTCAAATTCAATTTATTCTTGATAATCATTAAAACATCATCAAATTGTGCATTCCTACATAGAAATATTATTACAAGAATAGAAGGGCAACAAAAAATTAACACTTGAAAATAAGCCTCCAATAAATAGAGTAATTAATACAAGTCATGTACACGTCAAATGAAGAGGGGAAAAAGCGAAATATTTTTTTTACATGTTTTTATTAAGGATTTCATTCAAATGAATTACATAAACTCCAGATAAATACAAACAAAATACAAATCTTCAGTTTATATCAACAAGGATATGCAAAAAAAATACATATATATTTACCAAAAACTGAAGCAAATAAGGACGAAATGAAATTTCTTAAAATTATACTTTTACATCTATATAAAAAAAAAAAAACTTACTTAACTGAGCCCCCAACCCTCTATGTATTTTAATAATAATTAATATTAAATGACTAAATGATTTGCAGGAAAACCCATGTGCTAATTGGGTACCGGTAGGAAACAACCGTCATTGTGGTTGGTTTAGCAAGTTTGCGCCTAACAAGCTGCTTGGAATGCTATGAATCCAGTGACCGGGTAATAATAATTGTGAAGCGCTTTGAACAGTTGTAGATTGATAAAACGCTATAATAAATGCCAATTATTGTTATCACGGTTGTGAATGCTAACGAAACGATGATCTCGATCACAAGTGTAGCTCACATTGACTCAAAACTGGAAGCTTGTTTCCTTGTTGATTGAAGAACTTTGTAAAGTGTTACCCTCAATTTCCTTTTAACGCTAGAGTAACATTTTTAGTACTTTTTGTTGTATATTGTTTACGCCTGTTTACTTCTTTATTGTAATTGCCTATATCACTATGCCTAAAAAATGTCCATGTATTTATTGTAAGAAAACAGTTATAAATAATCAGAATACTATGCTTTGTATTAACTGTAAAAACTGGGGACATTTAGATTGCTCTGGCATGTCATTACCATTTTTCAGATCAAACACTGACTGGAAATGCGATTGTTGTCTGTGGAAAGAACTGCCCCTTCATGAATGTTCTAATCAATCTGTGTTAATGAGCTGAAATAATTCTGATTTAGATCAGACAGACTTAACTCTAACAGACAATACAGTAAACATGACAGCCCATAATGAGAATGAGTCGGAACTCGAATCACTTATAAAGTGCGTCTCAGAAAAAAACGAAACCGAGATTAAGCGATGATTTATCATAACTTAATCTCAAATACAATAGACAAATGACATTTGAAGAGGGGATACTAAAAAGTCAATTGGCGGGCTGTATCTGGGTTTCAAATAGAAAAACACATTTTTAAAAGTTCAATATCTGCTCTTTAAAGGTCAAGTCCACCCCAGGAAAATGCTGACTTGAATAAATAGAGAAAATCAAACTAGCATAGTACTGAAAATTTCATAAAAATCGGATGTAAAAAAAGAAAGTTATGACATTTTAAAGTTTCGCTTATTTTTCACAAAACAGTGATATGCACAACTAGGTGAGTCAGTCAATGATGTCCATCACTCACTATTTCTTTGTTTTTTATTGTTCGAATTATACAATATTTTATTTTTTATAGATTTGACAATAAGGACCAACTTGACTGAAACATAAGTATTAAACAATGCTAATGCCACATGTTCAGGGAGGAATTAATAGTTGTATCACTTAACAATGAGGAGAAAATTAGAATATTACATATTTCATATAAAAAAAGAAATTGTGAGTGGATGACGTCATAGTCTCCTCATTTGCATACCAGCTAGCCAGGATGTGCATATAACTGTTTTGTGAAATTAAGCGAAACTTTAAATGTCATAACTTTCTTATTTTACATCCGATTTTGATGAAATTTTTAGTGTTTTGCTTGTTGGATTTTTCTCTTTTTATTCAAATCAACTTTTTGTTGGGGTGGACTTGTCCTTTAATTTGATACCTCAATTACAGAAAATGGTAAAAAAATAACAAAGTTCTGGTTATTTGAAATAAGGCTTGAATTTCAGTAATTTCATAAAGTGAAGAGGTTTTACAGGTTAGCGTTCAAATTCACTCGCCACTCCGTTTTGTTGACGATCAGCCATGCACTATTTAAAGTCTTTTGTTAACCATGCGATAACTTCTGTGGGCAACCGGCGAAAACACGTTTATTTATGCCATGGTCACATTTGCTCAACGGCGGCCGTACGGCGAGTCGAAAACAGCCGTTTTATTCATTTTTACTAAAACCACCTATATGGTGCTGGTACAAATAAATATTAAAACGGCTGTTTTCGACTCGCCGTACGGCCGCCGAGAACAAATGTGACCAAGGTATTAATGAAATTTTGGAAATACAAGCATTGTTTCGAGGGAACATCACTTTTTAACTTCTTGACCATTTTTTGTGATTAAGGTATCAAATAAAATAGCAGATATTGAACATTTTAGGCATGTAATTTTCTTTTTAAAATTCAGATACCCCCGCCAAATGAGTTTTTGGTATCCTTTCTTCAAATTGTTTTTGCTCACTCATGCGTGAATGACAAATAATCTAAGTAATTTCAGATGAAAGAGGAGATTCTAAGCTTTACAATGGTAGGTCATTTTTCTACTGTATTTGGGCATTTTCACGGTAACTGACGTTACATGGCACAAGTTTACACACTTTTCATTGTGTGTATGATTATCTCTAAAACAACAAATGATGGGAGTTATATATGATAGAAATAAAAATGAATATGAAAGTACTGCTATGTGGGGGAAATATATTTCACCCAGAAACAATACTAAAACTCTCAATAAAAAACTGAAAAGGTCATATTATCGTAGTAAGATAGAGGGAACCAGTGATATGAAAGAAACCTGGAATATTGTTAAAGGGTTTTTGCCTAACAACGACTCGAGCGAAGGCTCTCATCTGGTCATTGATGGTGCTATTGAATCGGATCCTTTAAAATAGCAACAGAGTTTAACACAATGTTTAGCAAAGTTTTTGAATCGATTCATGGTAAAGCCCCTAGCGAAATAAAAGAAAAGAGTGATGACGCTATCAAGAGACTTCGTGAAGTACATTCACGCTTTACTTTTGGAAAGATAACTGTTGACGTTGTAAGAAAGGAATTGAATAACATCAATTGTACAAAATCTGTAGGCCTTGACGACGTCCACCCGAGATTGCTAAAACTCAGCGCACAATCGGTTGCCATTCCTCTTGTGCGCATTTTCAAACCAGTCCATACAATCTGGACAAATTCCCAATGATTTTAAGCTGGCTAAAGTAGTCCCTATTCCCAAAACAAAGACTGCTAACGAACCCAACCATTTTCGCCCTTTCTCCCTTCTCTCGATCGTTTCCAAAATTTTAGAAAGAGTGGTCCACTCTCAATTAATGGAATATCTTCACCACGAAGAATTGATGTCTCATCGGCAGTCAGGTTTTAGAAGTAAACATTCCACCTCGAGGTGCCTAACAGAGTTTCTGATATGTTATACGATAACCTAGACAAAGGCCGAGTAACGGGTGCTCTGTTTTTGGACTTTAGAAAAGCTTTGATATTATCCCTCACGATATCCATATCAAGAAATTATATTATTTTGGCATAAGAAATATAGAGTTAACATGGATTGAATCATACTTAATTAGAAGAAAGCAATGTGTGTCCTATAAGGGTACTACTAGCGATTTTATGCCTGTTCATTCAGGGGTACCGTAAGGTTCAATTTTGGGCCCTCTACTGTTTTGTATGTTCATTAATGAAATTAGTAATTTAACTATGCATTCTAATACTATATAATATTTCTCTGTATGCAGATGATACTGCAATATTCTCTTCTGGATATGGAGTTAAAGCTGATCAAACACAGTTGCAAAGTGATGTTTATGTTTTAAGTAAATCGTTATAAGAAAATGGTTTAGTTGTTAATACATATAAAACGAAAGTTATGTTATTTTCAAGTCGGAGAAAGGTACACCCAACCAAGATGCAGATATACATGAATGGTAGATCCATATAAAATGTAACTAAATTTAAATATCTGGGTGTCACCTTCAGTCATATTCTGGACTGGTCTTTTCACATCAATTCCATCATTAAAAAGATCATGATTTCTATAATATGCATGCGGAGAATCAGGCACTGTCTGACAAAAGACGTATTCGCCCACTTGCATTTTTATTCAATCCTTCCTCATATCGAAAACTGTCCATCTGTTTGGGGATCATTAAAAGTGAAAGATTTGTAGCGACTATAGAAGTGTCAAAACAAATATTGTCGTTTGGTATTAGATGCAGACTACTATACCCCAGTCCAGAATATGTTGCACTCTCTGAAATTACAATCTGTTAAAAACAGAGTGGATTACAATTTTCAAGTACTTATGTATAAGACTTTAAACGGTCTTGCTCCTGGTTATTTATTGCAAACAATGCCTCTGAGACCTAAAAACTATCCTACTAGATCAATCTCATTACAACAATTGTATCTCGCAAAACCAAGAACCGAGTATAAAAAACGGTCATTCTCCTATATAGCAGCAAAACTATTTAACTCATTACTAGTACCCATTAAGTGCTCTGCCTCACTTCCTATCTTTAAACGAAACGTCCGTAAATTCCAAGCAAGCTAATTGATTTTTCTGTTTTTGCCATAGTATGTATAGGCATTACCCCCCCCCCCATTGTTATTTGTTTATTATGTATATATATTATTTTTGTGTTGTGTATTTTAATTGTGTATGTTATAATTGTGATTGTATAATGTTCGAATTGTGATTGATAGCAGGGCTTCCTTGTAAAGCAGGCCTCTGGCCTGAATCTGACTACCCTGCTTTTTATAAAGAAAACATGAATAAATAATAAATAAATAAATTACCCTAAAACAGCTTTAAACCTAATTCTGAATTCTCTTGAATTAAGCGGACCTTGAATCTGGGATAATATCTGAATGTATGGCTTTTTACATGTTCAACTGTTTCTTCGTTTAAATGCAAACTCAAAAAGATCATTATTAGTACCTATGCCTAATTTGAACTCAAACTCTCCTCATATACAACCAAGATGATGGATGTTCGGGTGTGCTTTTGTGTGTGATGATTTTTTTTTTTTTGATTTATTGTTTCATATTCCACAAATAATACATCTTGAACATATATGAGAAGATGACAGAAAAAACATAATTGTAGTGTTTTACAAAGAAATACAATATCGTGAAATATGAGGAACCTATTAAAATTCATAGCTTGTAGTTATAGGTTCCCAGAAGAAAATAATCAAGGATTAAAAACTCCTAACGCAATGAAACGAGATAAATCAAATGACGAAAAAAATATATAAATACATTATAAAGAGTTCTACATCGTAGTCACTCGAGCAAGGCGCTTACCCACTAGCGTGCAATAGTAAAATAAATATTTTCAGCCTAATAATAATAATAATAGTTGGATTTATAAAGCGCTTTTTGCCAGAGGATACAAAGCGCTGCTATTATTACCCCGGCTTTAGCTCGAGCTACCATCACCGGCGCTCAGTGCATGCAAGGAATTACTCCTGCCGGGTACCCATTCACCTCACCTGGGTCGAGTGCAGGCACAGTGTGGATAAATTTCTTCGCTGAAGGAAAATACGTCATGGCTACGATTCGAACACACGACCCTCTGTTTCAAAGGCGAGAGTCAGAACCACTAGACCACGACGCACCCACATGTAAAAGAATGTAATGAGGGCGCCTGAATTATATGGGTGTCTAAATTATTCCAAAAGGAAGACCCTGTATAAGTGAATGATTTAAGGGCAAGAACAGTGCGCACTGGGGAAATGTGGAAATTGTGTACTTGTCGAGTTGGGTAGGAATTGATTTTTTAATTTTGAACAAGCAAATCAGAGAATACACTCGGTAATTCCTGTTTATTTAGTTGATACATAAATATACATGTACCAACAAAATAATAATATAAATCGGTTACTTTCAATAACTTGTTTGAATAAAATAGCGGATTAGTATGGGCCAGAAAGTCAGAAGAAGAAATTATCCTCACTGCTCTTTTTTAAATTTTATGTATGGATTCAAGTTTTGTCTTAGAGGCATTTCCCAAGGCTAAAATTCCATTATTTAGATATGGTAACAATAGAGTAGAATACAATTATTTCAGATTGTGATGCGGAAAATGAGGTTTAAGTTTATTAATGACTCCAAGATTTCTTGAGAGCAATTTACATAGGTGATCAATGTGAACTTTACATGATAATTTACAATCAACAAAGATACCAAGAAATTTTGTTGATTCAATTTGTTCTAAAACATTACCATTCATATAAACAAGACATGGCAATGTGTGTAATGAGTTGCTAAAAACCATATAATGTGTCTTTTTAAAATTTAGGGATAATATATTGGCTCGTATCAAATCACACACAGATCATGATTCAACATTTAGTCTTTAAAGAAGGATTTGAGGATTGATGTGTGTAAAAAATAAGTTCGTGTCACCTGCGAAAAGAAGAAATGATAATAAAGAGGATGAGTTTTGGAAATCGTTGATGTATAAAATAAATAGCAATGGACACAAAAGGGAACCCTGAGGCACGCCATATGCAATGTGCTGTATTTTAGAATTTGAGTTATTAATGACTACAAATTGAGCTCTGTTTATAAGGTAACTTCTGAACCACTCCAAGGCCTTTCCACGAATTCCACAATGAGAAAGTTTGTATATAAAAGTATGTCTTAGTTGATCATGTCAAAGGCCTTGGGGAGTCCAGAAAAATACCAGCAACATGAGATTTTTTTATCAATTGCCTTGGTAACTTTATCGATTAATAACATTATTGCATGAACCGTTGAATGTATATTACGAAAGCCAAATTGTGAGTCTAACATTGCAATTCGTAAGAAATTTTATGGTACGAGAATATGCTGTTATTTTTTCTTCTAAAATTCATTCATTTTATTAGGGACAATACCACACTGTAGAGAAAGATTGTATATATGAGTCAAGGGCATCACGACTTCATGAATAATTTTGATGAGAAAATCATAAGAAATACCACCAAAACCAGAACTTTTTTCGCCGGTAGAATTTTAACTATGTCTATAATTTCGTGTTCAGAAACAGGTAAAAATAATATGGTACGAGGATTCCGGTTTGGTAAAAAAGAATGACAGAGTTTGCTACTATTAGATATAGTATTAGCTAAATTTGGGCCGATGTTTACAAAGAAAGAATTGAATGCTTCGGCTAATGGCCAGATATTATCTGTATCATCTGTAATTTCCTTATTTTGTTGGACGATCCTTTTAATATTCTTTTTCGATCCTTCCTTGTTAAAAACTTGATTTATCACTTTCTAGGTTGACCTTGTATCTTTCTTATGAGTTTCAAATAAAGAGAAAAATAATTTCTTTTGGCTTGTCTCAGCACAGATGTTAGGGTATTTCTATAAATTGAATAATTAGATTTAGCGTCATCTGTGCTTGTAGATTTCTTGTTCATGGATTTAAGTAGAGACCGTGTGATCCAGGGAGAGCGTGGTACTTTTTATTAAGTGATTTCTTACTGGAAAATAATGGCCAAATAAAGGTAAAATACTATTTAGAAATTAATCATGAGTTTGGTTAGCATCAGTTGTATTCAGTACCGTGGACCAGCCAGCCTGAGACAAGCATTCTTTGAAACGTCCAGTATTTTGATCTGACATTCTTCTTGAACCTCGAAATTTTGAATAGTTTTGTTTAGTATCAAATATGTGGGGGAAAAACATATACAGGGAAGTGGTCTGTTAAATTAAATACTATTATACCCAAGGCATGTCTAAATAGCCGTGGATGTTTGTAAAAACATTATCAATTAGCGTCTTAGTAACACAAACAAAATGCGAGTTGGCTTAGTGATGCAAGGAGTGAAATAATTTGAGATCATAATACTTAAAAAATCCTGACAAGCTGGCTTTTCGGGGTAGTGAAGCAGATCGATATTAATATCACCCATTATAAAGCAATGTTTGTTCTGAAAATAGTGTGAATCAAAAAAGAATACAATATGTCTGTAAAATCAGCTATGTTACCGTTTGGCGGTCTATAAATTTCACCAACAAGTATATTTTTTCGAGGTGCAATTTCAATTTCAATGAAAATGCTGTCAATTGTTTCTGTCATGCATGTCAAATCACTTATTACTTTTAATTGGAGATTATTTCTAACATTTAAAGTTACGCCACCATCATGATTATTTACTCTATTATTAACAACGATTGCATAATCATCCAAATGAACAAGAGAAGTAAGTGATCGGATAACCAGGTTTCGCATAAACCTACGACTGATATTTCTTCATTCAGTGAATTGAGAAAAAATTGAAAAGGGTCAACATTTTTACACAAGCTCCTTTAATGAAGAGCTGAAAAAATTGAGAATTCTACTTTTTACATTTTAAATCCTGAGGCAATGTATAATAAGAAGACATGTTTTTTATTGATAATTCATTTGTATCATAAGTAAGATTTAGATCAGACATCCTTTCATTACAAATATCAGTAACAGTTGCATTTTTACTTTGTATGTGTTCAGGACTTACATGACGATGGGGCCGAACATTAGGCACGTCATGGTTACTACTCATTAAAGAGAGCAGATGTCACAGAAAGAGACAAATCGCCTATGAAAGGTAAACAGTAATTGACATATCTTGGTGATAGCAAGGAGGTTTCAAATGAGATGGAGTCACATCATATAAAATCTCTTTGAACAAGGTTAAAAGCCACCAGCAGAAAGTATGTCAGGCATGCACTTTGCTCAACATCTCTTGCAATTGTGTAGACAAATGATTCCCACATGACTCGCAGCTATAGGTCATACATAAAGGGAAATATGCTTTTGTGATGATAATTACTTTGTCGCGGCATCTTCATGATCTTGGTCTGGTTATATGAGTAGTACATAATTCGGGGCATGCGAAAATAAACTATGTAATATGTCCTGAAATATGACTCAAATTTGCTCGACTGGGCATGTGCGGGCACTCATCTGGCATATACAGTAATGAACAACAATATTCCACCGACCACATTTGAAATTTTTATTCGCCGCAAACGATCGGATAAGTGTTAAAATCTGGTTTCAGTAAAGGTCAAATTCTTTCTTTTTTCACCAATTAAAGGTTAATTGATATAGTCTGGGCAAATATCTCGTCGTAATAGTGCTTGGTTATTGATGTTTTGTCATGCATTCAAATTTCAGTCTGTTTATTAATATGAAAGATGGCAAATTTATACAAATGGATATTCGTAAAATTTCACCCCTCGGATTTCTTCACTGAAACTGGCGGTTTCGAAGGCAGACATCAAAATATCCTTATTGCCGTTCTTTCTTTTGTGCTTCTTTAAAAATGAACATCTGCTTGAATAAATTTGTTGCCTGTTGGAACTCCAGTGTTAGAATCTTCTTGGTGATAGTAAGAAATTCAAATCGAATTTAAATATCAAATAGAACAACAGCAGTTGGCAACGCATTGCCCGAGTGACCATTATGAACATAATGTCGATAGAATCAGACCAAACAATCAATGTGATAATGGCAACATGAGTTATGTATGTATGTGGATCATTAAAAATGTGAAAACAAATAGCAAGATACGTGCCATTGATGTATTACGATGTATATGAGGGTGTGTATGTGTGTGTGTGGGTGGATTTTTGTATGTATTTTTCTTATTTACTCTCGAGATTATCATTGTATATATTTTTCATTTCATTCTTGCTGTAATGTTTTATATAAGGGGCCCCTCTCACAAGCTCTGCTTCTATGGGGTCCCAAACTTATCATGTATTCTCATTTTTTGTTAAACTGTGTGATATGTCTTTTGTTTTGATTGGTTTAAATAAACTTGAAACTTGAACTTGAACTTGAAAACCTGAAATCGTTGGAGATCTGTTGGCTGAATCCATCGGGTGCGCCCCGGGCGTCTGTTGGAGCTGGCCTCGTACTTCGAAGTCCCCTTCGGTGGCAGCTCAGTGGCTTCAAAGTTACCTTTCTCAGTCCGAGATTTGGACCGCATTTTCATCTTTGAAGTGATAGGAACACTAATTGGGGTAGTAAGATGTACGATATGTAAGCTAAAAATGATAAAATCCTGATATATATCCAACAGAAAGCCGAATTTTGTTCACACTTTGGTCACACTTTCGTTCACGTACACGCTTGATCGTACACGTAAAAGGGCGGGATGATTAGCAGAGCAAGTATTGTATTGGTGTAAGTCACAGTTATATTGAAAAAGATTGATAATAATAGGAACATATCTATGTTCAATTGCGTGCATAAGTGTAGCAATCTGAAATTCATGAATATCATAGACTGTCATCGTTTTTAATCTAAAAAATAATGGCCCCGATGGTGTCAGATATGGAGAATTGGTGCAAATGCGTAGCGATTTTTTTCTGGAGTTTATGAATACAATCAAGTTAAGTTATTCCGACACTGGCCAACGTTATGTTGAAATATTGAATATAAGGTAGAATCAAAGAGCTATATAATAATGGTAATAATGATAATAATAATAACAATAATAATGATAATAGGCATTTTTATAGCGCAATATAGCATAATCAAATTCATTTCTGGTAATATGGATTTCAATTTACACAGTATTCCTACACTTTTAAATATTTTGTTACAAATATGTAAACGATGATTAGTAAAACTTAATTTATCATCTAAAATTTTACCTAGAAATTTGATTGTTTCAGTTACATCAAAAATTGTCAACCTAGTCTTAATTTAACAGCATATACAGTTTCGTAACTACGGGGGGCATGGGGGGCACGTGCCCCCCCCCCCCCCCCCCCCCATGGGCTGGCCCAAAAAATAAAACGGGGAAAGGAGAAAAAGAGGGAGAAAAAAAGAAAAGCGTAGTGGGGGATGAAGAAATTATATTATATGTTACATTATATTACATTACATAAGAAATATATTTCATAAGAAATATATTTCATAACTTTATGAAACAATTTGCTTAGAGCCTATGTGTTCATCATTCATGGTGCTCGCATTGTCTGTTTAATTCCTGTTGTACTAAAACATCCCGTTTTCGAGTCAATATACACCAAATAGGCCTATAGTTACAGTCATCATTGTTTTATGCAGTGGCATGATATTATGCTTCTTTTTTTCATGATAACCTTAAAGTATACACCCGAAGAATCAAAAGTATTTTATAATGACTTTATGTGGTCATCATTGTAAAGGGGAAGTATTACTAATCAGATAAATAACTTCACTTTTCAAAATAGTGATCAGAGTTTGCAGAAATCAGCTCTCAGAAATGATTTATTTTCATGCCATATTTCTGCCTTCCACCGGTCCTCTTGCGAGCTCCAGCTGAGTGACGTCACACAATGAGCAGTGAGCAGCTGAGCTGACAGCAGCCCATTGGAGACGATCTTTCCAATCAGCGTTTTTTGCTCTTAGAATTGTTTATTCCTCTTAAGATTGGTCTTGTTATATAGATAAAAGATTGAATTTACTGAACAGTGAAAAAAAGTGCACATTTAACGTATTTTGGTAACCGATATTTAGCCTAGAAAAAATGATTTTTTTTTCAAGAAATATATGTGAATAAACAAAGCATATTTTCACGCAGAAATCACACTTGCGTCACATTAATATTATAATCAATATAAAGCATAGACATTCTTCTTTATGACTGAACAAAAATTATGAAATTTCATTAAGTAGCAAAGTCATGAACCACAAAAATAACACGGCAATATCCATCGCGAAATGACTGAAATTGCAGTTGAATTGCCGAAGCATTATTAGGCAACAGCGGCGAGCGGACTTTATTTCATATATCTTAAAAATGCCTTTCCGATAGGGTAATGGTCTGTGGCCAAATGCGTTGGCTATTGTTTTGTTATGTGCGAGGACCCTGGTTCAAAACTCGGATTTTTTTTCTGGGTATTTTTTTAAATTCCTTCCCCGTCCCTACCCATCTTTTTTTCTCTTTTTATTTTCTTGTGAAATTCTATTCAGACCTGTATTTATCAAATCTTGCTTCTTAATTGCTGCTTTTGATTTTCAAGTTC
Organism: Lytechinus pictus; assembly: GCF_037042905.1. Classification (NCBI taxonomy): domain Eukaryota; kingdom Metazoa; phylum Echinodermata; class Echinoidea; order Temnopleuroida; family Toxopneustidae; genus Lytechinus; species Lytechinus pictus. Next base: position 43,566,057 of record NC_087245.1, on the reverse strand, counting down.
TTGATTAGATTATTTCTACTCTTATTTGGGATGGGAGGGGTAGAGTTAAAAGTCAAGTCCACATCAACTAAAAATTATTTGAATAGAGTAATTTCCCTTGTTGTTTTTACTCAAAACAGTCATATACACAAAACAATGATATGCAAATTAGAGTTGTCACTCACATCACATTCGTTTCTATTTTTTGTGGCATTTTGTTTTTTATTCTTTGCAGATTTGACGATAGGAAACTCTTCATCTGATCACAATAGGTTACATTTACGGAACTGTTAAAATAGTAATTATATAAATTTGAATCAAAGTTTTTATGAAATTTCCTGCAATATCTTGTTATTTTTCTTTAAATTCAAATTAATTTTTGATTGCGTGGACTTCTCCTTTACTCTTAATGTAGGGAATGCATAGCAAAATTTATCCAGAAACAAAATTGTCTTAGAATATGCAAATCAGTAATTGGACACATGTTCACTTTTCTTTCATCCAGGCCACTTCCTCATATCCACCAGGCTTTCAGTCTTATAACAAAAATGATGAACCATCACACAACAGCACACAACATTCACAGTGCTTCACAATAAATATTTCACTTCTGTTCATACATGCAATAAATATTGTGGAAAACAAATAAAAGGCGTACCCATATTCAAATACCGTTTAAAAGGACAAATATATTATACCTTTCGAGAAAAATCAGCACGTTAAATATCTCATAACAAAACATAATTATGGGGCACTGCAAGAAACTTATGTTCAATTGCAAATCAAGCGTAAGTCTTAAATTCAAATTCAAGCGTAATAAGGTCGAGTTGCAATCGCAATTCAACTACATGTTTGTGTTTAATCAAAGGACTTACCCTTGATTTGGGACGTGTGATTGAGTATAAAATTTCTCGCAAAATGCCCTAGTAACATTAAAATTGTTCTTTCGTTTTAAATTGTGTGTTATTATTTTTGACAAGCTGTATTCCTGTTCAAGTCAAATTTCTTAGTTCTCTCCAAAACTGTGCTCAAAATTGTTTCCAAGATTGATAAAGAAAATTTTTCTTTTGTATCATTATCAGTCCACAACTTGCAAACCGTAGGTCCTGGAAAGAGTGAAGAAAAAAATGGCTATATCCAAATCATAGTAAAAGGACATGATGGAATCTCCCAGATTGAGGTAGCAAGCAGAGACCAGAAGTCACCAGAGTCAGCAAGTGTGCAGATCTGTGTGTAGAAGAGAGAAAAAAAGAAATAGTTTAAATAATCAAATCAAAGTATGAATTTAATTATCGTGATGATTGATGACGTGCGGTGGCATGTAATTCCCGGTCAACAACAAATGATAGTAGGTTTAGACACCTGAAAAGTTCCACTCAGAACACTGGTGCTCTACCTCAAGTGATGTTTGTGTAGGCCCCACTCCACTTCACTACCGCTACACTACCGTACATGTACGCCACACCTACCCGGGTAGGTGTGTAGCGTAGTGTAGGCTGTAGCAGTAGTGAAGTGGAGACTACACGAATATCACTTGAGGTACGGTGCTCTCTGTGTCATTAGGCCCTACAAAGATTGCATTTATCTTCATTGTTGAAGGCATTACGCATACATATATGCACTCTAATCAGAAAGAAACACCAGACTCTAATTTTGGCCAGGAATCAGGGTAATCACTGCTGAAAATTTGTCTGGCTTCATGACATCGGCATCATGGTGATATAATTCTGTGTATAATAAAAACTTAAACATTCCTCTGAAACAGCAGATTTTCAGCCATGGTCCATACCAGTGCTCCTAAATAATTTAATCGCCTGCCTGAGTCCTGACCAGTTTTAGAAATCTGAAGAAAAAATCTGCTGGAATTGTGCAAAAACATTATTTCTAAAATAAAGACTTTTTAATTTTAATAGTAGTTATGCCAAAATGCATGATTCTAAACTTACTATCAGATCTGTATCTGTCATCTGACCTGAATGCATCGTCAGAACAAGTACAGTTTCCAAACATGCTTACCTTGACTTTTGACTGGATCAAACAGCGTAACCTGCAACATGCATCGGCAGCAAGTGAATGGGACCGTGCAGCTTGGAGTTTTTCAATAGTTAGTAGAGCAACACAACGAAGACTGTCGAGTGGACAAAATCGATCTTTCCAGTTCACAATTCAATAAAAAAAACGGGCAAAGTAACACAGTTCTGGTTCCCTTATAGTCTGAAGTTGTCGAAAACAGAATTCGGATATCACGATACATAAAGAAAACGGTAAATTCGAAGAAAAATAGAGACCAGGAAGGTAAATCAGCTATCAGTGTACTGCTGGCTTGCACAGAGAGCTGAGTGAGTCGATCATGTGACGTCATTATTCTCGACTGTTTTAGATCGCGTGATTGTCTGTCTGGGGGCGGCTGGGGGGCTGAGAAAGGGTCTCTAATAATTTCATTTCTTGCATTTCCACGACATCAATAAGACTTTTTAGTCACATATTTGTGTATAAAAAGACAAGACCTTTCCATTCATATATAATTTGTCTATAATCATCACTTTCGTGAATTTTCTTTGTATGTATACTTTAAGTGATTACCCCCTTTTAAGGTCTGAATATAAAACATTTCCAATCCCTACTTACGTTCGCGTTAGTAGATTGATGATATATGTTAGCTCTCTCATGAATAAAAAAAAAACAGTTCTTAAAATGTCAATTTTTCTAGTCTGAATATCGAAAATTTTCAGCTCGCGCTTCGCGCTCGCATCATTTGTATAGCTCACATTGTTTTTTTAGTGAGACAGGTATGTATCATGATTGTAAAAATAGCTTATAATGTCTCTTTTTTAGGTCTGAATAAAAAAATCAGCTCACGCTTCGCGCTCGCATTAATTGATCAGTGAGATACATATCCGTTCAATGGCACAATCAGGTCAGTATAGGCCTACCTGGCAATTGAGCGCCATTCGCGCGCCCACTAAGTGACTCAAAAATTTTTGCTGGTGCCCCCCCCCCCCCCCATGCCGTGATCCACGGTATGCCATTGATATTGGCGCCAAACCAGTCTTTACATTACTCCGTGTGTTAGTTTCATTTAAAAGTTTATTAGAATTATATTAGTGTCATCTGCGAAAAGTATAAAGCGGAGAAAAGAAACAAGACATAAATCATTGACATACAAAATGAATAAAAGTGGCTCCAGTGGCCTTGCGGTACTCCGCATTGAACTTGAGAATACGAAGATTGGCAGCAATAAAAGTTAATTGATAACTATTGTTGAAATAACTAAAAAAACAATCCCATGGTATGCCCCGAACACCAAAATGTTTTTATTTATACATAAGAATTTCATGATCAATAACGTCGAATGCTTTGCTTAAATCAAGGAAAATGCCAAAAGAGTGTAGATTATTTTGAAAGATTATGTAAATCAATAAGAGTATGCTCACATGAGTGCCTTGGTCTGAATCCATACTGGGCATTATTTAGTAATAAGTGTTTGTTTCAATAAAAAAGTGTTCTATTGTTTACAATTTGTTCCCAATATAAAAAAAAACAAGGCAATAAAAGTGATTAGTCTATAATTCGAAAAGAGACGTTTGTCACCTTTTTTGTACAGGGAATATTTTAACTATCTTCATTTTGTTAGGGACTCTACGGGAACAAAAAGATAAATTTATGATATGAATTATTGGATTAGCTATTAGTTGGATAACCATTGAAATTCTGACCTAAACTTTAGACATTCTAAGCACTTTTTTATAATCATGACAGAATGGACAGAGTGTAAACTTCACATTTTATGCGAGCGCGTAGTGCGAGCTGAGTTTTTTTTAGATCTTTTCTTCAATCGTAACCTTGGGGAGAAACCACTAAACCATTATATCAATATCAAAAGACCATAATGACATCATTAATTTCGTATCAGAGAAAGTTGACCATAGAATTATTAAGCCCTTTCCAGAATAATTTCAAATATTTCAATTAACAGTGTCTAAATGGATAAATAGCAGTAAATCTCGGTGGGACCTCCAAATTGTCACGTGAAGTGACTTTTTTAAGGAAATATTTATTTACTGCTACTTGAGACACCAAATAAGGGATGAATAAACAAGTTGTATAAAGTTAAAATCAAGTTTAATGTTTAGATCTTTTCTTAAAAATTTTCTTTGGTTTGTACATAAACGTATATGGATAATGATCACAAATAAATAGAACTTAACTTAGGCAAAATAAAGAAGAATCATCGTCCATCTGTATGCGACACGCCCCACTCGGCGTCTGGCAGTCAGTCCATGGCCTCCGCAGCTGGCGTTGCTCCACTTGGCCCTTGGTAGACGGTCTCCTGGCCTCCGCAGATACATTGCTTCCTCCACTTGGCCCTGGTAGATGGTCCTTTGGCCTCCGCAGATGACGATGCCCCTCAGATCAGACTTCGACGATTATGGACAAGATCGAGCCCTGAATATTGACATGAATAGCGTATCATGTCCATGGAGAACCGGGCGGCAGCTGGGCTCGTATTTATGTATTTATTTTATTTATTTATTGATATATTCATTTTCCACAATCATCAAAGTACATTTCGTAATAAATCATTTTTTACAACGTGGACTCCCTCAGATAACTTTTTCTGCCTAAACGGAGATCTATGGTCTATCTTTAATAGCGTAAGGTGGTTCTCCCTGATAAATTAAAATCAACCCCCTAATATACCCTATCGTAACTAGGAAAGCACCCCTAAAAATGTAAAGAACAGATGAGCGCATAAAGCATATCAAATAAAACATTATCTGCACAACTGAATTAATTAAAGACTGATATTTCCAACACTTGTATAAAATGTGGCATCCACCTGACTGGGATTTAATTAATATTCCAAACACATGTATGTACAAACTATAACCGGGGTTGAAATATTTACAACACATGTACTATCTTTAACCTAGATCAAGTCTTATAGGAAAGATTAAAATGCAATAAATTTCTTCCCTGTCAAATAGACTGGAATCTAACTAAACAGTTTATGCGAGCGCGTAGCGCGAGCTCAAAAATGTTGTTATTCCAACCAAAAACTGGACATTCCAAGCACTTTTGTTACCATGAACAGGATGGGTATCAATCTAAACAATTGATGCGAGCGCGAAGCGCGAGCTGAAAATATTTGGTAATCTGACATAAAATTGGGACATTCTGAGCATGAACAGAATGGCTATTTAACTAAACATTTTATGCGAGAGCGAACTAAACATTTTCAATATTCCGACCCAAACCTTAAAATTCTAATACACTTATTATTGTGACCATGACCTGGATGGTTATCTCTCTAAACAATTGATGCGAGCGCGAAGCGCGAGCTGAAAATAATGATAATCTGACCTAAAACCTCGGATTCTAAGCACTTTTTGAAATGATTAATGGGATGGTCATGCTACTAAACAATTGATGCGAGGAGCGAGATGAAAATAAGTGATATACTGACTTGAAACGGTAACACTTGAATTTCTCTCTTCTGTAATACATGAAGAGATTACGTATCTCACTACATTTGCCTATCAAATAATGCCAACGCATAGCGCTAGCTGATTTTTAGTACTTTTTGTAAGCATGAACAGAATGCGATGGAAACTCAAATCTCAAGCAAAATAATTTGTACATATTGACTTTTTACAATTGGATAGGCCTATTCTAATCTCCATGGTATCATAATGAGCAGATTACTGTATCTCACTTAACAGGAGGAAATGCGAGCGCGAAGTGTGAGCAGATTTTTTTTTTATTAAATAGTGACCTGATATATTTTTTTTTCATTTTCCAATTATCCACTCCTCTTATTTTATTCATATTTCTTTTTCTTCTTATCTTGCTCTCTTCTTCTTCTTTTTTTTTAATTTTCTTCTTCGTAGTGCGAAAAAAACTTTTTATGTTGGTTGTCAAGTTTTCCTGAACAAAATCGCATTGGGAGGGAGTTTAAAATTTGTGTATTTTCCATAGTAAAAACTGTTTTTTATACTATTCTATAGGTTTAAATATTTCTTTTTTTTCCGCTGTTCAGTTTACTTGTTATCTTTTTCCTATTCCCTTCTTCTTTTCTTTCTTTCTTTCTTTCTTTCTTTCTTTCTTTCTTTCTTTCTTTCTTTCTTTCTTTCTTTCTTTCTTTCTTTCTTTCTTTCTTTCTTTCTTTCTTACTTTCTTCCTCTTTTTTCCTCCTTCTTTTCTTCCTTCCTTTCTTTTTTCTTTCTCTCTTTCTTTTGACGCCTCCTAAAATTAAGGGGAGAGGGGGGGGCGTGTTAAAGTCAGGTTTAAAGTTGTGGTTTAAGTAGGGATAGCCAATTGTGACATAATTCACTAACAGTAGATACAGTATATAATATTTAAGCTCATTTGACACTCTTTTTTCTCAATTTTCAAGGAAGTATGGATAAGATAATTCCTTCACCATTGAACAATCAGGGAAGAGCACAGTAAACATTAGAAATATACAATGTAATAAAAATTTTGACACTTTTGGCTTCCCATAATTTTAGCACAGAGTGAGACCGCGGTCTAAATTAAACCTGACTTCAAAATACGGGCCTCGATCTTGATCCCCGTCTTGATCAACAAAATAGATCGATTTGCATTTTCTTTACCAATTATTAAGTTTTTAATTTCCCGTGCTCCAAATCTGCAATTGTGTTATTTGATCTACAGTGCGTATGAAAACGGGACAGTTTTGAAAAGTCTATTAAAAATTTGTTTCAAATTATGATATCTATATTTTTATGTTAATAGATGCTCTGGGTTCTTATCTTTGAAATGCAATTTAAAAAAATAAGTTTTGTTCATGCTTGAGCGAACACAGGACGTTTTTGTCGGGGGTTCAAAAAGACGCTTGCGCCAGAATGGCAGAATATGAGTAATATGATGATCAGACTTCTTGCTTATCAGCAGACTTCCTCTTAACCTTTTCATTATCTGTGCCATAATTGTCGAATTATGCTGTCAAATTTTATTTACAAATTTATTCATTCACTAGAATTATTTTGTTTTTCCATTTAAATTTCTTTTACCTTTGAATTTTTCTTCATAAGTAAGAAAAGAAGACTTTTTGTCAACACAAGCAAGAAGATTTGCATTATTAATTGGGAAAACTTGTAATTATTCAAATCCTTTTATGATGTGAAACAAATTATGTTATGGTACCTTTAAAAAACATGAATCCATTTTTCAAGGGGCTATTGATTCCTTGACCAAGTTTAATTATATGCTTGATAGGCCAACAGGAAGGGATTCATGTCTTTCAATGGCAATGGTGTATTGATTCAATTTTGAAGGAGCAAGATATGGCAGATCGGATAAAATGTATAAAAACGTTGTAAACGAGCGAAGCGAGCATGCGAATATACCCACTTTTTATTACAATATCAAATTTTGTGATAGATTTTGACATAATATTCAGAAAATAATATCATATTTTACTTTCTATCTTTCCTTTTATTTCCTTTCCACTTTTTTTTCTTGGTCATGATTTTTTTAATTGAGAGGGGGGAGCATCCCCGTGCCCCCGCCCATCTGTATGGCACTGTTCAAAAGGCACCATAACCTTTGTAGCACACAATGAAAGGATTTGAAAAAAATACTCGCTCTCCCATACTTCGGTTAATAAAAAATTGTTTTTGCTTGAAGAAGGAATATTCAAAGCTAAAAGGGAACATATTAAAAAGAAACAACAACAGGACAATTCAAGCAAATAAATAGATTTGAAAATGATTTTTGACCGCATTTGATCATTATGGCAAAGATAATGAAAAGGTTAAGGGGAAATCTGCTGATTAGCAATAAGTCTGATCATCATAATTATCATTTTATGCCACTTTGGCGCAAGCCTCCTTTATAACCCCAGACAAAAACATTCCGTGTTCGCTCAAGCATGAACGAAACTAAATTTTTTAAATGGCAGTTGAAAGATAAGACTTCAGAGCACCTGTTAAAACCAAAATATAGACATCATAATTCGAAACAAAAATTGCATAGACTTTTAATAATCTGTCCCGTTTTTTTTATACGCACTGTAGTTCTATATACGGACCAGACCTATCAAACCAAGGCGACCAAGCTCATTGGTCTAACGTAAGTAAACGTAAAGTTCGGAATATTCTAAGTTAACCATGGCATCAGTCAGCCGCTGGCATTATATAGACAGGTCCGGATTTGAGCCTAGGCTAGACATATATAATAGCCTGGCCTAGCATTTTTCCCTGTCATTAATGGCAAGTTGATAAGTGTTTCAGAATTGGATCTAAGCCTAAGGCCAATATAAGGGTACCGGCAATTTGAAGATGCTGATTCATTCATGGCAACGCGAACGCGACCACAATTTTGTAGAGATTAAGTCCACGCGCGTGCGTACTCTTATTCCGAAGACGCAAGTCATGAATATTCATATTGGTTTTCACAACTACGGTGGGAAAAATAATTTCTCCCCGGACATCCACCCCCCTTAGGACAAGTACCCACAGGACAAGTACCCCCTAGGACATCTACCCCCGGACATCTACCCACCGGACATTTATCCCCCGGACATCTACCCCCGGACATCCACCCCCAGGACATCTACCTCCCGGACATTTATCCCCGGACATCTACCCCCCATACATCTACCCCGGACATTTATCCCCCGCACATCTACCCCTCGGACCTCTACTCCCCGGACATTTACTCCCGGACATCTACCCCCTCCCGTACATCTACTCAAGGACTGTTTGCCGGATTTTACGGAGAGGATGCGTATCTCAGCTAAAAAAATCATGCTAGCGCGTAGCGCTGGATAAGCACGTTTTAGTGAGCATGAACATGGTGCATAGCTCTCTAAAACAAAATAATGAAGAAATCGAATCGCGAGCAGAGTTACTTGTGCATACTGACTTTTAAACGGGATATTTAAAACTACATGTTAGCACATTGAGCAGATTAACATGTCACTCAATTGCCAATGTGAGAGCGAGGCGCATACTTGTCATTTTGATATAATCACATGTAAGTTTTTTCTATTTTCCAATAATTTTTCTCCCTTTATTTCGTTCCCGTTTCTTCCTCTGCTTGCTTTCCTTCTAGTATGTTTTCTTCTCTCCTCCTTTTTTCCCTTTTCTTTCTTTTTTTCTAATAGACTTGTTAAGAGATTAAACGCTTCATTTTTTTTTGTCTCACCTGCAAAGCAGAGTGAGACTATAGGCGCCGCTTTTCCGACGGCGGCGGCGCACAGTGGGCCACATGAGTTTAAAGTGCGCCAAAATTATATTAATGATGAATTATACGACGCTTTTCAGTCTGATTTAGATACCAATTTCAATGAAAATTCAAATAAAGCTTTCCACAATCTCGTTGCCCAGTCCATGAACTCCCAAAACAATAATCTTGATTCTGTCTCCGATCCAAATGATTGTATCTATCACCATGCACCTTCCTATTATTATTCAGAAAGTCAAGTTGCAAACAAACATTTAAACACCAGTAAAGATGTTTTTTTTTTTAATATTACATTGCAATATTCACAGAGTCAATACAAATTTTGATGCTTTGCATTCCGTTTTACTTAATTCGAAACTCAACTGTTCGGTTATAGGCTTGTCAGAAACCTGGTTTACTTCTGAAACTGATTTAACATTTTTTTCACTTCCTGGTTATAATTTGATTACGAATAATAGGACAGAAAAACAGGTGGCGGTATATGTTTGTATATTTCTGAACGGTACGAGTATAGGCTGAGGCCAGAATTGAACTGCATGAATAACTTTATAGAAGGTTTATTTATTGAAGTAGTTATTCCAAATGATAAAAACATTGTAATTGGGGTTATTTACAGACCTCCAAACTATCTTCGTGATGACTTTTTGAACAATTTCAATGAATTATTAAATCACCCTATCATGCTTCATAAGAAATGCTTTTTACGAGGGGATTTTAATGCAGACCTCTTAAAATATGATTCAGATGCATTCATACAAAAATTCATGGATTCATTCCTTACTGCGGGTTTTTTACCAGCAATTACTAAACCTACCAGAATTCTCTACGATCTATCTGACCATTTTCCAATATTCCTCCATTTCCAACTCAATAAAGATTTCTCGGCGAACTCGGTTTCTTTTCATATACACAACGTAATTTTTCTGAAAACAATATAGAACACTTTATGCAAGAGCTAGAAAACACAGACTGGTCTGGAATTTACACTATAGAAAATGCAAATGATGCCTTTGAATCATTCATGAGCTTAACATCTTCTAAGATGGATCATTGTTTTCCTTTAATCCGCAAAAAACGATCTAACTACAAAAAGATTCCAAGGTCCCCATGGGTCTCCAAGGGTATTTTACGATCCATTAAGAGGAAGAATAATCTTTATTTGAAATCAATTGTTAAACCATGTGATAAGAACAAGAAAAAGTACAAAGATAACAGGAACATTCTTACTGGTATACTTAGGAAAAGTTTAAAAAAAAATTGTAATCAGTTTCAGTTATTCAAAAATGATATACAAAATACCTGGAAAATAATTACGAATGTTTTGCATGGTAATTAAATAAAATTTTATTGTTTCAAAAGTAAATGTTGATGGCGAAATTATAGAAAAACCACTTACTTTGGCCAACACTTTCAATGATTATTTTTCCAGTCTAGGCCCAAATCTTGCCGGACTCGTTCCGGACTCTACAAAACACTTTACTGATTTTCTTCATGACCCCAACCCAAATTCAATATATATTTTCTCCTACAGATGAGGCAGAAATTGCGGATATAATTCATGGCTTAAAAAGAAAGCAAAGCTCGGGGCATGATGGCATCAATAATATATTGTTAAAAAAAAGGATCGTAATACCATTGTTAAATCCTTGGCATATATCTATAATTTATGTATGTCTACTGGGATTGTTCCTTCATCGCTGAAACTAGCTCGAGTTATACCTGTATTTAAAAAGGTGACAGTACTGCGTTAGGTAATTAATGACCCATATCACTGCTGGCCTGTTTGTCTAAAGTACTTGAAATATTGATATTTGTTCGTACGACGAAATTCTTTAATTTGCATGATTTATTTTATCCCTTGCAATTTGGTTTTCGTGAAAATCATAATACTACACATGCATTATTAACAATAGTTGATAAGATTGCCAGCGGAATCGACAAGTTTCAACATACTGTTCGGGTGTTCCTGGACTTCTCCAAGGCTTTTGATACCATTAATCATGAAATTTTATTACACAAACTTAATTACTATGGAGTCAGGGGAATAGCCTTGGAGTGGTTCAGGAACTACCTAGACAATAGAAAACAATTTGTCTCTGTCGAAAATTTTAACTCCGACACAAAACTTGTTACTTGTGGGGTACCGCAAAGCTCTATTTTGGGTCCCCCTACTTTTTCCTTAATACATAAATGATTTTTGTAAGTCCTCCAATAATTTATCCTTTATTCTGTTTGCTGACGATTCTGACGATTTTTTTTTCTCTCATAAGGATCCACGCCATTTGCTTGCCACCATTAATCACGAACTAGTACATGTTTCTGAATGGATCAAAGCTAATAAACTATCCTTGAATCTCCAAAAAACAAATTATATGCTCTTTAGTAATATCATAGATGATCTTCCAGGTAATATAATTTTCGAAAAAAAAACTAATTTACAAAGAGTTGGCAGTAATAAATTTCTCGGGGTAACTATTGATAATAATCTTTCCTGGAAAGAACACGTAGATCACATTTGTAAAAATTATTTCGAGAAATATTGGTATCATAAGCAAAGTAATTTTTTTCTTTCCCACTCACATACTATTTAATTTGTATTCAACTTTGATCCTGCCTCATTTAAACTACGGTTTAACAGCATGGGGGAATTGTGCTGACTGCCTCCTGAACAGAATTTTACTCTTGCGGAAAAAGGCTATTCGTATTATTTGTCATGCAGATTTTCGTTCACACACTGACGAACTTTTCTATAAATATAATATTTTGAAGATTGGTGACTTGTATCGATACAATCTCGAAAAACTCATGTATAGTTTAGATAAAAATGAACTTCCAAATATTTTTTATTCCATGTTTACTAAAAATGTCGATATTCATCATTATCCTACTAGGTCCGCCGGGCTCTTTCATCCACCAAGAGCTAGAACCATCCTTTGGAATAAAACATTTATTTTTACAGGTATCCAACTTTGGAACTCCCTTATAGAATCATTACGTAACAAAACCAACACATTTAAGTTTCAGCAGAGGGTTAAAAAAAATTATTATCCTTGGGTATAAACCCCAGAACTCAAACGTTTCTGTGTAAGCAGCTACCACCTCTTTTGTTCTTCTTCCCTTCTTACTTTCTTCCTTCTTCTCTTCCCCCATCTCCTCTCACATTTTTTTTTCTCTCTCTATCTTCCTATCACCTTAATGTCTAGTTATATTGCTTTTCTAATCTTTTTGTTTGTCTATGTTTGTAGTGTGTTTTGTTTTGTTTCTTTTCCTCTTCTTTTCGCTGTCTTGTCCTATTCTGTTCTGCCCTGTTTTGTTTTTGTTTGTGTGTGTGTGCCTTTGTTGTTTTTGTTTTGTTTTTAGTTTTCGTCCTGTCTTGTCCAAGTGATTGTCTGTTCACACACTCCTGAACTCAGGGTTTTTTTTTTTTATACAGCATGGGTATGATATAATATTCTTTTTGTTAATTGTCACATAGTGAGTAGGCATAAAAAGCTTAACCCCACTAGTATTCTTTTTCCTTGTACAAACCTTTTTAATTTACGATTTGAATTTCATTGATCAAAGATATACTTTAACTATTTATTGCAGGGAACCCATACTAACAAGCTTTGCTTTCCAGTGGGTTCCCTTTTTTCATTTCTGTATATTATAATTTTGTGTTTTGCTTTACATTGTAACTTTTGTTAAATTTTGGAATGAAAAAGAATAAATGCAATCAATCAATCATCTCCTGTCCTACTTGCCGCCCTCGGATTGAATTTTTTAGTGGCACTTAAGTTTCTTTATCATTCAAAATGAAGCACTTCAGGATAAGTCAAAGAAATTATACATCATCCTGTTTTATATAATGTCAATAAATCACAGAAGTTTCAACTTTTTGCGCACTATTTTCCTTGTAATGAAGTTCAATAATCTTAGAAAATCAATTGAATTAGAGCCGATGGGGTATTAGAGATATCTGAATTTGATGAAACGTCCGCCCTTTGAAATTTCAGAGTTTCATTGCTCTGCGCGGGGAGGGATGTCTTCCTCCCGGCACATACCCTTCTTCTTCTCTGTATTGCGAGTTAAAGAAATGCACTGTGATCGCTAAATTGTTTGTAATCAAATCTGATCTTTCAAAGGGAAGCATTCAATACAACTTATCTTGGGACCCTTTTCTTTGGAAAAAAATTGATAAAACGCTTTAGCTTCCGCGCTTCGCGCGGGGATAATTATTAACTTAATTTCCTCCATTCTATCCCTTTTTGTGCGTTCACAATCACTTTTGAAAACAAGGTTAAAAATCACAATATAGTCAACTGAATTTGGAGCTGATATAGGTAAGTAGGGGCGGATCCAGCTCCCGCCAATATGGGGGGCCCGACATTTTTTTCACCCACATTTTCCCCGATCGGACGCTCAAAGTTGATTTTTTTTTGTTTGCTTCTTTGAAGGGGTTGTCCCAGTGGCGTAATGAGCCAAAAATTTTGAGAGGGCTCAATACGGCGTATCGCGTAAAATCAGTAAGTTGCGAGCGAGCGAAGCGAGCGAGCAAAAATTTCGAAATTTGTATTACAAAAATCAAAGTTTTTGATAGATTTTGACATAGCATTTTTGGAAAATAATAGGCTTATATTTTACCCTTATCCCTTTCCTTTTCTCTTTTTTTTCTCGGTCGTAAAAAAATAGGGGGGGGGGGAGGGGCAAAACGTCGATGTCATAACAGTCATTTCTGAAATATTTAGCATCACATCTAATTTACCCTTCCTTGTAAACATGGTGAAATGTAGCTTTCGTGGCGGAGAACAGAACAGTAATTCTAATTACCCTCCTTTCTCCATTTTATTTTAACTAACGTTGCATTAAACTAATTTGGAATTGCGTGGCCCAGTTAAAAAAGAGTGAAGTAGGTTTATGAACATGTAATATTCTCATATAATTAATTGATGCTTGCTATCGAATATGACATCAATTAAGGATTCAAAGGTCTAAAGCTTTTGAAAAGCTAAATAATACAAATGTACCGGATTTATCGTCTTTTGTTTGTGTCTTCGCGCTCCCATTACCAAGGACAGCCTATACAGCTAGGCTTGGTGCTATTATATATAAGCCATTAAGGTAATAAGATTATTGATTATTCACGAGCACCAGCGCCGAGCCCATTAGTGCTAAATAGATTCGTAGCAGAGTATTTCATATTCATCTCCAGGAGCTACTTATTATATTTATTCTATTTTATGGATCACAAACATGACAAATGGGGGCAAATGTCAATAAAAAACGCTGCCAGACAGTCGTTGCTAATTTTGCGTATAAACATCCAAACCGCTGTTTTAACGAATATGGTAGTTGAGACTGGATTTTATAATCCCCAAAAACAGTAATATTGACCGTCTTTCTGACATTAATTTCACTCAAATCAATTTTGAGATTGATTATCGTCAATGCCGCATCGCTTGGAGATGACACTATAAATTGCTCTGGGATTGACGCCGCCATTTAGTATGTCCGCAAAATGAGTTTCGTCGTTTCGTCCCTAACATGCCAAAAAATCCACAATTCATGCCAAGAGAATGTTTAATTTGTTTAATTGTTTTTTCAAAAGTGCTATCATCGTTTTTTAATTTATTTTTTTACCTACAAACGCCACAAACACTAACTAAAGAGTGGGTGAATGGATATCGAAAGAGGATATTGCTCAGCTAAATAAGTCAACTGATTATATAGACATGGATATTTCATCACTTCTTAAGTTGGTAAGTATAAAGATAAAGATAAACATTGCTCAAATTAATCAATTATTAGCTGCTTTCAATTGAAGGATCATGATCCCGTTTTACATATAAAACAAAGTCAACATTTAACTGTTAAACTTTTTAAACGATTATACCATTTTTTAGTGGATAAAAAGTTTATAACCCTAAATGTTGAACAATATTGGTCACTTTATTTCAAAGAAAATTTGATTTGGAACAATACTGGAAAGAAAAAGTCACTTTCATTGAAGAATTTCGTTACACTGAATTCAACCTCAAATTTTTATATAAGATGTTGATGTCAAATGAATATTTGTTTCGATTAAAATTGGCAGAATCTCCACTTTGTTTTAAATGTAAGACTATTGACAACTATTATCACTTATTTTACGATTGCCATTATTCTAGACTCTTGGTTAAAAGTCAGTTAATTTTGTATTACCATTAATCTGAATATTAAAATGTTGATATAAGTTATAAAGACATAAAATGGACACAACATTATATTTTTTCTTTAATGTATAAATCAATTTAGCCTCTTATACAATTCTTCAACAAAAAAGAAAATCAAATTTTAAAGAAATATTTGAAATATTCTAAGAAGAAATGAAGAGCAAATATAAAAAAAAAAGTATTTTTTGGAAAAATTGCAAAAAGAAGATTGAAAAGTCAAATTAGGCACTATGTTTGCTTACTATTGAACATGTATCTAAAATTCTTTTTTGCTAGACTTATATAATGTCAAAAAATTTACATGTTAAATTTTAATGTCATGCTGTTTTTTGGGGGGTGGGTTAATGTACAGTGACGATGTAAATAAGAACATACAAATAAAACAAATAATTTTTAAAAAGTACTTCAGATAATGCGCTGAAATAATCAGATAACTTGAACAATAAAAACGATTTCTAGAAATGCACATAATTAAACGAATTTACGAATATAATGCCAGATATATAAGCTTTGGAACATTACTTTATCAGTTCAGATGAGCTGGCATGAACTTTCAACTGTAGAATTGTATTATTTTTATAGGTTCCAGTGATAGCAAAGCCCTCAAAGATCAATAGTTTCCCCTTATTCCTGATCTTGTTGGCAATGCTCACATCCTGTGCATCGCAGCTGAACCCATCATTGGACTTTGACTCTATCGATAATCGCACCTGGCCATTTCGAGATACTGCAAATAGATCTGTAGCAGAAAAAGAATGGCATCCGTCTTACGGGGGTGAGTAAAAAAAATTGGTGAACACTAAACAATAATATTGTCAATTAATTTGAAACAGATTTGTTAACGGCAAAACTCCTCATCTCATGTGAACAGTTAATGATGATTTATTTCAAATCACATAGATTTTTTTGTGTGTGATATTGGTCCTATGCCCGGGCGCGAAATTATTTTTCCCACCGAGTTCTGGACCAATACATGAATATTCATGACTTGCGTCTTCGGATTGAGAGTACGCATGCCTCGACCAGTGCCGATCGTAAGCATTCACGTTGCTCAGAATGAATTAGCATGGTCAAATTACCGGTACCCTTACATAGTTACATATGTCTTATAGGCTTAGATCTATATATATATATATATATCCAATTCTTAAACACTTAATAAACTAGCTGCCATTAATGGCAAGACATGTGCTAGGGTAGGGCTAGCTTAGGCTAGCGCATTAACTTTACCTCAAATCTGGACCTGTCTAATTAATGCCTAGTACTAATCAGTGTTATAATTTCTGAAGGTTTCCATGGCGAAGAAGAATAGTGTAGTAGGTTTCACGGTACACCATGTATCTTTCTTGGGCAGATGTTGGTCCTGAAAAGGACCACCCAATATCGACGTTTCGACAAGTGTGTTCTTGTCGTTTTCTCCTGAGGACGACAAGAACACACTTGTCGAAACGTCGAGATTGGGTGGTCCTTTTCAGGACCAACATCTGCCCAAGAAAGATACATGGTGTACCGTGAAATCTACTACACTAATCAGTGTTGTAGTGCCTTGATGCTCGGCCTTGGCCTTAAGGCGCCTTAATGCCTAGCTACTTTTTCAAAGCCTTGGCCTCGAGAGGGCCTTGGCCTTGAGGATTTTGAGCCTTGAATTTTTTTTTTTAGGCATTTTCAAGGCATTTTGTATTTTGTACTTTCATTTGTTTTAAATAAGTAATTATAAATGTTTCAATTGTTTTTTTAAAATATATATTTAATAACACTAATGGTCAATACTACCAATCACCAGTAACAGTAGCAGCAGCAGTAGTAAGTGTACTAGCAGTGTCATCAATTGTAATTGTCACCATTATCAAGAAATTCAAACAAAGAATACATCAGTTATGAAAAATAGCATTATGTATTGGTAATGTGTTGTAATCATATGATGATAATGACAGTAAATAATAATGGTCATTATCAAGATAATAGTGCTTTGATGACAAGAATAATTTTTACATCTGACTGCAATTTTGACAACAATTTTCATACTTTAAACATAGCTAACTCTAAAGAACGATAACAAGGTTGATTTCTATTCCATTAGGATTTTCCTTGTATTATTTTCTTTGGCCAACAAGAATGTTTTAAGTCTTAATGATATTCTGAAAAGATTTGGTAAACTTGAACACAGTCTCCAATTGTGTCATATCCAAATGGGTTATGTCAATGGCATGATGAGCCAGAAACTTTGAGGGGCCAAGCATGGCATATATAGAGCAAAATTTATGTCAAAAAAAAAGAAGAAAGCGATTGAAGCGAGCGAGTGAACAAAATTTGTCCCCCTCTTTCTATAAGAAAAGCTAATTTTGCAATAGATTGTTTAAAAAATAATATCACATTTACTCCATCTTTTCCTTTCCCTTCCCCCCTTGTCTAAGTTTATTCTTGGTGGTGGGACTTCTTCTTCTCTCTATCTCTCTTCTAAATTTTATATTTGTTTTGGGTTAGATTGACAAAACAAAGGGGAAAAAATGTTTACTTCTTTTTAATCATATATCGTTCAACATTGAATCTCATATCTCTACAGTTTCAAGGAAATAAACAACGTATTTGTTTTTGTGTCAATATGGTTTCAAGAAATAATAATTAACAAAAAATAATTTAATAATTAATAATTATTGATATTATCAATAAGTATTAATAATCAATGATTAATTAACTGTTTAATAAAAGTGGTTGAAAACAGAAAAAAATATGAAAACTGACAAGAGTCCTAAAAATGACTCATTTTCAGTTTAAGCATTTGAAAATTTTAGCTTGCGCTTTGTGCTCTCTTGCCCCCCCCCCAAAAAAAAAATCCCTGTAGGATTTTTTTTTTTTCAAATGAAATATGCCCTTTTAAAAAAAGAAATACCTAATTCTGTAATAATAAAACATAATACATTTTAGGTTTGAAAATCACAGATTTTGAATCGTGCTTGCATCAATTATTGTTTAGTATACAGTACTGCTAATGGTTTCTCGCTGAGAAGTAAAACCTAAAGCAAAATATCTATCTTATAATTAAAAATCACTTTAGAAAGCCTTTGCTCAACTTAATTTCTATAAAACACACAATTACTTCACGCAGTTCATAATCTCATTTTTCAAATACATGTATCTGTTTGCACAAAAAAACTAATTTTGAAAAATGGGTGCCTTTTTGGCGTTGACCCCCCCCCCCATAATAATTTTCTGCTGCCCCTGTCCCAGGGAGTGGAGAAAACATACGTTGAGAATGCCAGGATCAGATGACCGTGGTAATAATAATTATTGCAATGTAAATCGCCTATAGAAAAATTATGGATTATGTGTACACAGGTAACTATATCATTATTTTAATATGTCTCTATCATGAAATTATTTTTGTTTCAAATGTACAAAGGTTTTTTTTTCTCGCTCAATCCCCTCGCTCACATACATTTTACCATGTGTGATGTCTGCCGCCTAAGTATTGTTAGTTCATTGTTCTGTATATCGTAAGTTTGAAATGCCTTGGCCTTTAGGTTTTCAGGCCTTGGCCTTGGGTTTCCATGCCTTGGCCTTGGTCTTTGGTATTGAAGCCTTGGCCTTGGGTATTAAAGCCTTGGCCTTGGCCTTGGATGTTTGAGCCTTGACATACAACACTGAATAGCCGACTAATGCCATGGTTAACTTCGAACTGGTTAATTCCGAACTTCACGTTTAATTAGGTTTAGACAAATATTAGCTTATTTGCCATGGTTTAATATGTCTAGTCCGTATACAAAACCAGTCCTAGATCTAAAAAAAAAATATCTTAGTTCTAGTCTAGTCTCTATATCTAGACTCTTATCTACGCTGTATCAGCATGGAACCACTATAGTGTACCAAGGGGGGGGGGGGAGACTGTCCCTCTGACGAGTCACAGCTGATTCAGGGGACGTGCCCCCTTTGAGAAGCCAAATTAATAATTTGTAATGTAAAAATGCAATGAAAAAGACGTATGTCCCCTTTTTTTAACGTGAAGATCTTTTTTTTTTTTTTTTTTTGCTTGTCAATTTTTTTTTCAGCTAAGAAATCCATAATTTGGGGTGAAGACAATTTTTTTTTTTTGGGGGGGGCTTGTCACATTTTTTCGCGGACGAAATATCCTCTAAAAAATTTGCCCCCCTTTTGGAAAATCCTAGGTACACCAGTGCGTGCATGGAACGTATTCTAACGTCAGGCACAAATTAACGTCAGTGATCTTGATCCCCGTCACCCAAAATTATGGATTTTGTAGCTGAAAAAAATTTGACAAGAAAAAAAAAAAAGATCTTCACGTTCAAAAGAGGGGAAAAACGTATTTTTTCGTTGCATTTTGACATTACAAATTATTAATTTGGCTTTTCAAGGGGGGGGGGGCACGTCCCCTGAATCAGTTGTGACTCGTCAGGGGGGCAGTCTGCCCCCCCCCCCTTTGGTACACTAGTGGTTCCATGCTGATAGCGCGTAGATCAGAGTCTAGATCTAGAGACTAGACTAGAACTAAGATATTTTTTTTTAGATCTAGGACTGGTTCTGTATACGGACTAGACATATTAAACCATGGTAAATAAGCTAATATTGGTCCAAACCTAATCAAACGTAAAGTTCGGAATTAACAAGTTCGAAGTTAACCATGGCATTAGTCGGCTATTCCTATTAGTATTAGGCATTAGACAGGTCCAGATTTGAGGTAAAGTTAATGCGCTAGCCTAAGCTAGCCCCACCCTAGCACATGTCTTGCCATTAATGGCAGCTAGTTTGATAAGTGTTTAAGAATTGGATGTATATATAGATCTAAGCCTATAAGGCCTATGTAACTATGTAAGGGTACCGGTAATTTGACGATGCTAATTCATTCTGAGCAACGTGAATGCTTACGATCGGCACTGGTCGAGGCAAAGTCCACGCGCATGCGTACTCTCAATCCGAAGACGCAAGTCATGAATATTCATATGTCGGTCCAGAACTCGGTGGGAAAAATAATTTCGCTGCCCGGGCTTGGATGAACAGCGTACATTGTGTAAAGGTCAAGTCCACCCCAGAAAATGTTGATTTTAATAGAGAAAAATCAAACAAGCACAACGCTGCAAATTTCATCAAAATCGGTTGCAAATAAGAAAGTTATGGCATTTTAAATTTTCGCTTATTTTTCATAAAACAGTGATATGCACAATTCACTGTCATGCAAATGAGTCAGTCGATGATGTGCATCACTCACTATTTCTTTTGTTTTTTATTGTTTGAATTATACAATATTTCATTTTTTACAGATATGACAATAAGGACAAAGTTGACTGAACCATATAGTATTAAAAGATGCTAATTCCATGTTCAGGGTTGAGTTCAAGTGAAAATGAGGAGAACAATTTGAATTTTCACATTTCATATAACAAAATACAAAAGAAATTGTGAGTGGATGGCGTCATCAGCCTCCTCTTTTGCATACCAACCAGGATGTGCATATAATTGTTTTGTGAAATTAAGCGAAACTTTAAAATATCATAACTTTCTTATTTTACATCTGATTTTGATGAATTTTTCAGTGTTATGCTTGTTGGATTTTTCTCTTTTCATTCAAATCAACTTTTTGTTGGGGTGGACTTGTCATTTAAGGGACTGAAAAAATCTGCATGTTCCAATATCAGGCGAATTTAGGCAGATTTTGTACATAGGCCTACCGTTTTTCTACAAATTACTAATTTCCCATTTAATATCTAATTATCAAACTACCAATCCGAATCTGTTAAATAATCTGCCCTGTCCGTCATGTAAATGCATAAAATATACATTATTGGCACTTTAGTTGAGTTAACATTTCAATTAGATATTCAGTGGGGCATTTGCAATTCCATATGCATATGAAATATTGTAGGTACTGACCAATCAATAGCCGACGCGACAAAAAATGGAGAGTGATCACGGTGAGTTGCATTCAAATTTATGGATTATTTTGAGTCCCTAGAAATTCATCGAAGTGTAATAGTAACATGGCAAATATGTAGCACAAACATCACACTAAATTATTCTGGGCATCATGCTTTAATATACATATTTTAATTGCAGGAAATGACTGCTGAAAAGTTGTGTCTGGAAGGATGATCAGTGCTTAAGTGTAAACCTTTATCTTTTTCCTCTGTCTCGAATATTAAAGGACAAGTCCATCCCAATCATAAGTTGATTTGAAAAAAAAGAGAAAAATCAAACACGCATAACACTGAAAATTTCATCAAAATCGAATGTAAAATAAGAAAGTTAAGATATTTCAAAGTTTCGCTTAATTTCACAAAACATTTATATGTACATCCTGGTCGGTATGCAATTAAGGAGACTGATGACGTCATCCACTCATCTATTTTTTAAAGGGGAATCCAGCCTTGGCCATAAAATGTTGTGTTGGGAAGGAGAAAAATTAATAAAAAAGAATGGTGAAAGTTTGAAAGAAATCGGACAAGCAATAAGAAAGTTATAGCTGCTTTAAAATTGAGATCATTAATAGTATGTAGATTTCAAATTGGCAACTGGGTAAGTAAATTATGAGAAGGGGCAAGGACAACTTTCCCATAGGCCATGTACTTTATTATCAGTGATTTGTGGTTTTCTCCTAAGTACCCATCCCCCTGGGGCAGTGATCTAAATATAACCCAGGTAGTATATTGTTTAATGTCCTCATGAAAGAAAAATATAATTTGAAATAAAACTTTTGGGAATAATGACATTTTAGCCATAATATGAATTGGAGTACATGGAAGAGTAGTCCTTGCCTTACATCACTATGACATCCCATATGCGGTCAATTTGAAGTCTCCATGAGTATAGTGATTACCAATATTTACAACTTTTAAAAATTCATAACTTTCTTGTTGTTTGTCCAATATTGTTCAAACTTTCACCTATCAACTTGTCTGATTTTTCTTTTTCTTATAAAAACAAGTTTTTATTTGGGTTGGATTCCCCTTTAATCATATGAAATATTCTAATTTTCTCCTCATTGTCAAGTGAAACAAAGATTAATTCCTTCCTGAACATGTGGAATTAGCATTGTTTCATTCAATTCATACTATATGGTTTGGTCAAATTGGTCCTTATTGTCAAATCTGTAAAAAATGAAATATTGTATAATTCAAACAATAAAAAACAAAATAAATAATGAGTGATGGACATCATCGACTGTCTCATTTGCATGTCACTGAAATGTGCATATAACTGTTTTGTGAAAAAAAATACGCGAAACTTTAAAATATCACATCTTTCTTTTCTGGGGTGGACTTGACCTTTAAGAAACTCTGTGAGGTTGGTCTCCTTGGTTAAAGGAATATTCCTATGCAGAAGATAAACTCACTTGTTTGCACACATACATCCTCTGAAACGCACACATACACCTTTAAATTGATGTACATGTAATTTCAAATTGTGTGTGCCCTTCTTGTTCCTCAATATTAGTGCATGAAGTTCTCGTGTAAGTGAACTCATACAATGTATCTCTTACCTTTTCTCATTATTAGACAACGATCGAGTAACGAATGTAACGATTGGAAACTTGACGGTACCAATTTGCCTTGACTCCCATGTGTGTTCTGCTAGAACATGTGGTAAGTTTAACTACCAAAGTCCCACATGTCACTGTGATGAACATTGCACTTTCTTTGACGACTGTTGTCCCAAGTTTATCAATGATCATCCAATTGATTGCAGTAGATACTGGAATCTACAACCGTCACCTTTTGACTTATACGACCGAAGCTTCTTCAGTTGTGAAGAGGTTAAGATAGGTGAACAAGACACGAGGGCGTATGTGCTTATCTCCAAGTGTCCCAGCACCTGGAAGGACAGAGAGATTCGGGAAAGATGCGAAGTTCCCTACCGAGTATTGCATTCTACTTTAGAAGACATCCCATTGTCTTTTGAGAGCACCGTAAGCTTCAGGAATGTATACTGTGTGATATGCAATGGACTTGACCCTCAAACACTGACTCCATGGCACGTTGACTTTATATGTCCTGAGGATTTTGTTACTGATCTGCAGGTTAATCCACAACCCTTCGGAGATATACTTAACAACAGCAATTGCTGGCCTTTTGTAAAGTATCCTGCAAATGCAACGAATGGTCCTGCCGTAAGGACGTGTTTCAAGACTAAATCCCAAGAAAACCACACAGAGCTCTGTAAGACCTCATTTGACCCTGAACTCCAATATGCATGTGAAACTTTGACTGCTCCAATATTGCTTGACGGAAACGGGAACCCTCGTTTCAAAAACCCAGCTTGTTACGCATGCTCAGTTGGACCATACCCCGACCAGAGAGCAATGTGTCCTAATGCCATGGACCTGGATGGTTCCATTGGAGAAGGCTCTGATGCGCCAAATCTTACCCCGATTTCTGTTTTGTTTGACTTCACATCGGACAGCAACACCAGGCTACAAGTTGGTGAAACTGTTGTCTCAACAGTCACGGTGACTTGCCAATCGGATGAAGTTTTTGATCCTTTCTCCGGTGCGTGCTTAAGACTTACCTGCCCTCGTAAATACATAATGGTTAAAAGTGCGTGTGTCAAGGAAGATACAGCTGTCGAAACCATATGCCAGATGATGAAATATTACAATGAAACTGTTTCTGTTACCGTTCTCTTTAAGGAGCAAGGAATATGTCCCTACTTTGTGACCACTCATGCATGCTTTACTAACGAATTGTTGGTAGTCTTGGGACTTACGTCTCAAGCCAAGTGCATAGAAATATTTACCAACGGCCATTATGAGACGCTTTTCATTTGGGGTCTAAAAAGTAATTTCACTTTTGAAATGGTGGATGAGACCATTGAACAATATCGCGAAAATATGACAACCGGGTCATGCAACGTGTCAGCCGTGTCATTATTCAGTCGCTGTGGTACGTCCATAAATTGTGAGACATTAATTACAACATCAACCACCAGTTTTGAGATGACCACGGGTACAACCCTTCATCCTCACACTAAACCCCCCTTTCCATCAAATTATGACGCTATGAACATAGAGAGATTCAAGGTACTTGAAACCACGTATCAACTCTTCCTGAGCAGACACAGCGTCACAAGGACCGAATCTAGGTTTGTATGTGACTCTAGTGAAGGAAACCTTCCCTGTCCAAGTGCCGTCTTTAACATGAGCTTATTCATTCATTTAGGGGATGATGGACTTTTGCAGTACATACCATCAGGAGAAATTTTGTCTCGAGAGCAATACGTATTTTAAAAAAACGGGTTGCTTAGAGCGTGTAATTTCTTAAATCAGAATGGAACCGTTAATGAAACGACTACCAATTACTTCTTTCGATATTCACCCATGCAAACATACGTTAGTTTGACAGGAACTTCCCTTTCACTTGCATCACTCCTGGTGACTTTCTTGACCTACGTGACTTTCCCTTTACTTCGCAAGCAAGTCAGTAACCACCTGATCATGATATTATGCGTGTCTCTATTCCTCGCGCAGTGTCTTCTGCTCTTTGGAGGAATGGTTAGCAGTGTTTCGCAGCATTTGTGCACAGTGTTTGCTGCTGCATCCCACTTTTCATGGTTGACTGTCTTTACCGTCTCCACGATGATCGCCTTGGATCTTAGCCGGACCTTTGGATCCCATGCAACTATTAGGGTATCGACAGCAAACCGAAGATTGCTTACAGGTTAACTATCACTGGCCATTGGGTTGCCATTTTTGTTTGTGAGCTTCACCCTTACCCTCAGCATCCTTAAAGGCGAAGATCTCGACTTGCATTACGGTAAACAATCGTCTTGCTGGATCGGAGATGGGTTGGCTATCCTTTTTGTATTTGGCGTTCCTGTTTTATTCTTGCTCTGTCTTAACCTGCTCTTCTTTGTGAAGACAGTCCATGGCATCGCAAAAAGCAAGAAGATCGGAATGACCCTTCATGAAGGAAAGAAAGCCTGCAGTTATACTGAAGAACTTCTCAAGATCGCAATAAAGGTATGGCTTTCGAAACTTCTTACCCTTTTCATGCAACAAGAAATTATTAATTTCATTGGTTTAGTCTATCAAATATAAAATAGATATTAGTGTTCCTTGTTTCGACACGCCAAATGCTACGACTGTGCTTGCACCGACGCAACGGCCCTAAAATATTCAAATGAACATGATGAATGAGTTAGCAGAGAAGATTTTAGATAGAGTACATAAGTAAAAGTATAGAATGTGTGTCATATCTTAATTTTGTCACTGAAAATTACAATAAAGAAACGGTGGTACCGGGTTGAGCGTTGCTAAACGCTATTTATAGTAGTAACAAACAATTTTGCATTGCATGAAGAAGATATTAATTGTTAGGCGGCCTGTTATTTGCAGCAATTAGAATAGTTTAATTGTCAAGCGCTCGTCACGAAGGCATGTAGGCCAACAACCTGCAACACAATTCAATAACATGGTGTAATTGGTCCAAAATAGTAAATATTTTTTTCCTTCTAAATTCGCCTTTCCTAAAAAGTTTGATACTGAAACGTAAGCCTATAATTAACAAGTAAGTTGGATTTTCATGGTTTATAGGTATCTTCTATAATGGGCTTCACATGGCTCTTTGGATTTGTGGCTGCCTTCAGTAAGCAGGAAGCTCTCTGGTACATCTTTATCGTCCTCAACTCTTGTCAGGGTCTGTACATCTTTTTGGCTTTCACAGCTACCCGAAGGGTTTGCCACATGTGGCGGGACCTCCTGCTCAAGAAGTTATACGGTAGGAGACCCAACGTCGGATCTGAGATGAGACTGCGGACAAAGTCAGAACTAAGCTCAGTTCAAACAGTATCAGTATAAAGTATTTATTTAGCGGAGAGGGGAGCCGATATAGGACCGCGGGTCCATTCCGAACTCAAAAGATGAAGCAATTGAGCTTTTGTAAATAATAGCTGAAGATCTTATGCCAGTGACGTCGTAATTTCATAGTGCCCTTTTGTAAATATAATAGCTATAGGCTTATATATTTGACGTTATAATTTCATAGTCCCCTCACTCAGAGGAAATAGGAGTACGCCTAAACCGAGTACTTGACAGAGATGCGCCAGCTGCAGATCATCATCGCATGCAAGGCAATGTCTTCAGACTCTATTATGTCTAAGGTGACGCCAATGTATAAGGCCTATATCATTTGTTCTGTTATTACTACTACTAGAATGTGTGAATAGCGAGATATAATATATGATATTAATTTAGAGCAATATATACATGCATGTAAAAGATATATGATAACTAGGCATAGCAGAAACTGTTTATGCATTGTGTTCTCAGATCATGGTATTTTAGATAAACAAAACAAACCAGAAAATATGTTAATGAAACGTTATATAAGTGGTGTTGTTCAGATCTGATATACAGGTGTGTTCAGTTACCTTTATTTGCAATTAGAAATCTGTCAATACTGGAGTCACGATTTTTATTCAAGAACACTTAGGATTGTTCATTCACGAAATTTACAGAATTGGGATACGTATGACAAAAAGCTATTCACGTTTTCTTTTCCAAATTTCAGTCCGGGTGAGTATAGTTTCCCATATGTTGCAGTAATTAAAACATTTATTAAAATGGTTCAATCCCAATTTGATGTATATGATCCTCATCATGGCCCTGGGAAGCGAGGGTGCTGGGGTTACTGAAGCAACCCCAAGATTTTCCTGGGGGTGATGCGTGTATTATTTTCCATTGGCAGCACCCCCTGAAATTCTAGGTGTGAAAAATTGATAAATTTAACACAAAAATCCCCCCTTTTTTTTTTTGCTTATCAATTTTTTTCGGGACCAAAATTACCTCAATTTTTTGGTGATTTTTTTTGCTTGTTAAATTCACATCAGGACCCCCCCCCCCCCCCCACAGTTAAAATATCGTTCTCAGAGTCCTGCCCAAAGAACGTAGAGAGCAGCAAAACAAAAGAAATATTGCAAAGTGTTGCTGCCCTCTACGTTTGTTGGCCTTCCCCAACCCCAGTCTAGGGCACATGAGAGTAATTCAACCGCGCGCAAAGCATGTCGGACAGGCGTAAGTAAAGATCACATGACTTTATTGATTAAAATAATTCATTAAAAATGGACAAAATGTTTGTATATCAAAATATAAATGATAGAAACAATGTCATGTTCATACTCTTTCATAATTAAGGCCTTTGGGGAGGCTAAACTGCATTTTTGTATTTCATTTTAATTATTATTACCCACAATGCAGTTCGGGTTTTTCTGGCGATGAACTGGCCGAAATTATGGTTAGTCTTATTTCAGGCCACTTAACTTTTGATTGAGCCGGGCAAGTACCCGATTAACATATCAGGTCTTAATGTACCGTTGATTGTGACAAATGTCAGAGAATTAAAGCAAAATCTATCGTGGGATTGATTTTTGATGATTTTTTGATGAGCTATGATTTAACACGTGAGTCAATGGGGGTCTGTAATACTCATGTGTTCCCTATACCGCGACTACACTTCAACACATTCGTTGCTAAGGCTGAGCGTCGTCTGCTAGAAATCAGTGATGGAATGCTTTAAACAGTTTTATACAATGAAATAGGTTATGTTTGACAACAGTTGTTCGGTATATAACTCGGCATTTAGTGCATTTATCGCTTACTATGATGAAATGACGCTTTCAAATGCATATTCAATGCTTATTATCATTTATCATGCAGAAATGCGAGTTTCTACTGCTAACCGGAGATCAGATCTGGTTGGTTTGAGAGTGTGAAATGAAATAAGTAGGGATTTTAAAATGATAAATAATTACTAATTATCATCAAGGATTCCCAATTTTAGTGTTAAGAGCACGCCGAGAAAGAAAGATGAACAAAACATTAAAATACATAAACTTGTCTCAGTCAGATGTGGATCGCGCACTTGAATACTATTCACTTCGTTGAAAGCTATATACGCGCGGGGGGGGGGGGAGCTGAGTCGGGGTACACACCTCATCCTCCTGTCTTGTAAGCAGGGCGGGGTTGATGGTATATATCTATAGCACCCCCCCCCTCCAGCTCGTGAGTTATAATGAGGAATAGAGGCGATATGAGCACAAGAATTGCGTACACTCTTTGTTTGTTATCAATTTTCTTTTATTTACTTTGTTTATTTTTATGCGAATAAAAAAGGTAATAAATCACTTCGAACAAAATTAAACATGCTAACAAGAAGTTTTAACTCCACACAATATATATTTTAGCCCATTGATGGACATCAAACAAGTAGAACTTGTAGCTGCAATACCATAGCCTATAGGAAGCGCACAAATTATGTGAATGGAACACTGTATTTTTACATTAAAATGAGGGGCGTCTAATGAGACGTTTTCTTTTCTTTTAACGCGTTTAGTCAGATTAGGTATTGAATGCAAGGTATCAATCTTTTCAGGAGAACCCACTCTTTCTTTTGAGACCAAAATATTCAACTTTTCTTTGTTCGACCCTCAGTATACCGCGACTACACTTCAACACATTCGTTGCTAAGGCTGAGCGTCGTCTGCTAGAAATCAGTGATGGAATGCTTTAAACAGTTTTATACAATGAAATAGGTTATGTTTGACAACAGTTGTTCGGTATATAACTCGGCATTTAGTGCATTTATCGCTTACTATGATGAAATGACGCTTTCAAATGCATATTCAATGCTTATTATCATTTATCATGCAGAAATGCGAGTTTCTACTGCTAACAGGAGATCAGATCTGGTTGGTTTGAGAGTGTGAAATGAAATAAGTAGGGATTTTAAAATGATAAATAATTACTAATTATCATCAAGGATTCCCAATTTTAGTGTTAAGAGCACGCCGAGAAAGAAAGATGAACAAAACATTAAAATACATAAACTTGTCTCAGTCAGATGTGGATCGCGCACTTGAATACTATTCACTTCGTTGAAAGCTATATACGCGCGGGGGGGGGGGGGGGGGAGCTGAGTCGGGGTACACACCTCATCCTCCTGTCTTGTAAGCAGGGCGGGGTTGATGGTATATATCTATAGCACCCCCCCTCCAGCTCGTGAGTTATAATGAGGAATAGAGGCGATATGAGCACAAGAATTGCGTACACTCTTTGTTTGTTATCAATTTTCTTTTATTTACTTTGTTTATTTTTATGCGAATAAAAAAGGTAATAAATCACTTCGAACAAAATTAAACATGCTAACAAGAAGTTTTAACTCCACACAATATATATTTTAGCCCATTGATGGACATCAAACAAGTAGAACTTGTAGCTGCAATACCATAGCCTATAGGAAGCGCACAAATTATGTGAATGGAACACTGTATTTTTACATTAAAATGAGGGGCGTCTAATGAGACGTTTTCTTTTCTTTTAACGCGTTTAGTCAGATTAGGTATTGAATGCAAGGTATCAATCTTTTCAGGAGAACCCACTCTTTCTTTTGAGACCAAAATATTCAACTTTTCTTTGTTCGACCCTCAGTATAGGGCACATGAGAGTAATTCAACCGCGCGCAAAGCATGTCGGACAGGCGTAAGTAAAGATCACATGACTTTATTGATTAAAATAATTCATTAAAAATGGACAAAATGTTTGTATATCAAAATATAAATGATAGAAACAATGTCATGTTCATACTCTTTCATAATTAAGGCCTTTGGGGAGGCTAAACTGCATTTTTGTATTTCATTTTAATTATTATTACCCACAATGCAGTTCGGGTTTTTCTGGCGATGAACTGGCCGAAATTATGGTTAGTCTTATTTCAGGCCACTTAACTTTTGATTGAGCCGGGCAAGTACCCGATTAACATATCAGGTCTTAATGTACCGTTGATTGTGACAAATGTCAGAGAATTAAAGCAAAATCTATCGTGGGATTGATTTTTGATGATTTTTTGATGAGCTATGATTTAACACGTGAGTCAATGGGGGTCTGTAATACTCATGTGTTCCCTATACCGCGACTACACTTCAACACATTCGTTGCTAAGGCTGAGCGTCGTCTGCTAGAAATCAGTGATGGAATGCTTTAAACAGTTTTATACAATGAAATAGGTTATGTTTGACAACAGTTGTTCGGTATATAACTCGGCATTTAGTGCATTTATCGCTTACTATGATGAAATGACGCTTTCAAATGCATATTCAATGCTTATTATCATTTATCATGCAGAAATGCGAGTTTCTACTGCTAACCGGAGATCAGATCTGGTTGGTTTGAGAGTGTGAAATGAAATAAGTAGGGATTTTAAAATGATAAATAATTACTAATTATCATCAAGGATTCCCAATTTTAGTGTTAAGAGCACGCCGAGAAAGAAAGATGAACAAAACATTAAAATACATAAACTTGTCTCAGTCAGATGTGGATCGCGCACTTGAATACTATTCACTTCGTTGAAAGCTATATACGCGCGGGGGGGGGGGGGGAGCTGAGTCGGGGTACACACCTCATCCTCCTGTCTTGTAAGCAGGGCGGGGTTGATGGTATATATCTATAGCACCCCCCCTCCAGCTCGTGAGTTATAATGAGGAATAGAGGCGATATGAGCACAAGAATTGCGTACACTCTTTGTTTGTTATCAATTTTCTTTTATTTACTTTGTTTATTTTTATGCGAATAAAAAAGGTAATAAATCACTTCGAACAAAATTAAACATGCTAACAAGAAGTTTTAACTCCACACAATATATATTTTAGCCCATTGATGGACATCAAACAAGTAGAACTTGTAGCTGCAATACCATAGCCTATAGGAAGCGCACAAATTATGTGAATGGAACACTGTATTTTTACATTAAAATGAGGGGCGTCTAATGAGACGTTTTCTTTTCTTTTAACGCGTTTAGTCAGATTAGGTATTGAATGCAAGGTATCAATCTTTTCAGGAGAACCCACTCTTTCTTTTGAGACCAAAATATTCAACTTTTCTTTGTTCGACCCTCAGTATACCGCGACTACACTTCAACACATTCGTTGCTAAGGCTGAGCGTCGTCTGCTAGAAATCAGTGATGGAATGCTTTAAACAGTTTTATACAATGAAATAGGTTATGTTTGACAACAGTTGTTAGGTATATAACTCGGCATTTAGTGCATTTATCGCTTACTATGATGAAATGACGCTTTCAAATGCATATTCAATGCTTATTATCATTTATCATGCAGAAATGCGAGTTTCTACTGCTAACAGGAGATCAGATCTGGTTGGTTTGAGAGTGTGAAATGAAATAAGTAGGGATTTTAAAATGATAAATAATTACTAATTATCATCAAGGATTCCCAATTTTAGTGTTAAGAGCACGCCGAGAAAGAAAGATGAACAAAACATTAAAATACATAAACTTGTCTCAGTCAGATGTGGATCGCGCACTTGAATACTATTCACTTCGTTGAAAGCTATATACGCGCGGGGGGGGGGGGGGGAGCTGAGTCGGGGTACACACCTCATCCTCCTGTCTTGTAAGCAGGGCGGGGTTGATGGTATATATCTATAGCACCCCCCCTCCAGCTCGTGAGTTATAATGAGGAATAGAGGCGATATGAGCACAAGAATTGCGTACACTCTTTGTTTGTTATCAATTTTCTTTTATTTACTTTGTTTATTTTTATGCGAATAAAAAAGGTAATAAATCACTTCGAACAAAATTAAACATGCTAACAAGAAGTTTTAACTCCACACAATATATATTTTAGCCCATTGATGGACATCAAACAAGTAGAACTTGTAGCTGCAATACCATAGCCTATAGGAAGCGCACAAATTATGTGAATGGAACACTGTATTTTTACATTAAAATGAGGGGCGTCTAATGAGACGTTTTCTTTTCTTTTAACGCGTTTAGTCAGATTAGGTATTGAATGCAAGGTATCAATCTTTTCAGGAGAACCCACTCTTTCTTTTGAGACCAAAATATTCAACTTTTCTTTGTTCGACCCTCAGTATAGGGCACATGAGAGTAATTCAACCGCGCGCAAAGCATGTCGGACAGGCGTAAGTAAAGATCACATGACTTTATTGATTAAAATAATTCATTAAAAATGGACAAAATGTTTGTATATCAAAATATAAATGATAGAAACAATGTCATGTTCATACTCTTTCATAATTAAGGCCTTTGGGGAGGCTAAACTGCATTTTTGTATTTCATTTTAATTATTATTACCCACAATGCAGTTCGGGTTTTTCTGGCGATGAACTGGCCGAAATTATGGTTAGTCTTATTTCAGGCCACTTAACTTTTGATTGAGCCGGGCAAGTACCCGATTAACATATCAGGTCTTAATGTACCGTTGATTGTGACAAATGTCAGAGAATTAAAGCAAAATCTATCGTGGGATTGATTTTTGATGATTTTTTGATGAGCTATGATTTAACACGTGAGTCAATGGGGGTCTGTAATACTCATGTGTTCCCTATACCGCGACTACACTTCAACACATTCGTTGCTAAGGCTGAGCGTCGTCTGCTAGAAATCAGTGATGGAATGCTTTAAACAGTTTTATACAATGAAATAGGTTATGTTTGACAACAGTTGTTCGGTATATAACTCGGCATTTAGTGCATTTATCGCTTACTATGATGAAATGACGCTTTCAAATGCATATTCAATGCTTATTATCATTTATCATGCAGAAATGCGAGTTTCTACTGCTAACCGGAGATCAGATCTGGTTGGTTTGAGAGTGTGAAATGAAATAAGTAGGGATTTTAAAATGATAAATAATTACTAATTATCATCAAGGATTCCCAATTTTAGTGTTAAGAGCACGCCGAGAAAGAAAGATGAACAAAACATTAAAATACATAAACTTGTCTCAGTCAGATGTGGATCGCGCACTTGAATACTATTCACTTCGTTGAAAGCTATATACGCGCGGGGGGGGGGGGGGGGAGCTGAGTCGGGGTACACACCTCATCCTCCTGTCTTGTAAGCAGGGCGGGGTTGATGGTATATATCTATAGCACCCCCCCTCCAGCTCGTGAGTTATAATGAGGAATAGAGGCGATATGAGCACAAGAATTGCGTACACTCTTTGTTTGTTATCAATTTTCTTTTATTTACTTTGTTTATTTTTATGCGAATAAAAAAGGTAATAAATCACTTCGAACAAAATTAAACATGCTAACAAGAAGTTTTAACTCCACACAATATATATTTTAGCCCATTGATGGACATCAAACAAGTAGAACTTGTAGCTGCAATACCATAGCCTATAGGAAGCGCACAAATTATGTGAATGGAACACTGTATTTTTACATTAAAATGAGGGGCGTCTAATGAGACGTTTTCTTTTCTTTTAACGCGTTTAGTCAGATTAGGTATTGAATGCAAGGTATCAATCTTTTCAGGAGAACCCACTCTTTCTTTTGAGACCAAAATATTCAACTTTTCTTTGTTCGACCCTCAGTATAGGGCACATGAGAGTAATTCAACCGCGCGCAAAGCATGTCGGACAGGCGTAAGTAAAGATCACATGACTTTATTGATTAAAATAATTCATTAAAAATGGACAAAATGTTTGTATATCAAAATATAAATGATAGAAACAATGTCATGTTCATACTCTTTCATAATTAAGGCCTTTGGGGAGGCTAAACTGCATTTTTGTATTTCATTTTAATTATTATTACCCACAATGCAGTTCGGGTTTTTCTGGCGATGAACTGGCCGAAATTATGGTTAGTCTTATTTCAGGCCACTTAACTTTTGATTGAGCCGGGCAAGTACCCGATTAACATATCAGGTCTTAATGTACCGTTGATTGTGACAAATGTCAGAGAATTAAAGCAAAATCTATCGTGGGATTGATTTTTGATGATTTTTTGATGAGCTATGATTTAACACGTGAGTCAATGGGGGTCTGTAATACTCATGTGTTCCCTATACCGCGACTACACTTCAACACATTCGTTGCTAAGGCTGAGCGTCGTCTGCTAGAAATCAGTGATGGAATGCTTTAAACAGTTTTATACAATGAAATAGGTTATGTTTGACAACAGTTGTTCGGTATATAACTCGGCATTTAGTGCATTTATCGCTTACTATGATGAAATGACGCTTTCAAATGCATATTCAATGCTTATTATCATTTATCATGCAGAAATGCGAGTTTCTACTGCTAACAGGAGATCAGATCTGGTTGGTTTGAGAGTGTGAAATGAAATAAGTAGGGATTTTAAAATGATAAATAATTACTAATTATCATCAAGGATTCCCAATTTTAGTGTTAAGAGCACGCCGAGAAAGAAAGATGAACAAAACATTAAAATACATAAACTTGTCTCAGTCAGATGTGGATCGCGCACTTGAATACTATTCACTTCGTTGAAAGCTATATACGCGCGGGGGGGGGGGGGGGGGGGAGCTGAGTCGGGGTACACACCTCATCCTCCTGTCTTGTAAGCAGGGCGGGGTTGATGGTATATATCTATAGCACCCCCCCTCCAGCTCGTGAGTTATAATGAGGAATAGAGGCGATATGAGCACAAGAATTGCGTACACTCTTTGTTTGTTATCAATTTTCTTTTATTTACTTTGTTTATTTTTATGCGAATAAAAAAGGTAATAAATCACTTCGAACAAAATTAAACATGCTAACAAGAAGTTTTAACTCCACACAATATATATTTTAGCCCATTGATGGACATCAAACAAGTAGAACTTGTAGCTGCAATACCATAGCCTATAGGAAGCGCACAAATTATGTGAATGGAACACTGTATTTTTACATTAAAATGAGGGGCGTCTAATGAGACGTTTTCTTTTCTTTTAACGCGTTTAGTCAGATTAGGTATTGAATGCAAGGTATCAATCTTTTCAGGAGAACCCACTCTTTCTTTTGAGACCAAAATATTCAACTTTTCTTTGTTCGACCCTCAGTATAGGGCACATGAGAGTAATTCAACCGCGCGCAAAGCATGTCGGACAGGCGTAAGTAAAGATCACATGACTTTATTGATTAAAATAATTCATTAAAAATGGACAAAATGTTTGTATATCAAAATATAAATGATAGAAACAATGTCATGTTCATACTCTTTCATAATTAAGGCCTTTGGGGAGGCTAAACTGCATTTTTGTATTTCATTTTAATTATTATTACCCACAATGCAGTTCGGGTTTTTCTGGCGATGAACTGGCCGAAATTATGGTTAGTCTTATTTCAGGCCACTTAACTTTTGATTGAGCCGGGCAAGTACCCGATTAACATATCAGGTCTTAATGTACCGTTGATTGTGACAAATGTCAGAGAATTAAAGCAAAATCTATCGTGGGATTGATTTTTGATGATTTTTTGATGAGCTATGATTTAACACGTGAGTCAATGGGGGTCTGTAATACTCATGTGTTCCCTATACCGCGACTACACTTCAACACATTCGTTGCTAAGGCTGAGCGTCGTCTGCTAGAAATCAGTGATGGAATGCTTTAAACAGTTTTATACAATGAAATAGGTTATGTTTGACAACAGTTGTTCGGTATATAACTCGGCATTTAGTGCATTTATCGCTTACTATGATGAAATGACGCTTTCAAATGCATATTCAATGCTTATTATCATTTATCATGCAGAAATGCGAGTTTCTACTGCTAACCGGAGATCAGATCTGGTTGGTTTGAGAGTGTGAAATGAAATAAGTAGGGATTTTAAAATGATAAATAATTACTAATTATCATCAAGGATTCCCAATTTTAGTGTTAAGAGCACGCCGAGAAAGAAAGATGAACAAAACATTAAAATACATAAACTTGTCTCAGTCAGATGTGGATCGCGCACTTGAATACTATTCACTTCGTTGAAAGCTATATACGCGCGGGGGGGGGGGGGGAGCTGAGTCGGGGTACACACCTCATCCTCCTGTCTTGTAAGCAGGGCGGGGTTGATGGTATATATCTATAGCACCCCCCCTCCAGCTCGTGAGTTATAATGAGGAATAGAGGCGATATGAGCACAAGAATTGCGTACACTCTTTGTTTGTTATCAATTTTCTTTTATTTACTTTGTTTATTTTTATGCGAATAAAAAAGGTAATAAATCACTTCGAACAAAATTAAACATGCTAACAAGAAGTTTTAACTCCACACAATATATATTTTAGCCCATTGATGGACATCAAACAAGTAGAACTTGTAGCTGCAATACCATAGCCTATAGGAAGCGCACAAATTATGTGAATGGAACACTGTATTTTTACATTAAAATGAGGGGCGTCTAATGAGACGTTTTCTTTTCTTTTAACGCGTTTAGTCAGATTAGGTATTGAATGCAAGGTATCAATCTTTTCAGGAGAACCCACTCTTTCTTTTGAGACCAAAATATTCAACTTTTCTTTGTTCGACCCTCAGTATACCGCGACTACACTTCAACACATTCGTTGCTAAGGCTGAGCGTCGTCTGCTAGAAATCAGTGATGGAATGCTTTAAACAGTTTTATACAATGAAATAGGTTATGTTTGACAACAGTTGTTCGGTATATAACTCGGCATTTAGTGCATTTATCGCTTACTATGATGAAATGACGCTTTCAAATGCATATTCAATGCTTATTATCATTTATCATGCAGAAATGCGAGTTTCTACTGCTAACAGGAGATCAGATCTGGTTGGTTTGAGAGTGTGAAATGAAATAAGTAGGGATTTTAAAATGATAAATAATTACTAATTATCATCAAGGATTCCCAATTTTAGTGTTAAGAGCACGCCGAGAAAGAAAGATGAACAAAACATTAAAATACATAAACTTGTCTCAGTCAGATGTGGATCGCGCACTTGAATACTATTCACTTCGTTGAAAGCTATATACGCGCGGGGGGGGGGGGGGGGAGCTGAGTCGGGGTACACACCTCATCCTCCTGTCTTGTAAGCAGGGCGGGGTTGATGGTATATATCTATAGCACCCCCCCTCCAGCTCGTGAGTTATAATGAGGAATAGAGGCGATATGAGCACAAGAATTGCGTACACTCTTTGTTTGTTATCAATTTTCTTTTATTTACTTTGTTTATTTTTATGCGAATAAAAAAGGTAATAAATCACTTCGAACAAAATTAAACATGCTAACAAGAAGTTTTAACTCCACACAATATATATTTTAGCCCATTGATGGACATCAAACAAGTAGAACTTGTAGCTGCAATACCATAGCCTATAGGAAGCGCACAAATTATGTGAATGGAACACTGTATTTTTACATTAAAATGAGGGGCGTCTAATGAGACGTTTTCTTTTCTTTTAACGCGTTTAGTCAGATTAGGTATTGAATGCAAGGTATCAATCTTTTCAGGAGAACCCACTCTTTCTTTTGAGACCAAAATATTCAACTTTTCTTTGTTCGACCCTCAGTATAGGGCACATGAGAGTAATTCAACCGCGCGCAAAGCATGTCGGACAGGCGTAAGTAAAGATCACATGACTTTATTGATTAAAATAATTCATTAAAAATGGACAAAATGTTTGTATATCAAAATATAAATGATAGAAACAATGTCATGTTCATACTCTTTCATAATTAAGGCCTTTGGGGAGGCTAAACTGCATTTTTGTATTTCATTTTAATTATTATTACCCACAATGCAGTTCGGGTTTTTCTGGCGATGAACTGGCCGAAATTATGGTTAGTCTTATTTCAGGCCACTTAACTTTTGATTGAGCCGGGCAAGTACCCGATTAACATATCAGGTCTTAATGTACCGTTGATTGTGACAAATGTCAGAGAATTAAAGCAAAATCTATCGTGGGATTGATTTTTGATGATTTTTTGATGAGCTATGATTTAACACGTGAGTCAATGGGGGTCTGTAATACTCATGTGTTCCCTATACCGCGACTACACTTCAACACATTCGTTGCTAAGGCTGAGCGTCGTCTGCTAGAAATCAGTGATGGAATGCTTTAAACAGTTTTATACAATGAAATAGGTTATGTTTGACAACAGTTGTTCGGTATATAACTCGGCATTTAGTGCATTTATCGCTTACTATGATGAAATGACGCTTTCAAATGCATATTCAATGCTTATTATCATTTATCATGCAGAAATGCGAGTTTCTACTGCTAACCGGAGATCAGATCTGGTTGGTTTGAGAGTGTGAAATGAAATAAGTAGGGATTTTAAAATGATAAATAATTACTAATTATCATCAAGGATTCCCAATTTTAGTGTTAAGAGCACGCCGAGAAAGAAAGATGAACAAAACATTAAAATACATAAACTTGTCTCAGTCAGATGTGGATCGCGCACTTGAATACTATTCACTTCGTTGAAAGCTATATACGCGCGGGGGGGGGGGGGGAGCTGAGTCGGGGTACACACCTCATCCTCCTGTCTTGTAAGCAGGGCGGGGTTGATGGTATATATCTATAGCACCCCCCCTCCAGCTCGTGAGTTATAATGAGGAATAGAGGCGATATGAGCACAAGAATTGCGTACACTCTTTGTTTGTTATCAATTTTCTTTTATTTACTTTGTTTATTTTTATGCGAATAAAAAAGGTAATAAATCACTTCGAACAAAATTAAACATGCTAACAAGAAGTTTTAACTCCACACAATATATATTTTAGCCCATTGATGGACATCAAACAAGTAGAACTTGTAGCTGCAATACCATAGCCTATAGGAAGCGCACAAATTATGTGAATGGAACACTGTATTTTTACATTAAAATGAGGGGCGTCTAATGAGACGTTTTCTTTTCTTTTAACGCGTTTAGTCAGATTAGGTATTGAATGCAAGGTATCAATCTTTTCAGGAGAACCCACTCTTTCTTTTGAGACCAAAATATTCAACTTTTCTTTGTTCGACCCTCAGTATAGGGCACATGAGAGTAATTCAACCGCGCGCAAAGCATGTCGGACAGGCGTAAGTAAAGATCACATGACTTTATTGATTAAAATAATTCATTAAAAATGGACAAAATGTTTGTATATCAAAATATAAATGATAGAAACAATGTCATGTTCATACTCTTTCATAATTAAGGCCTTTGGGGAGGCTAAACTGCATTTTTGTATTTCATTTTAATTATTATTACCCACAATGCAGTTCGGGTTTTTCTGGCGATGAACTGGCCGAAATTATGGTTAGTCTTATTTCAGGCCACTTAACTTTTGATTGAGCCGGGCAAGTACCCGATTAACATATCAGGTCTTAATGTACCGTTGATTGTGACAAATGTCAGAGAATTAAAGCAAAATCTATCGTGGGATTGATTTTTGATGATTTTTTGATGAGCTATGATTTAACACGTGAGTCAATGGGGGTCTGTAATACTCATGTGTTCCCTATACCGCGACTACACTTCAACACATTCGTTGCTAAGGCTGAGCGTCGTCTGCTAGAAATCAGTGATGGAATGCTTTAAACAGTTTTATACAATGAAATAGGTTATGTTTGACAACAGTTGTTCGGTATATAACTCGGCATTTAGTGCATTTATCGCTTACTATGATGAAATGACGCTTTCAAATGCATATTCAATGCTTATTATCATTTATCATGCAGAAATGCGAGTTTCTACTGCTAACCGGAGATCAGATCTGGTTGGTTTGAGAGTGTGAAATGAAATAAGTAGGGATTTTAAAATGATAAATAATTACTAATTATCATCAAGGATTCCCAATTTTAGTGTTAAGAGCACGCCGAGAAAGAAAGATGAACAAAACATTAAAATACATAAACTTGTCTCAGTCAGATGTGGATCGCGCACTTGAATACTATTCACTTCGTTGAAAGCTATATACGCGCGGGGGGGGGGGGGGGAGCTGAGTCGGGGTACACACCTCATCCTCCTGTCTTGTAAGCAGGGCGGGGTTGATGGTATATATCTATAGCACCCCCCCTCCAGCTCGTGAGTTATAATGAGGAATAGAGGCGATATGAGCACAAGAATTGCGTACACTCTTTGTTTGTTATCAATTTTCTTTTATTTACTTTGTTTATTTTTATGCGAATAAAAAAGGTAATAAATCACTTCGAACAAAATTAAACATGCTAACAAGAAGTTTTAACTCCACACAATATATATTTTAGCCCATTGATGGACATCAAACAAGTAGAACTTGTAGCTGCAATACCATAGCCTATAGGAAGCGCACAAATTATGTGAATGGAACACTGTATTTTTACATTAAAATGAGGGGCGTCTAATGAGACGTTTTCTTTTCTTTTAACGCGTTTAGTCAGATTAGGTATTGAATGCAAGGTATCAATCTTTTCAGGAGAACCCACTCTTTCTTTTGAGACCAAAATATTCAACTTTTCTTTGTTCGACCCTCAGTATAGGGCACATGAGAGTAATTCAACCGCGCGCAAAGCATGTCGGACAGGCGTAAGTAAAGATCACATGACTTTATTGATTAAAATAATTCATTAAAAATGGACAAAATGTTTGTATATCAAAATATAAATGATAGAAACAATGTCATGTTCATACTCTTTCATAATTAAGGCCTTTGGGGAGGCTAAACTGCATTTTTGTATTTCATTTTAATTATTATTACCCACAATGCAGTTCGGGTTTTTCTGGCGATGAACTGGCCGAAATTATGGTTAGTCTTATTTCAGGCCACTTAACTTTTGATTGAGCCGGGCAAGTACCCGATTAACATATCAGGTCTTAATGTACCGTTGATTGTGACAAATGTCAGAGAATTAAAGCAAAATCTATCGTGGGATTGATTTTTGATGATTTTTTGATGAGCTATGATTTAACACGTGAGTCAATGGGGGTCTGTAATACTCATGTGTTCCCTATACCGCGACTACACTTCAACACATTCGTTGCTAAGGCTGAGCGTCGTCTGCTAGAAATCAGTGATGGAATGCTTTAAACAGTTTTATACAATGAAATAGGTTATGTTTGACAACAGTTGTTCGGTATATAACTCGGCATTTAGTGCATTTATCGCTTACTATGATGAAATGACGCTTTCAAATGCATATTCAATGCTTATTATCATTTATCATGCAGAAATGCGAGTTTCTACTGCTAACCGGAGATCAGATCTGGTTGGTTTGAGAGTGTGAAATGAAATAAGTAGGGATTTTAAAATGATAAATAATTACTAATTATCATCAAGGATTCCCAATTTTAGTGTTAAGAGCACGCCGAGAAAGAAAGATGAACAAAACATTAAAATACATAAACTTGTCTCAGTCAGATGTGGATCGCGCACTTGAATACTATTCACTTCGTTGAAAGCTATATACGCGCGGGGGGGGGGGGGGGAGCTGAGTCGGGGTACACACCTCATCCTCCTGTCTTGTAAGCAGGGCGGGGTTGATGGTATATATCTATAGCACCCCCCCTCCAGCTCGTGAGTTATAATGAGGAATAGAGGCGATATGAGCACAAGAATTGCGTACACTCTTTGTTTGTTATCAATTTTCTTTTATTTACTTTGTTTATTTTTATGCGAATAAAAAAGGTAATAAATCACTTCGAACAAAATTAAACATGCTAACAAGAAGTTTTAACTCCACACAATATATATTTTAGCCCATTGATGGACATCAAACAAGTAGAACTTGTAGCTGCAATACCATAGCCTATAGGAAGCGCACAAATTATGTGAATGGAACACTGTATTTTTACATTAAAATGAGGGGCGTCTAATGAGACGTTTTCTTTTCTTTTAACGCGTTTAGTCAGATTAGGTATTGAATGCAAGGTATCAATCTTTTCAGGAGAACCCACTCTTTCTTTTGAGACCAAAATATTCAACTTTTCTTTGTTCGACCCTCAGTATAGGGCACATGAGAGTAATTCAACCGCGCGCAAAGCATGTCGGACAGGCGTAAGTAAAGATCACATGACTTTATTGATTAAAATAATTCATTAAAAATGGACAAAATGTTTGTATATCAAAATATAAATGATAGAAACAATGTCATGTTCATACTCTTTCATAATTAAGGCCTTTGGGGAGGCTAAACTGCATTTTTGTATTTCATTTTAATTATTATTACCCACAATGCAGTTCGGGTTTTTCTGGCGATGAACTGGCCGAAATTATGGTTAGTCTTATTTCAGGCCACTTAACTTTTGATTGAGCCGGGCAAGTACCCGATTAACATATCAGGTCTTAATGTACCGTTGATTGTGACAAATGTCAGAGAATTAAAGCAAAATCTATCGTGGGATTGATTTTTGATGATTTTTTGATGAGCTATGATTTAACACGTGAGTCAATGGGGGTCTGTAATACTCATGTGTTCCCTATACCGCGACTACACTTCAACACATTCGTTGCTAAGGCTGAGCGTCGTCTGCTAGAAATCAGTGATGGAATGCTTTAAACAGTTTTATACAATGAAATAGGTTATGTTTGACAACAGTTGTTCGGTATATAACTCGGCATTTAGTGCATTTATCGCTTACTATGATGAAATGACGCTTTCAAATGCATATTCAATGCTTATTATCATTTATCATGCAGAAATGCGAGTTTCTACTGCTAACAGGAGATCAGATCTGGTTGGTTTGAGAGTGTGAAATGAAATAAGTAGGGATTTTAAAATGATAAATAATTACTAATTATCATCAAGGATTCCCAATTTTAGTGTTAAGAGCACGCCGAGAAAGAAAGATGAACAAAACATTAAAATACATAAACTTGTCTCAGTCAGATGTGGATCGCGCACTTGAATACTATTCACTTCGTTGAAAGCTATATACGCGCGGGGGGGGGGGGAGCTGAGTCGGGGTACACACCTCATCCTCCTGTCTTGTAAGCAGGGCGGGGTTGATGGTATATATCTATAGCACCCCCCCTCCAGCTCGTGAGTTATAATGAGGAATAGAGGCGATATGAGCACAAGAATTGCGTACACTCTTTGTTTGTTATCAATTTTCTTTTATTTACTTTGTTTATTTTTATGCGAATAAAAAAGGTAATAAATCACTTCGAACAAAATTAAACATGCTAACAAGAAGTTTTAACTCCACACAATATATATTTTAGCCCATTGATGGACATCAAACAAGTAGAACTTGTAGCTGCAATACCATAGCCTATAGGAAGCGCACAAATTATGTGAATGGAACACTGTATTTTTACATTAAAATGAGGGGCGTCTAATGAGACGTTTTCTTTTCTTTTAACGCGTTTAGTCAGATTAGGTATTGAATGCAAGGTATCAATCTTTTCAGGAGAACCCACTCTTTCTTTTGAGACCAAAATATTCAACTTTTCTTTGTTCGACCCTCAGTATAGGGCACATGAGAGTAATTCAACCGCGCGCAAAGCATGTCGGACAGGCGTAAGTAAAGATCACATGACTTTATTGATTAAAATAATTCATTAAAAATGGACAAAATGTTTGTATATCAAAATATAAATGATAGAAACAATGTCATGTTCATACTCTTTCATAATTAAGGCCTTTGGGGAGGCTAAACTGCATTTTTGTATTTCATTTTAATTATT
This sequence comes from Lytechinus pictus, assembly GCF_037042905.1. NCBI lineage: Eukaryota > Metazoa > Echinodermata > Echinoidea > Temnopleuroida > Toxopneustidae > Lytechinus > Lytechinus pictus. The sequence goes on along the minus strand of NC_087245.1, from coordinate 43,522,296 downwards.
ATTACCCACAATGCAGTTCGGGTTTTTCTGGCGATGAACTGGCCGAAATTATGGTTAGTCTTATTTCAGGCCACTTAACTTTTGATTGAGCCGGGCAAGTACCCGATTAACATATCAGGTCTTAATGTACCGTTGATTGTGACAAATGTCAGAGAATTAAAGCAAAATCTATCGTGGGATTGATTTTTGATGATTTTTTGATGAGCTATGATTTAACACGTGAGTCAATGGGGGTCTGTAATACTCATGTGTTCCCTATACCGCGACTACACTTCAACACATTCGTTGCTAAGGCTGAGCGTCGTCTGCTAGAAATCAGTGATGGAATGCTTTAAACAGTTTTATACAATGAAATAGGTTATGTTTGACAACAGTTGTTCGGTATATAACTCGGCATTTAGTGCATTTATCGCTTACTATGATGAAATGACGCTTTCAAATGCATATTCAATGCTTATTATCATTTATCATGCAGAAATGCGAGTTTCTACTGCTAACAGGAGATCAGATCTGGTTGGTTTGAGAGTGTGAAATGAAATAAGTAGGGATTTTAAAATGATAAATAATTACTAATTATCATCAAGGATTCCCAATTTTAGTGTTAAGAGCACGCCGAGAAAGAAAGATGAACAAAACATTAAAATACATAAACTTGTCTCAGTCAGATGTGGATCGCGCACTTGAATACTATTCACTTCGTTGAAAGCTATATACGCGCGGGGGGGGGGGGAGCTGAGTCGGGGTACACACCTCATCCTCCTGTCTTGTAAGCAGGGCGGGGTTGATGGTATATATCTATAGCACCCCCCCTCCAGCTCGTGAGTTATAATGAGGAATAGAGGCGATATGAGCACAAGAATTGCGTACACTCTTTGTTTGTTATCAATTTTCTTTTATTTACTTTGTTTATTTTTATGCGAATAAAAAAGGTAATAAATCACTTCGAACAAAATTAAACATGCTAACAAGAAGTTTTAACTCCACACAATATATATTTTAGCCCATTGATGGACATCAAACAAGTAGAACTTGTAGCTGCAATACCATAGCCTATAGGAAGCGCACAAATTATGTGAATGGAACACTGTATTTTTACATTAAAATGAGGGGCGTCTAATGAGACGTTTTCTTTTCTTTTAACGCGTTTAGTCAGATTAGGTATTGAATGCAAGGTATCAATCTTTTCAGGAGAACCCACTCTTTCTTTTGAGACCAAAATATTCAACTTTTCTTTGTTCGACCCTCAGTATACCGCGACTACACTTCAACACATTCGTTGCTAAGGCTGAGCGTCGTCTGCTAGAAATCAGTGATGGAATGCTTTAAACAGTTTTATACAATGAAATAGGTTATGTTTGACAACAGTTGTTCGGTATATAACTCGGCATTTAGTGCATTTATCGCTTACTATGATGAAATGACGCTTTCAAATGCATATTCAATGCTTATTATCATTTATCATGCAGAAATGCGAGTTTCTACTGCTAACAGGAGATCAGATCTGGTTGGTTTGAGAGTGTGAAATGAAATAAGTAGGGATTTTAAAATGATAAATAATTACTAATTATCATCAAGGATTCCCAATTTTAGTGTTAAGAGCACGCCGAGAAAGAAAGATGAACAAAACATTAAAATACATAAACTTGTCTCAGTCAGATGTGGATCGCGCACTTGAATACTATTCACTTCGTTGAAAGCTATATACGCGCGGGGGGGGGGGGGAGCTGAGTCGGGGTACACACCTCATCCTCCTGTCTTGTAAGCAGGGCGGGGTTGATGGTATATATCTATAGCACCCCCCCTCCAGCTCGTGAGTTATAATGAGGAATAGAGGCGATATGAGCACAAGAATTGCGTACACTCTTTGTTTGTTATCAATTTTCTTTTATTTACTTTGTTTATTTTTATGCGAATAAAAAAGGTAATAAATCACTTCGAACAAAATTAAACATGCTAACAAGAAGTTTTAACTCCACACAATATATATTTTAGCCCATTGATGGACATCAAACAAGTAGAACTTGTAGCTGCAATACCATAGCCTATAGGAAGCGCACAAATTATGTGAATGGAACACTGTATTTTTACATTAAAATGAGGGGCGTCTAATGAGACGTTTTCTTTTCTTTTAACGCGTTTAGTCAGATTAGGTATTGAATGCAAGGTATCAATCTTTTCAGGAGAACCCACTCTTTCTTTTGAGACCAAAATATTCAACTTTTCTTTGTTCGACCCTCAGTATAGGGCACATGAGAGTAATTCAACCGCGCGCAAAGCATGTCGGACAGGCGTAAGTAAAGATCACATGACTTTATTGATTAAAATAATTCATTAAAAATGGACAAAATGTTTGTATATCAAAATATAAATGATAGAAACAATGTCATGTTCATACTCTTTTATAATTAAGGCCTTTGGGGAGGCTAAACTGCATTTTTGTATTTCATTTTAATTATTATTACCCACAATGCAGTTCGGGTTTTTCTGGCGATGAACTGGCCGAAATTATGGTTAGTCTTATTTCAGGCCACTTAACTTTTGATTGAGCCGGGCAAGTACCCGATTAACATATCAGGTCTTAATGTACCGTTGATTGTGACAAATGTCAGAGAATTAAAGCAAAATCTATCGTGGGATTGATTTTTGATGATTTTTTGATGAGCTATGATTTAACACGTGAGTCAATGGGGGTCTGTAATACTCATGTGTTCCCTATACCGCGACTACACTTCAACACATTCGTTGCTAAGGCTGAGCGTCGTCTGCTAGAAATCAGTGATGGAATGCTTTAAACAGTTTTATACAATGAAATAGGTTATGTTTGACAACAGTTGTTCGGTATATAACTCGGCATTTAGTGCATTTATCGCTTACTATGATGAAATGACGCTTTCAAATGCATATTCAATGCTTATTATCATTTATCATGCAGAAATGCGAGTTTCTACTGCTAACAGGAGATCAGATCTGGTTGGTTTGAGAGTGTGAAATGAAATAAGTAGGGATTTTAAAATGATAAATAATTACTAATTATCATCAAGGATTCCCAATTTTAGTGTTAAGAGCACGCCGAGAAAGAAAGATGAACAAAACATTAAAATACATAAACTTGTCTCAGTCAGATGTGGATCGCGCACTTGAATACTATTCACTTCGTTGAAAGCTATATACGCGCGGGGGGGGGGGGGGAGCTGAGTCGGGGTACACACCTCATCCTCCTGTCTTGTAAGCAGGGCGGGGTTGATGGTATATATCTATAGCACCCCCCCTCCAGCTCGTGAGTTATAATGAGGAATAGAGGCGATATGAGCACAAGAATTGCGTACACTCTTTGTTTGTTATCAATTTTCTTTTATTTACTTTGTTTATTTTTATGCGAATAAAAAAGGTAATAAATCACTTCGAACAAAATTAAACATGCTAACAAGAAGTTTTAACTCCACACAATATATATTTTAGCCCATTGATGGACATCAAACAAGTAGAACTTGTAGCTGCAATACCATAGCCTATAGGAAGCGCACAAATTATGTGAATGGAACACTGTATTTTTACATTAAAATGAGGGGCGTCTAATGAGACGTTTTCTTTTCTTTTAACGCGTTTAGTCAGATTAGGTATTGAATGCAAGGTATCAATCTTTTCAGGAGAACCCACTCTTTCTTTTGAGACCAAAATATTCAACTTTTCTTTGTTCGACCCTCAGTATACCGCGACTACACTTCAACACATTCGTTGCTAAGGCTGAGCGTCGTCTGCTAGAAATCAGTGATGGAATGCTTTAAACAGTTTTATACAATGAAATAGGTTATGTTTGACAACAGTTGTTCGGTATATAACTCGGCATTTAGTGCATTTATCGCTTACTATGATGAAATGACGCTTTCAAATGCATATTCAATGCTTATTATCATTTATCATGCAGAAATGCGAGTTTCTACTGCTAACAGGAGATCAGATCTGGTTGGTTTGAGAGTGTGAAATGAAATAAGTAGGGATTTTAAAATGATAAATAATTACTAATTATCATCAAGGATTCCCAATTTTAGTGTTAAGAGCACGCCGAGAAAGAAAGATGAACAAAACATTAAAATACATAAACTTGTCTCAGTCAGATGTGGATCGCGCACTTGAATACTATTCACTTCGTTGAAAGCTATATACGCGCGGGGGGGGGGGGAGCTGAGTCGGGGTACACACCTCATCCTCCTGTCTTGTAAGCAGGGCGGGGTTGATGGTATATATCTATAGCACCCCCCCTCCAGCTCGTGAGTTATAATGAGGAATAGAGGCGATATGAGCACAAGAATTGCGTACACTCTTTGTTTGTTATCAATTTTCTTTTATTTACTTTGTTTATTTTTATGCGAATAAAAAAGGTAATAAATCACTTCGAACAAAATTAAACATGCTAACAAGAAGTTTTAACTCCACACAATATATATTTTAGCCCATTGATGGACATCAAACAAGTAGAACTTGTAGCTGCAATACCATAGCCTATAGGAAGCGCACAAATTATGTGAATGGAACACTGTATTTTTACATTAAAATGAGGGGCGTCTAATGAGACGTTTTCTTTTCTTTTAACGCGTTTAGTCAGATTAGGTATTGAATGCAAGGTATCAATCTTTTCAGGAGAACCCACTCTTTCTTTTGAGACCAAAATATTCAACTTTTCTTTGTTCGACCCTCAGTATAGGGCACATGAGAGTAATTCAACCGCGCGCAAAGCATGTCGGACAGGCGTAAGTAAAGATCACATGACTTTATTGATTAAAATAATTCATTAAAAATGGACAAAATGTTTGTATATCAAAATATAAATGATAGAAACAATGTCATGTTCATACTCTTTCATAATTAAGGCCTTTGGGGAGGCTAAACTGCATTTTTGTATTTCATTTTAATTATTATTACCCACAATGCAGTTCGGGTTTTTCTGGCGATGAACTGGCCGAAATTATGGTTAGTCTTATTTCAGGCCACTTAACTTTTGATTGAGCCGGGCAAGTACCCGATTAACATATCAGGTCTTAATGTACCGTTGATTGTGACAAATGTCAGAGAATTAAAGCAAAATCTATCGTGGGATTGATTTTTGATGATTTTTTGATGAGCTATGATTTAACACGTGAGTCAATGGGGGTCTGTAATACTCATGTGTTCCCTATACCGCGACTACACTTCAACACATTCGTTGCTAAGGCTGAGCGTCGTCTGCTAGAAATCAGTGATGGAATGCTTTAAACAGTTTTATACAATGAAATAGGTTATGTTTGACAACAGTTGTTCGGTATATAACTCGGCATTTAGTGCATTTATCGCTTACTATGATGAAATGACGCTTTCAAATGCATATTCAATGCTTATTATCATTTATCATGCAGAAATGCGAGTTTCTACTGCTAACAGGAGATCAGATCTGGTTGGTTTGAGAGTGTGAAATGAAATAAGTAGGGATTTTAAAATGATAAATAATTACTAATTATCATCAAGGATTCCCAATTTTAGTGTTAAGAGCACGCCGAGAAAGAAAGATGAACAAAACATTAAAATACATAAACTTGTCTCAGTCAGATGTGGATCGCGCACTTGAATACTATTCACTTCGTTGAAAGCTATATAAGCGCGGGGGGGGGGGGAGCTGAGTCGGGGTACACACCTCATCCTCCTGTCTTGTAAGCAGGGCGGGGTTGATGGTATATATCTATAGCACCCCCCCTCCAGCTCGTGAGTTATAATGAGGAATAGAGGCGATATGAGCACAAGAATTGCGTACACTCTTTGTTTGTTATCAATTTTCTTTTATTTACTTTGTTTATTTTTATGCGAATAAAAAAGGTAATAAATCACTTCGAACAAAATTAAACATGCTAACAAGAAGTTTTAACTCCACACAATATATATTTTAGCCCATTGATGGACATCAAACAAGTAGAACTTGTAGCTGCAATACCATAGCCTATAGGAAGCGCACAAATTATGTGAATGGAACACTGTATTTTTACATTAAAATGAGGGGCGTCTAATGAGACGTTTTCTTTTCTTTTAACGCGTTTAGTCAGATTAGGTATTGAATGCAAGGTATCAATCTTTTCAGGAGAACCCACTCTTTCTTTTGAGACCAAAATATTCAACTTTTCTTTGTTCGACCCTCAGTATACCGCGACTACACTTCAACACATTCGTTGCTAAGGCTGAGCGTCGTCTGCTAGAAATCAGTGATGGAATGCTTTAAACAGTTTTATACAATGAAATAGGTTATGTTTGACAACAGTTGTTCGGTATATAACTCGGCATTTAGTGCATTTATCGCTTACTATGATGAAATGACGCTTTCAAATGCATATTCAATGCTTATTATCATTTATCATGCAGAAATGCGAGTTTCTACTGCTAACAGGAGATCAGATCTGGTTGGTTTGAGAGTGTGAAATGAAATAAGTAGGGATTTTAAAATGATAAATAATTACTAATTATCATCAAGGATTCCCAATTTTAGTGTTAAGAGCACGCCGAGAAAGAAAGATGAACAAAACATTAAAATACATAAACTTGTCTCAGTCAGATGTGGATCGCGCACTTGAATACTATTCACTTCGTTGAAAGCTATATACGCGCGGGGGGGGGGGGGAGCTGAGTCGGGGTACACACCTCATCCTCCTGTCTTGTAAGCAGGGCGGGGTTGATGGTATATATCTATAGCACCCCCCCTCCAGCTCGTGAGTTATAATGAGGAATAGAGGCGATATGAGCACAAGAATTGCGTACACTCTTTGTTTGTTATCAATTTTCTTTTATTTACTTTGTTTATTTTTATGCGAATAAAAAAGGTAATAAATCACTTCGAACAAAATTAAACATGCTAACAAGAAGTTTTAACTCCACACAATATATATTTTAGCCCATTGATGGACATCAAACAAGTAGAACTTGTAGCTGCAATACCATAGCCTATAGGAAGCGCACAAATTATGTGAATGGAACACTGTATTTTTACATTAAAATGAGGGGCGTCTAATGAGACGTTTTCTTTTCTTTTAACGCGTTTAGTCAGATTAGGTATTGAATGCAAGGTATCAATCTTTTCAGGAGAACCCACTCTTTCTTTTGAGACCAAAATATTCAACTTTTCTTTGTTCGACCCTCAGTATAGGGCACATGAGAGTAATTCAACCGCGCGCAAAGCATGTCGGACAGGCGTAAGTAAAGATCACATGACTTTATTGATTAAAATAATTCATTAAAAATGGACAAAATGTTTGTATATCAAAATATAAATGATAGAAACAATGTCATGTTCATACTCTTTCATAATTAAGGCCTTTGGGGAGGCTAAACTGCATTTTTGTATTTCATTTTAATTATTATTACCCACAATGCAGTTCGGGTTTTTCTGGCGATGAACTGGCCGAAATTATGGTTAGTCTTATTTCAGGCCACTTAACTTTTGATTGAGCCGGGCAAGTACCCGATTAACATATCAGGTCTTAATGTACCGTTGATTGTGACAAATGTCAGAGAATTAAAGCAAAATCTATCGTGGGATTGATTTTTGATGATTTTTTGATGAGCTATGATTTAACACGTGAGTCAATGGGGGTCTGTAATACTCATGTGTTCCCTATACCGCGACTACACTTCAACACATTCGTTGCTAAGGCTGAGCGTCGTCTGCTAGAAATCAGTGATGGAATGCTTTAAACAGTTTTATACAATGAAATAGGTTATGTTTGACAACAGTTGTTCGGTATATAACTCGGCATTTAGTGCATTTATCGCTTACTATGATGAAATGACGCTTTCAAATGCATATTCAATGCTTATTATCATTTATCATGCAGAAATGCGAGTTTCTACTGCTAACAGGAGATCAGATCTGGTTGGTTTGAGAGTGTGAAATGAAATAAGTAGGGATTTTAAAATGATAAATAATTACTAATTATCATCAAGGATTCCCAATTTTAGTGTTAAGAGCACGCCGAGAAAGAAAGATGAACAAAACATTAAAATACATAAACTTGTCTCAGTCAGATGTGGATCGCGCACTTGAATACTATTCACTTCGTTGAAAGCTATATACGCGCGGGGGGGGGGGGGGGGGGGAGCTGAGTCGGGGTACACACCTCATCCTCCTGTCTTGTAAGCAGGGCGGGGTTGATGGTATATATCTATAGCACCCCCCCTCCAGCTCGTGAGTTATAATGAGGAATAGAGGCGATATGAGCACAAGAATTGCGTACACTCTTTGTTTGTTATCAATTTTCTTTTATTTACTTTGTTTATTTTTATGCGAATAAAAAAGGTAATAAATCACTTCGAACAAAATTAAACATGCTAACAAGAAGTTTTAACTCCACACAATATATATTTTAGCCCATTGATGGACATCAAACAAGTAGAACTTGTAGCTGCAATACCATAGCCTATAGGAAGCGCACAAATTATGTGAATGGAACACTGTATTTTTACATTAAAATGAGGGGCGTCTAATGAGACGTTTTCTTTTCTTTTAACGCGTTTAGTCAGATTAGGTATTGAATGCAAGGTATCAATCTTTTCAGGAGAACCCACTCTTTCTTTTGAGACCAAAATATTCAACTTTTCTTTGTTCGACCCTCAGTATAGGGCACATGAGAGTAATTCAACCGCGCGCAAAGCATGTCGGACAGGCGTAAGTAAAGATCACATGACTTTATTGATTAAAATAATTCATTAAAAATGGACAAAATGTTTGTATATCAAAATATAAATGATAGAAACAATGTCATGTTCATACTCTTTCATAATTAAGGCCTTTGGGGAGGCTAAACTGCATTTTTGTATTTCATTTTAATTATTATTACCCACAATGCAGTTCGGGTTTTTCTGGCGATGAACTGGCCGAAATTATGGTTAGTCTTATTTCAGGCCACTTAACTTTTGATTGAGCCGGGCAAGTACCCGATTAACATATCAGGTCTTAATGTACCGTTGATTGTGACAAATGTCAGAGAATTAAAGCAAAATCTATCGTGGGATTGATTTTTGATGATTTTTTGATGAGCTATGATTTAACACGTGAGTCAATGGGGGTCTGTAATACTCATGTGTTCCCTATACCGCGACTACACTTCAACACATTCGTTGCTAAGGCTGAGCGTCGTCTGCTAGAAATCAGTGATGGAATGCTTTAAACAGTTTTATACAATGAAATAGGTTATGTTTGACAACAGTTGTTCGGTATATAACTCGGCATTTAGTGCATTTATCGCTTACTATGATGAAATGACGCTTTCAAATGCATATTCAATGCTTATTATCATTTATCATGCAGAAATGCGAGTTTCTACTGCTAACCGGAGATCAGATCTGGTTGGTTTGAGAGTGTGAAATGAAATAAGTAGGGATTTTAAAATGATAAATAATTACTAATTATCATCAAGGATTCCCAATTTTAGTGTTAAGAGCACGCCGAGAAAGAAAGATGAACAAAACATTAAAATACATAAACTTGTCTCAGTCAGATGTGGATCGCGCACTTGAATACTATTCACTTCGTTGAAAGCTATATACGCGCGGGGGGGGGGGGGAGCTGAGTCGGGGTACACACCTCATCCTCCTGTCTTGTAAGCAGGGCGGGGTTGATGGTATATATCTATAGCACCCCCCCTCCAGCTCGTGAGTTATAATGAGGAATAGAGGCGATATGAGCACAAGAATTGCGTACACTCTTTGTTTGTTATCAATTTTCTTTTATTTACTTTGTTTATTTTTATGCGAATAAAAAAGGTAATAAATCACTTCGAACAAAATTAAACATGCTAACAAGAAGTTTTAACTCCACACAATATATATTTTAGCCCATTGATGGACATCAAACAAGTAGAACTTGTAGCTGCAATACCATAGCCTATAGGAAGCGCACAAATTATGTGAATGGAACACTGTATTCTTACATTAAAATGAGGGGCGTCTAATGAGACGTTTTCTTTTCTTTTAACGCGTTTAGTCAGATTAGGTATTGAATGCAAGGTATCAATCTTTTCAGGAGAACCCACTCTTTCTTTTGAGACCAAAATATTCAACTTTTCTTTGTTCGACCCTCAGTATAGGGCACATGAGAGTAATTCAACCGCGCGCAAAGCATGTCGGACAGGCGTAAGTAAAGATCACATGACTTTATTGATTAAAATAATTCATTAAAAATGGACAAAATGTTTGTATATCAAAATATAAATGATAGAAACAATGTCATGTTCATACTCTTTCATAATTAAGGCCTTTGGGGAGGCTAAACTGCATTTTTGTATTTCATTTTAATTATTATTACCCACAATGCAGTTCGGGTTTTTCTGGCGATGAACTGGCCGAAATTATGGTTAGTCTTATTTCAGGCCACTTAACTTTTGATTGAGCCGGGCAAGTACCCGATTAACATATCAGGTCTTAATGTACCGTTGATTGTGACAAATGTCAGAGAATTAAAGCAAAATCTATCGTGGGATTGATTTTTGATGATTTTTTGATGAGCTATGATTTAACACGTGAGTCAATGGGGGTCTGTAATACTCATGTGTTCCCTATACCGCGACTACACTTCAACACATTCGTTGCTAAGGCTGAGCGTCGTCTGCTAGAAATCAGTGATGGAATGCTTTAAACAGTTTTATACAATGAAATAGGTTATGTTTGACAACAGTTGTTCGGTATATAACTCGGCATTTAGTGCATTTATCGCTTACTATGATGAAATGACGCTTTCAAATGCATATTCAATGCTTATTATCATTTATCATGCAGAAATGCGAGTTTCTACTGCTAACAGGAGATCAGATCTGGTTGGTTTGAGAGTGTGAAATGAAATAAGTAGGGATTTTAAAATGATAAATAATTACTAATTATCATCAAGGATTCCCAATTTTAGTGTTAAGAGCACGCCGAGAAAGAAAGATGAACAAAACATTAAAATACATAAACTTGTCTCAGTCAGATGTGGATCGCGCACTTGAATACTATTCACTTCGTTGAAAGCTATATACGCGCGGGGGGGGGGGGGGAGCTGAGTCGGGGTACACACCTCATCCTCCTGTCTTGTAAGCAGGGCGGGGTTGATGGTATATATCTATAGCACCCCCCCTCCAGCTCGTGAGTTATAATGAGGAATAGAGGCGATATGAGCACAAGAATTGCGTACACTCTTTGTTTGTTATCAATTTTCTTTTATTTACTTTGTTTATTTTTATGCGAATAAAAAAGGTAATAAATCACTTCGAACAAAATTAAACATGCTAACAAGAAGTTTTAACTCCACACAATATATATTTTAGCCCATTGATGGACATCAAACAAGTAGAACTTGTAGCTGCAATACCATAGCCTATAGGAAGCGCACAAATTATGTGAATGGAACACTGTATTTTTACATTAAAATGAGGGGCGTCTAATGAGACGTTTTCTTTTCTTTTAACGCGTTTAGTCAGATTAGGTATTGAATGCAAGGTATCAATCTTTTCAGGAGAACCCACTCTTTCTTTTGAGACCAAAATATTCAACTTTTCTTTGTTCGACCCTCAGTATAGGGCACATGAGAGTAATTCAACCGCGCGCAAAGCATGTCGGACAGGCGTAAGTAAAGATCACATGACTTTATTGATTAAAATAATTCATTAAAAATGGACAAAATGTTTGTATATCAAAATATAAATGATAGAAACAATGTCATGTTCATACTCTTTCATAATTAAGGCCTTTGGGGAGGCTAAACTGCATTTTTGTATTTCATTTTAATTATTATTACCCACAATGCAGTTCGGGTTTTTCTGGCGATGAACTGGCCGAAATTATGGTTAGTCTTATTTCAGGCCACTTAACTTTTGATTGAGCCGGGCAAGTACCCGATTAACATATCAGGTCTTAATGTACCGTTGATTGTGACAAATGTCAGAGAATTAAAGCAAAATCTATCGTGGGATTGATTTTTGATGATTTTTTGATGAGCTATGATTTAACACGTGAGTCAATGGGGGTCTGTAATACTCATGTGTTCCCTATACCGCGACTACACTTCAACACATTCGTTGCTAAGGCTGAGCGTCGTCTGCTAGAAATCAGTGATGGAATGCTTTAAACAGTTTTATACAATGAAATAGGTTATGTTTGACAACAGTTGTTCGGTATATAACTCGGCATTTAGTGCATTTATCGCTTACTATGATGAAATGACGCTTTCAAATGCATATTCAATGCTTATTATCATTTATCATGCAGAAATGCGAGTTTCTACTGCTAACAGGAGATCAGATCTGGTTGGTTTGAGAGTGTGAAATGAAATAAGTAGGGATTTTAAAATGATAAATAATTACTAATTATCATCAAGGATTCCCAATTTTAGTGTTAAGAGCACGCCGAGAAAGAAAGATGAACAAAACATTAAAATACATAAACTTGTCTCAGTCAGATGTGGATCGCGCACTTGAATACTATTCACTTCGTTGAAAGCTATATACGCGCGGGGGGGGGGGAGCTGAGTCGGGGTACACACCTCATCCTCCTGTCTTGTAAGCAGGGCGGGGTTGATGGTATATATCTATAGCACCCCCCCTCCAGCTCGTGAGTTATAATGAGGAATAGAGGCGATATGAGCACAAGAATTGCGTACACTCTTTGTTTGTTATCAATTTTCTTTTATTTACTTTGTTTATTTTTATGCGAATAAAAAAGGTAATAAATCACTTCGAACAAAATTAAACATGCTAACAAGAAGTTTTAACTCCACACAATATATATTTTAGCCCATTGATGGACATCAAACAAGTAGAACTTGTAGCTGCAATACCATAGCCTATAGGAAGCGCACAAATTATGTGAATGGAACACTGTATTTTTACATTAAAATGAGGGGCGTCTAATGAGACGTTTTCTTTTCTTTTAACGCGTTTAGTCAGATTAGGTATTGAATGCAAGGTATCAATCTTTTCAGGAGAACCCACTCTTTCTTTTGAGACCAAAATATTCAACTTTTCTTTGTTCGACCCTCAGTATAGGGCACATGAGAGTAATTCAACCGCGCGCAAAGCATGTCGGACAGGCGTAAGTAAAGATCACATGACTTTATTGATTAAAATAATTCATTAAAAATGGACAAAATGTTTGTATATCAAAATATAAATGATAGAAACAATGTCATGTTCATACTCTTTCATAATTAAGGCCTTTGGGGAGGCTAAACTGCATTTTTGTATTTCATTTTAATTATTATTACCCACAATGCAGTTCGGGTTTTTCTGGCGATGAACTGGCCGAAATTATGGTTAGTCTTATTTCAGGCCACTTAACTTTTGATTGAGCCGGGCAAGTACCCGATTAACATATCAGGTCTTAATGTACCGTTGATTGTGACAAATGTCAGAGAATTAAAGCAAAATCTATCGTGGGATTGATTTTTGATGATTTTTTGATGAGCTATGATTTAACACGTGAGTCAATGGGGGTCTGTAATACTCATGTGTTCCCTATACCGCGACTACACTTCAACACATTCGTTGCTAAGGCTGAGCGTCGTCTGCTAGAAATCAGTGATGGAATGCTTTAAACAGTTTTATACAATGAAATAGGTTATGTTTGACAACAGTTGTTCGGTATATAACTCGGCATTTAGTGCATTTATCGCTTACTATGATGAAATGACGCTTTCAAATGCATATTCAATGCTTATTATCATTTATCATGCAGAAATGCGAGTTTCTACTGCTAACAGGAGATCAGATCTGGTTGGTTTGAGAGTGTGAAATGAAATAAGTAGGGATTTTAAAATGATAAATAATTACTAATTATCATCAAGGATTCCCAATTTTAGTGTTAAGAGCACGCCGAGAAAGAAAGATGAACAAAACATTAAAATACATAAACTTGTCTCAGTCAGATGTGGATCGCGCACTTGAATACTATTCACTTCGTTGAAAGCTATATACGCGGGGGGGGGGGGGAGCTGAGTCGGGGTACACACCTCATCCTCCTGTCTTGTAAGCAGGGCGGGGTTGATGGTATATATCTATAGCACCCCCCCTCCAGCTCGTGAGTTATAATGAGGAATAGAGGCGATATGAGCACAAGAATTGCGTACACTCTTTGTTTGTTATCAATTTTCTTTTATTTACTTTGTTTATTTTTATGCGAATAAAAAAGGTAATAAATCACTTCGAACAAAATTAAACATGCTAACAAGAAGTTTTAACTCCACACAATATATATTTTAGCCCATTGATGGACATCAAACAAGTAGAACTTGTAGCTGCAATACCATAGCCTATAGGAAGCGCACAAATTATGTGAATGGAACACTGTATTTTTACATTAAAATGAGGGGCGTCTAATGAGACGTTTTCTTTTCTTTTAACGCGTTTAGTCAGATTAGGTATTGAATGCAAGGTATCAATCTTTTCAGGGGAACCCACTCTTTCTTTTGAGACCAAAATATTCAACTTTTCTTTGTTCGACCCTCAGTATAGGGCACATGAGAGTAATTCAACCGCGCGCAAAGCATGTCGGACAGGCGTAAGTAAAGATCACATGACTTTATTGATTAAAATAATTCATTAAAAATGGACAAAATGTTTGTATATCAAAATATAAATGATAGAAACAATGTCATGTTCATACTCTTTCATAATTAAGGCCTTTGGGGAGGCTAAACTGCATTTTTGTATTTCATTTTAATTATTATTACCCACAATGCAGTTCGGGTTTTTCTGGCGATGAACTGGCCGAAATTATGGTTAGTCTTATTTCAGGCCACTTAACTTTTGATTGAGCCGGGCAAGTACCCGATTAACATATCAGGTCTTAATGTACAGTTGATTGTGACAAATGTCAGAGAATTAAAGCAAAATCTATCGTGGGATTGATTTTTGATGATTTTTTGATGAGCTATGATTTAACACGTGAGTCAATGGGGGTCTGTAATACTCATGTGTTCCCTATACCGCGACTACACTTCAACACATTCGTTGCTAAGGCTGAGCGTCGTCTGCTAGAAATCAGTGATGGAATGCTTTAAACAGTTTTATACAATGAAATAGGTTATGTTTGACAACAGTTGTTCGGTATATAACTCGGCATTTAGTGCATTTATCGCTTACTATGATGAAATGACGCTTTCAAATGCATATTCAATGCTTATTATCATTTATCATGCAGAAATGCGAGTTTCTACTGCTAACAGGAGATCAGATCTGGTTGGTTTGAGAGTGTGAAATGAAATAAGTAGGGATTTTAAAATGATAAATAATTACTAATTATCATCAAGGATTCCCAATTTTAGTGTTAAGAGCACGCCGAGAAAGAAAGATGAACAAAACATTAAAATACATAAACTTGTCTCAGTCAGATGTGGATCGCGCACTTGAATACTATTCACTTCGTTGAAAGCTATATACGCGCGGGGGGGGGGGGGAGCTGAGTCGGGGTACACACCTCATCCTCCTGTCTTGTAAGCAGGGCGGGGTTGATGGTATATATCTATAGCACCCCCCCTCCAGCTCGTGAGTTATAATGAGGAATAGAGGCGATATGAGCACAAGAATTGCGTACACTCTTTGTTTGTTATCAATTTTCTTTTATTTACTTTGTTTATTTTTATGCGAATAAAAAAGGTAATAAATCACTTCGAACAAAATTAAACATGCTAACAAGAAGTTTTAACTCCACACAATATATATTTTAGCCCATTGATGGACATCAAACAAGTAGAACTTGTAGCTGCAATACCATAGCCTATAGGAAGCGCACAAATTATGTGAATGGAACACTGTATTTTTACATTAAAATGAGGGGCGTCTAATGAGACGTTTTCTTTTCTTTTAACGCGTTTAGTCAGATTAGGTATTGAATGCAAGGTATCAATCTTTTCAGGAGAACCCACTCTTTCTTTTGAGACCAAAATATTCAACTTTTCTTTGTTCGACCCTCAGTATAGGGCACATGAGAGTAATTCAACCGCGCGCAAAGCATGTCGGACAGGCGTAAGTAAAGATCACATGACTTTATTGATTAAAATAATTCATTAAAAATGGACAAAATGTTTGTATATCAAAATATAAATGATAGAAACAATGTCATGTTCATACTCTTTCATAATTAAGGCCTTTGGGGAGGCTAAACTGCATTTTTGTATTTCATTTTAATTATTATTACCCACAATGCAGTTCGGGTTTTTCTGGCGATGAACTGGCCGAAATTATGGTTAGTCTTATTTCAGGCCACTTAACTTTTGATTGAGCCGGGCAAGTACCCGATTAACATATCAGGTCTTAATGTACCGTTGATTGTGACAAATGTCAGAGAATTAAAGCAAAATCTATCGTGGGATTGATTTTTGATGATTTTTTGATGAGCTATGATTTAACACGTGAGTCAATGGGGGTCTGTAATACTCATGTGTTCCCTATACCGCGACTACACTTCAACACATTCGTTGCTAAGGCTGAGCGTCGTCTGCTAGAAATCAGTGATGGAATGCTTTAAACAGTTTTATACAATGAAATAGGTTATGTTTGACAACAGTTGTTCGGTATATAACTCGGCATTTAGTGCATTTATCGCTTACTATGATGAAATGACGCTTTCAAATGCATATTCAATGCTTATTATCATTTATCATGCAGAAATGCGAGTTTCTACTGCTAACAGGAGATCAGATCTGGTTGGTTTGAGAGTGTGAAATGAAATAAGTAGGGATTTTAAAATGATAAATAATTACTAATTATCATCAAGGATTCCCAATTTTAGTGTTAAGAGCACGCCGAGAAAGAAAGATGAACAAAACATTAAAATACATAAACTTGTCTCAGTCAGATGTGGATCGCGCACTTGAATACTATTCACTTCGTTGAAAGCTATATACGCGCGGGGGGGGGGGGAGCTGAGTCGGGGTACACACCTCATCCTCCTGTCTTGTAAGCAGGGCGGGGTTGATGGTATATATCTATAGCACCCCCCCTCCAGCTCGTGAGTTATAATGAGGAATAGAGGCGATATGAGCACAAGAATTGCGTACACTCTTTGTTTGTTATCAATTTTCTTTTATTTACTTTGTTTATTTTTATGCGAATAAAAAAGGTAATAAATCACTTCGAACAAAATTAAACATGCTAACAAGAAGTTTTAACTCCACACAATATATATTTTAGCCCATTGATGGACATCAAACAAGTAGAACTTGTAGCTGCAATACCATAGCCTATAGGAAGCGCACAAATTATGTGAATGGAACACTGTATTTTTACATTAAAATGAGGGGCGTCTAATGAGACGTTTTCTTTTCTTTTAACGCGTTTAGTCAGATTAGGTATTGAATGCAAGGTATCAATCTTTTCAGGAGAACCCACTCTTTCTTTTGAGACCAAAATATTCAACTTTTCTTTGTTCGACCCTCAGTATACCGCGACTACACTTCAACACATTCGTTGCTAAGGCTGAGCGTCGTCTGCTAGAAATCAGTGATGGAATGCTTTAAACAGTTTTATACAATGAAATAGGTTATGTTTGACAACAGTTGTTCGGTATATAACTCGGCATTTAGTGCATTTATCGCTTACTATGATGAAATGACGCTTTCAAATGCATATTCAATGCTTATTATCATTTATCATGCAGAAATGCGAGTTTCTACTGCTAACAGGAGATCAGATCTGGTTGGTTTGAGAGTGTGAAATGAAATAAGTAGGGATTTTAAAATGATAAATAATTACTAATTATCATCAAGGATTCCCAATTTTAGTGTTAAGAGCACGCCGAGAAAGAAAGATGAACAAAACATTAAAATACATAAACTTGTCTCAGTCAGATGTGGATCGCGCACTTGAATACTATTCACTTCGTTGAAAGCTATATACGCGCGGGGGGGGGGGGGGAGCTGAGTCGGGGTACACACCTCATCCTCCTGTCTTGTAAGCAGGGCGGGGTTGATGGTATATATCTATAGCACCCCCCCTCCAGCTCGTGAGTTATAATGAGGAATAGAGGCGATATGAGCACAAGAATTGCGTACACTCTTTGTTTGTTATCAATTTTCTTTTATTTACTTTGTTTATTTTTATGCGAATAAAAAAGGTAATAAATCACTTCGAACAAAATTAAACATGCTAACAAGAAGTTTTAACTCCACACAATATATATTTTAGCCCATTGATGGACATCAAACAAGTAGAACTTGTAGCTGCAATACCATAGCCTATAGGAAGCGCACAAATTATGTGAATGGAACACTGTATTTTTACATTAAAATGAGGGGCGTCTAATGAGACGTTTTCTTTTCTTTTAACGCGTTTAGTCAGATTAGGTATTGAATGCAAGGTATCAATCTTTTCAGGAGAACCCACTCTTTCTTTTGAGACCAAAATATTCAACTTTTCTTTGTTCGACCCTCAGTATAGGGCACATGAGAGTAATTCAACCGCGCGCAAAGCATGTCGGACAGGCGTAAGTAAAGATCACATGACTTTATTGATTAAAATAATTCATTAAAAATGGACAAAATGTTTGTATATCAAAATATAAATGATAGAAACAATGTCATGTTCATACTCTTTCATAATTAAGGCCTTTGGGGAGGCTAAACTGCATTTTTGTATTTCATTTTAATTATTATTACCCACAATGCAGTTCGGGTTTTTCTGGCGATGAACTGGCCGAAATTATGGTTAGTCTTATTTCAGGCCACTTAACTTTTGATTGAGCCGGGCAAGTACCCGATTAACATATCAGGTCTTAATGTACCGTTGATTGTGACAAATGTCAGAGAATTAAAGCAAAATCTATCGTGGGATTGATTTTTGATGATTTTTTGATGAGCTATGATTTAACACGTGAGTCAATGGGGGTCTGTAATACTCATGTGTTCCCTATACCGCGACTACACTTCAACACATTCGTTGCTAAGGCTGAGCGTCGTCTGCTAGAAATCAGTGATGGAATGCTTTAAACAGTTTTATACAATGAAATAGGTTATGTTTGACAACAGTTGTTCGGTATATAACTCGGCATTTAGTGCATTTATCGCTTACTATGATGAAATGACGCTTTCAAATGCATATTCAATGCTTATTATCATTTATCATGCAGAAATGCGAGTTTCTACTGCTAACAGGAGATCAGATCTGGTTGGTTTGAGAGTGTGAAATGAAATAAGTAGGGATTTTAAAATGATAAATAATTACTAATTATCATCAAGGATTCCCAATTTTAGTGTTAAGAGCACGCCGAGAAAGAAAGATGAACAAAACATTAAAATACATAAACTTGTCTCAGTCAGATGTGGATCGCGCACTTGAATACTATTCACTTCGTTGAAAGCTATATACGCGCGGGGGGGGGGGGAGCTGAGTCGGGGTACACACCTCATCCTCCTGTCTTGTAAGCAGGGCGGGGTTGATGGTATATATCTATAGCACCCCCCCTCCAGCTCGTGAGTTATAATGAGGAATAGAGGCGATATGAGCACAAGAATTGCGTACACTCTTTGTTTGTTATCAATTTTCTTTTATTTACTTTGTTTATTTTTATGCGAATAAAAAAGGTAATAAATCACTTCGAACAAAATTAAACATGCTAACAAGAAGTTTTAACTCCACACAATATATATTTTAGCCCATTGATGGACATCAAACAAGTAGAACTTGTAGCTGCAATACCATAGCCTATAGGAAGCGCACAAATTATGTGAATGGAACACTGTATTTTTACATTAAAATGAGGGGCGTCTAATGAGACGTTTTCTTTTCTTTTAACGCGTTTAGTCAGATTAGGTATTGAATGCAAGGTATCAATCTTTTCAGGAGAACCCACTCTTTCTTTTGAGACCAAAATATTCAACTTTTCTTTGTTCGACCCTCAGTATACCGCGACTACACTTCAACACATTCGTTGCTAAGGCTGAGCGTCGTCTGCTAGAAATCAGTGATGGAATGCTTTAAACAGTTTTATACAATGAAATAGGTTATGTTTGACAACAGTTGTTCGGTATATAACTCGGCATTTAGTGCATTTATCGCTTACTATGATGAAATGACGCTTTCAAATGCATATTCAATGCTTATTATCATTTATCATGCAGAAATGCGAGTTTCTACTGCTAACAGGAGATCAGATCTGGTTGGTTTGAGAGTGTGAAATGAAATAAGTAGGGATTTTAAAATGATAAATAATTACTAATTATCATCAAGGATTCCCAATTTTAGTGTTAAGAGCACGCCGAGAAAGAAAGATGAACAAAACATTAAAATACATAAACTTGTCTCAGTCAGATGTGGATCGCGCACTTGAATACTATTCACTTCGTTGAAAGCTATATACGCGCGGGGGGGGGGGGGGAGCTGAGTCGGGGTACACACCTCATCCTCCTGTCTTGTAAGCAGGGCGGGGTTGATGGTATATATCTATAGCACCCCCCCTCCAGCTCGTGAGTTATAATGAGGAATAGAGGCGATATGAGCACAAGAATTGCGTACACTCTTTGTTTGTTATCAATTTTCTTTTATTTACTTTGTTTATTTTTATGCGAATAAAAAAGGTAATAAATCACTTCGAACAAAATTAAACATGCTAACAAGAAGTTTTAACTCCACACAATATATATTTTAGCCCATTGATGGACATCAAACAAGTAGAACTTGTAGCTGCAATACCATAGCCTATAGGAAGCGCACAAATTATGTGAATGGAACACTGTATTTTTACATTAAAATGAGGGGCGTCTAATGAGACGTTTTCTTTTCTTTTAACGCGTTTAGTCAGATTAGGTATTGAATGCAAGGTATCAATCTTTTCAGGAGAACCCACTCTTTCTTTTGAGACCAAAATATTCAACTTTTCTTTGTTCGACCCTCAGTATAGGGCACATGAGAGTAATTCAACCGCGCGCAAAGCATGTCGGACAGGCGTAAGTAAAGATCACATGACTTTATTGATTAAAATAATTCATTAAAAATGGACAAAATGTTTGTATATCAAAATATAAATGATAGAAACAATGTCATGTTCATACTCTTTCATAATTAAGGCCTTTGGGGAGGCTAAACTGCATTTTTGTATTTCATTTTAATTATTATTACCCACAATGCAGTTCGGGTTTTTCTGGCGATGAACTGGCCGAAATTATGGTTAGTCTTATTTCAGGCCACTTAACTTTTGATTGAGCCGGGCAAGTACCCGATTAACATATCAGGTCTTAATGTACCGTTGATTGTGACAAATGTCAGAGAATTAAAGCAAAATCTATCGTGGGATTGATTTTTGATGATTTTTTGATGAGCTATGATTTAACACGTGAGTCAATGGGGGTCTGTAATACTCATGTGTTCCCTATACCGCGACTACACTTCAACACATTCGTTGCTAAGGCTGAGCGTCGTCTGCTAGAAATCAGTGATGGAATGCTTTAAACAGTTTTATACAATGAAATAGGTTATGTTTGACAACAGTTGTTCGGTATATAACTCGGCATTTAGTGCATTTATCGCTTACTATGATGAAATGACGCTTTCAAATGCATATTCAATGCTTATTATCATTTATCATGCAGAAATGCGAGTTTCTACTGCTAACAGGAGATCAGATCTGGTTGGTTTGAGAGTGTGAAATGAAATAAGTAGGGATTTTAAAATGATAAATAATTACTAATTATCATCAAGGATTCCCAATTTTAGTGTTAAGAGCACGCCGAGAAAGAAAGATGAACAAAACATTAAAATACATAAACTTGTCTCAGTCAGATGTGGATCGCGCACTTGAATACTATTCACTTCGTTGAAAGCTATATACGCGCGGGGGGGGGGGGGGGGAGCTGAGTCGGGGTACACACCTCATCCTCCTGTCTTGTAAGCAGGGCGGGGTTGATGGTATATATCTATAGCACCCCCCCTCCAGCTCGTGAGTTATAATGAGGAATAGAGGCGATATGAGCACAAGAATTGCGTACACTCTTTGTTTGTTATCAATTTTCTTTTATTTACTTTGTTTATTTTTATGCGAATAAAAAAGGTAATAAATCACTTCGAACAAAATTAAACATGCTAACAAGAAGTTTTAACTCCACACAATATATATTTTAGCCCATTGATGGACATCAAACAAGTAGAACTTGTAGCTGCAATACCATAGCCTATAGGAAGCGCACAAATTATGTGAATGGAACACTGTATTTTTACATTAAAATGAGGGGCGTCTAATGAGACGTTTTCTTTTCTTTTAACGCGTTTAGTCAGATTAGGTATTGAATGCAAGGTATCAATCTTTTCAGGAGAACCCACTCTTTCTTTTGAGACCAAAATATTCAACTTTTCTTTGTTCGACCCTCAGTATAGGGCACATGAGAGTAATTCAACCGCGCGCAAAGCATGTCGGACAGGCGTAAGTAAAGATCACATGACTTTATTGATTAAAATAATTCATTAAAAATGGACAAAATGTTTGTATATCAAAATATAAATGATAGAAACAATGTCATGTTCATACTCTTTCATAATTAAGGCCTTTGGGGAGGCTAAACTGCATTTTTGTATTTCATTTTAATTATTATTACCCACAATGCAGTTCGGGTTTTTCTGGCGATGAACTGGCCGAAATTATGGTTAGTCTTATTTCAGGCCACTTAACTTTTGATTGAGCCGGGCAAGTACCCGATTAACATATCAGGTCTTAATGTACCGTTGATTGTGACAAATGTCAGAGAATTAAAGCAAAATCTATCGTGGGATTGATTTTTGATGATTTTTTGATGAGCTATGATTTAACACGTGAGTCAATGGGGGTCTGTAATACTCATGTGTTCCCTATACCGCGACTACACTTCAACACATTCGTTGCTAAGGCTGAGCGTCGTCTGCTAGAAATCAGTGATGGAATGCTTTAAACAGTTTTATACAATGAAATAGGTTATGTTTGACAACAGTTGTTCGGTATATAACTCGGCATTTAGTGCATTTATCGCTTACTATGATGAAATGACGCTTTCAAATGCATATTCAATGCTTATTATCATTTATCATGCAGAAATGCGAGTTTCTACTGCTAACAGGAGATCAGATCTGGTTGGTTTGAGAGTGTGAAATGAAATAAGTAGGGATTTTAAAATGATAAATAATTACTAATTATCATCAAGGATTCCCAATTTTAGTGTTAAGAGCACGCCGAGAAAGAAAGATGAACAAAACATTAAAATACATAAACTTGTCTCAGTCAGATGTGGATCGCGCACTTGAATACTATTCACTTCGTTGAAAGCTATATACGCGCGGGGGGGGGGGGGGGAGCTGAGTCGGGGTACACACCTCATCCTCCTGTCTTGTAAGCAGGGCGGGGTTGATGGTATATATCTATAGCACCCCCCCTCCAGCTCGTGAGTTATAATGAGGAATAGAGGCGATATGAGCACAAGAATTGCGTACACTCTTTGTTTGTTATCAATTTTCTTTTATTTACTTTGTTTATTTTTATGCGAATAAAAAAGGTAATAAATCACTTCGAACAAAATTAAACATGCTAACAAGAAGTTTTAACTCCACACAATATATATTTTAGCCCATTGATGGACATCAAACAAGTAGAACTTGTAGCTGCAATACCATAGCCTATAGGAAGCGCACAAATTATGTGAATGGAACACTGTATTTTTACATTAAAATGAGGGGCGTCTAATGAGACGTTTTCTTTTCTTTTAACGCGTTTAGTCAGATTAGGTATTGAATGCAAGGTATCAATCTTTTCAGGAGAACCCACTCTTTCTTTTGAGACCAAAATATTCAACTTTTCTTTGTTCGACCCTCAGTATAGGGCACATGAGAGTAATTCAACCGCGCGCAAAGCATGTCGGACAGGCGTAAGTAAAGATCACATGACTTTATTGATTAAAATAATTCATTAAAAATGGACAAAATGTTTGTATATCAAAATATAAATGATAGAAACAATGTCATGTTCATACTCTTTCATAATTAAGGCCTTTGGGGAGGCTAAACTGCATTTTTGTATTTCATTTTAATTATTATTACCCACAATGCAGTTCGGGTTTTTCTGGCGATGAACTGGCCGAAATTATGGTTAGTCTTATTTCAGGCCACTTAACTTTTGATTGAGCCGGGCAAGTACCCGATTAACATATCAGGTCTTAATGTACCGTTGATTGTGACAAATGTCAGAGAATTAAAGCAAAATCTATCGTGGGATTGATTTTTGATGATTTTTTGATGAGCTATGATTTAACACGTGAGTCAATGGGGGTCTGTAATACTCATGTGTTCCCTATACCGCGACTACACTTCAACACATTCGTTGCTAAGGCTGAGCGTCGTCTGCTAGAAATCAGTGATGGAATGCTTTAAACAGTTTTATACAATGAAATAGGTTATGTTTGACAACAGTTGTTCGGTATATAACTCGGCATTTAGTGCATTTATCGCTTACTATGATGAAATGACGCTTTCAAATGCATATTCAATGCTTATTATCATTTATCATGCAGAAATGCGAGTTTCTACTGCTAACAGGAGATCAGATCTGGTTGGTTTGAGAGTGTGAAATGAAATAAGTAGGGATTTTAAAATGATAAATAATTACTAATTATCATCAAGGATTCCCAATTTTAGTGTTAAGAGCACGCCGAGAAAGAAAGATGAACAAAACATTAAAATACATAAACTTGTCTCAGTCAGATGTGGATCGCGCACTTGAATACTATTCACTTCGTTGAAAGCTATATACGCGCGGGGGGGGGGGGGGAGCTGAGTCGGGGTACACACCTCATCCTCCTGTCTTGTAAGCAGGGCGGGGTTGATGGTATATATCTATAGCACCCCCCCTCCAGCTCGTGAGTTATAATGAGGAATAGAGGCGATATGAGCACAAGAATTGCGTACACTCTTTGTTTGTTATCAATTTTCTTTTATTTACTTTGTTTATTTTTATGCGAATAAAAAAGGTAATAAATCACTTCGAACAAAATTAAACATGCTAACAAGAAGTTTTAACTCCACACAATATATATTTTAGCCCATTGATGGACATCAAACAAGTAGAACTTGTAGCTGCAATACCATAGCCTATAGGAAGCGCACAAATTATGTGAATGGAACACTGTATTTTTACATTAAAATGAGGGGCGTCTAATGAGACGTTTTCTTTTCTTTTAACGCGTTTAGTCAGATTAGGTATTGAATGCAAGGTATCAATCTTTTCAGGAGAACCCACTCTTTCTTTTGAGACCAAAATATTCAACTTTTCTTTGTTCGACCCTCAGTATAGGGCACATGAGAGTAATTCAACCGCGCGCAAAGCATGTCGGACAGGCGTAAGTAAAGATCACATGACTTTATTGATTAAAATAATTCATTAAAAATGGACAAAATGTTTGTATATCAAAATATAAATGATAGAAACAATGTCATGTTCATACTCTTTCATAATTAAGGCCTTTGGGGAGGCTAAACTGCATTTTTGTATTTCATTTTAATTATTATTACCCACAATGCAGTTCGGGTTTTTCTGGCGATGAACTGGCCGAAATTATGGTTAGTCTTATTTCAGGCCACTTAACTTTTGATTGAGCCGGGCAAGTACCCGATTAACATATCAGGTCTTAATGTACCGTTGATTGTGACAAATGTCAGAGAATTAAAGCAAAATCTATCGTGGGATTGATTTTTGATGATTTTTTGATGAGCTATGATTTAACACGTGAGTCAATGGGGGTCTGTAATACTCATGTGTTCCCTATACCGCGACTACACTTCAACACATTCGTTGCTAAGGCTGAGCGTCGTCTGCTAGAAATCAGTGATGGAATGCTTTAAACAGTTTTATACAATGAAATAGGTTATGTTTGACAACAGTTGTTCGGTATATAACTCGGCATTTAGTGCATTTATCGCTTACTATGATGAAATGACGCTTTCAAATGCATATTCAATGCTTATTATCATTTATCATGCAGAAATGCGAGTTTCTACTGCTAACAGGAGATCAGATCTGGTTGGTTTGAGAGTGTGAAATGAAATAAGTAGGGATTTTAAAATGATAAATAATTACTAATTATCATCAAGGATTCCCAATTTTAGTGTTAAGAGCACGCCGAGAAAGAAAGATGAACAAAACATTAAAATACATAAACTTGTCTCAGTCAGATGTGGATCGCGCACTTGAATACTATTCACTTCGTTGAAAGCTATATACGCGCGGGGGGGGGGGGGGGAGCTGAGTCGGGGTACACACCTCATCCTCCTGTCTTGTAAGCAGGGCGGGGTTGATGGTATATATCTATAGCACCCCCCCTCCAGCTCGTGAGTTATAATGAGGAATAGAGGCGATATGAGCACAAGAATTGCGTACACTCTTTGTTTGTTATCAATTTTCTTTTATTTACTTTGTTTATTTTTATGCGAATAAAAAAGGTAATAAATCACTTCGAACAAAATTAAACATGCTAACAAGAAGTTTTAACTCCACACAATATATATTTTAGCCCATTGATGGACATCAAACAAGTAGAACTTGTAGCTGCAATACCATAGCCTATAGGAAGCGCACAAATTATGTGAATGGAACACTGTATTTTTACATTAAAATGAGGGGCGTCTAATGAGACGTTTTCTTTTCTTTTAACGCGTTTAGTCAGATTAGGTATTGAATGCAAGGTATCAATCTTTTCAGGAGAACCCACTCTTTCTTTTGAGACCAAAATATTCAACTTTTCTTTGTTCGACCCTCAGTATAGGGCACATGAGAGTAATTCAACCGCGCGCAAAGCATGTCGGACAGGCGTAAGTAAAGATCACATGACTTTATTGATTAAAATAATTCATTAAAAATGGACAAAATGTTTGTATATCAAAATATAAATGATAGAAACAATGTCATGTTCATACTCTTTCATAATTAAGGCCTTTGGGGAGGCTAAACTGCATTTTTGTATTTCATTTTAATTATTATTACCCACAATGCAGTTCGGGTTTTTCTGGCGATGAACTGGCCGAAATTATGGTTAGTCTTATTTCAGGCCACTTAACTTTTGATTGAGCCGGGCAAGTACCCGATTAACATATCAGGTCTTAATGTACCGTTGATTGTGACAAATGTCAGAGAATTAAAGCAAAATCTATCGTGGGATTGATTTTTGATGATTTTTTGATGAGCTATGATTTAACACGTGAGTCAATGGGGGTCTGTAATACTCATGTGTTCCCTATACCGCGACTACACTTCAACACATTCGTTGCTAAGGCTGAGCGTCGTCTGCTAGAAATCAGTGATGGAATGCTTTAAACAGTTTTATACAATGAAATAGGTTATGTTTGACAACAGTTGTTCGGTATATAACTCGGCATTTAGTGCATTTATCGCTTACTATGATGAAATGACGCTTTCAAATGCATATTCAATGCTTATTATCATTTATCATGCAGAAATGCGAGTTTCTACTGCTAACAGGAGATCAGATCTGGTTGGTTTGAGAGTGTGAAATGAAATAAGTAGGGATTTTAAAATGATAAATAATTACTAATTATCATCAAGGATTCCCAATTTTAGTGTTAAGAGCACGCCGAGAAAGAAAGATGAACAAAACATTAAAATACATAAACTTGTCTCAGTCAGATGTGGATCGCGCACTTGAATACTATTCACTTCGTTGAAAGCTATATACGCGCGGGGGGGGGGGGGAGCTGAGTCGGGGTACACACCTCATCCTCCTGTCTTGTAAGCAGGGCGGGGTTGATGGTATATATCTATAGCACCCCCCCTCCAGCTCGTGAGTTATAATGAGGAATAGAGGCGATATGAGCACAAGAATTGCGTACACTCTTTGTTTGTTATCAATTTTCTTTTATTTACTTTGTTTATTTTTATGCGAATAAAAAAGGTAATAAATCACTTCGAACAAAATTAAACATGCTAACAAGAAGTTTTAACTCCACACAATATATATTTTAGCCCATTGATGGACATCAAACAAGTAGAACTTGTAGCTGCAATACCATAGCCTATAGGAAGCGCACAAATTATGTGAATGGAACACTGTATTTTTACATTAAAATGAGGGGCGTCTAATGAGACGTTTTCTTTTCTTTTAACGCGTTTAGTCAGATTAGGTATTGAATGCAAGGTATCAATCTTTTCAGGAGAACCCACTCTTTCTTTTGAGACCAAAATATTCAACTTTTCTTTGTTCGACCCTCAGTATAGGGCACATGAGAGTAATTCAACCGCGCGCAAAGCATGTCGGACAGGCGTAAGTAAAGATCACATGACTTTATTGATTAAAATAATTCATTAAAAATGGACAAAATGTTTGTATATCAAAATATAAATGATAGAAACAATGTCATGTTCATACTCTTTCATAATTAAGGCCTTTGGGGAGGCTAAACTGCATTTTTGTATTTCATTTTAATTATTATTACCCACAATGCAGTTCGGGTTTTTCTGGCGATGAACTGGCCGAAATTATGGTTAGTCTTATTTCAGGCCACTTAACTTTTGATTGAGCCGGGCAAGTACCCGATTAACATATCAGGTCTTAATGTACCGTTGATTGTGACAAATGTCAGAGAATTAAAGCAAAATCTATCGTGGGATTGATTTTTGATGATTTTTTGATGAGCTATGATTTAACACGTGAGTCAATGGGGGTCTGTAATACTCATGTGTTCCCTATACCGCGACTACACTTCAACACATTCGTTGCTAAGGCTGAGCGTCGTCTGCTAGAAATCAGTGATGGAATGCTTTAAACAGTTTTATACAATGAAATAGGTTATGTTTGACAACAGTTGTTCGGTATATAACTCGGCATTTAGTGCATTTATCGCTTACTATGATGAAATGACGCTTTCAAATGCATATTCAATGCTTATTATCATTTATCATGCAGAAATGCGAGTTTCTACTGCTAACAGGAGATCAGATCTGGTTGGTTTGAGAGTGTGAAATGAAATAAGTAGGGATTTTAAAATGATAAATAATTACTAATTATCATCAAGGATTCCCAATTTTAGTGTTAAGAGCACGCCGAGAAAGAAAGATGAACAAAACATTAAAATACATAAACTTGTCTCAGTCAGATGTGGATCGCGCACTTGAATACTATTCACTTCGTTGAAAGCTATATACGCGCGGGGGGGGGGGAGCTGAGTCGGGGTACACACCTCATCCTCCTGTCTTGTAAGCAGGGCGGGGTTGATGGTATATATCTATAGCACCCCCCCTCCAGCTCGTGAGTTATAATGAGGAATAGAGGCGATATGAGCACAAGAATTGCGTACACTCTTTGTTTGTTATCAATTTTCTTTTATTTACTTTGTTTATTTTTATGCGAATAAAAAAGGTAATAAATCACTTCGAACAAAATTAAACATGCTAACAAGAAGTTTTAACTCCACACAATATATATTTTAGCCCATTGATGGACATCAAACAAGTAGAACTTGTAGCTGCAATACCATAGCCTATAGGAAGCGCACAAATTATGTGAATGGAACACTGTATTTTTACATTAAAATGAGGGGCGTCTAATGAGACGTTTTCTTTTCTTTTAACGCGTTTAGTCAGATTAGGTATTGAATGCAAGGTATCAATCTTTTCAGGAGAACCCACTCTTTCTTTTGAGACCAAAATATTCAACTTTTCTTTGTTCGACCCTCAGTATAGGGCACATGAGAGTAATTCAACCGCGCGCAAAGCATGTCGGACAGGCGTAAGTAAAGATCACATGACTTTATTGATTAAAATAATTCATTAAAAATGGACAAAATGTTTGTATATCAAAATATAAATGATAGAAACAATGTCATGTTCATACTCTTTCATAATTAAGGCCTTTGGGGAGGCTAAACTGCATTTTTGTATTTCATTTTAATTATTATTACCCACAATGCAGTTCGGGTTTTTCTGGCGATGAACTGGCCGAAATTATGGTTAGTCTTATTTCAGGCCACTTAACTTTTGATTGAGCCGGGCAAGTACCCGATTAACATATCAGGTCTTAATGTACCGTTGATTGTGACAAATGTCAGAGAATTAAAGCAAAATCTATCGTGGGATTGATTTTTGATGATTTTTTGATGAGCTATGATTTAACACGTGAGTCAATGGGGGTCTGTAATACTCATGTGTTCCCTATACCGCGACTACACTTCAACACATTCGTTGCTAAGGCTGAGCGTCGTCTGCTAGAAATCAGTGATGGAATGCTTTAAACAGTTTTATACAATGAAATAGGTTATGTTTGACAACAGTTGTTCGGTATATAACTCGGCATTTAGTGCATTTATCGCTTACTATGATGAAATGACGCTTTCAAATGCATATTCAATGCTTATTATCATTTATCATGCAGAAATGCGAGTTTCTACTGCTAACAGGAGATCAGATCTGGTTGGTTTGAGAGTGTGAAATGAAATAAGTAGGGATTTTAAAATGATAAATAATTACTAATTATCATCAAGGATTCCCAATTTTAGTGTTAAGAGCACGCCGAGAAAGAAAGATGAACAAAACATTAAAATACATAAACTTGTCTCAGTCAGATGTGGATCGCGCACTTGAATACTATTCACTTCGTTGAAAGCTATATACGCGCGGGGGGGGGGGGGGAGCTGAGTCGGGGTACACACCTCATCCTCCTGTCTTGTAAGCAGGGCGGGGTTGATGGTATATATCTATAGCACCCCCCCTCCAGCTCGTGAGTTATAATGAGGAATAGAGGCGATATGAGCACAAGAATTGCGTACACTCTTTGTTTGTTATCAATTTTCTTTTATTTACTTTGTTTATTTTTATGCGAATAAAAAAGGTAATAAATCACTTCGAACAAAATTAAACATGCTAACAAGAAGTTTTAACTCCACACAATATATATTTTAGCCCATTGATGGACATCAAACAAGTAGAACTTGTAGCTGCAATACCATAGCCTATAGGAAGCGCACAAATTATGTGAATGGAACACTGTATTTTTACATTAAAATGAGGGGCGTCTAATGAGACGTTTTCTTTTCTTTTAACGCGTTTAGTCAGATTAGGTATTGAATGCAAGGTATCAATCTTTTCAGGAGAACCCACTCTTTCTTTTGAGACCAAAATATTCAACTTTTCTTTGTTCGACCCTCAGTATAGGGCACATGAGAGTAATTCAACCGCGCGCAAAGCATGTCGGACAGGCGTAAGTAAAGATCACATGACTTTATTGATTAAAATAATTCATTAAAAATGGACAAAATGTTTGTATATCAAAATATAAATGATAGAAACAATGTCATGTTCATACTCTTTCATAATTAAGGCCTTTGGGGAGGCTAAACTGCATTTTTGTATTTCATTTTAATTATTATTACCCACAATGCAGTTCGGGTTTTTCTGGCGATGAACTGGCCGAAATTATGGTTAGTCTTATTTCAGGCCACTTAACTTTTGATTGAGCCGGGCAAGTACCCGATTAACATATCAGGTCTTAATGTACCGTTGATTGTGACAAATGTCAGAGAATTAAAGCAAAATCTATCGTGGGATTGATTTTTGATGATTTTTTGATGAGCTATGATTTAACACGTGAGTCAATGGGGGTCTGTAATACTCATGTGTTCCCTCTATGTATAGGAATCACTGAACTAGAAATACGTGGAAGTCGTGTTCACCCAAGCAAAACATCGCCGGCGAACTCGATAAGTCACGTGACCGCCGCCATTTTGCTAGGTCAATTGTTCGAGAACGCGCCGTAGAAGGCAATTGAAAGTATGTGCAAGATGCAATATGTTTTCTCTATAAATATAAAATTAATACTGATGTACTTAGTGTGGCAAAGTGTATTTTAATGTCAGTAAGCCAAGCATGTACAAACATATTTCTATATGCACAATGTACTGGGACCTGGTAATTCATGTAGTTTAAAAAAAGGGCTTAAATCAGGGTGACCAGATTTCAAAAAATGAAATACGGGACAATCGATAAAAAAAGATCATCAAAGAAGGCTACACAGTATTATACTTGTGAAAAAATATAAAGAATTGGAAGGGAGGGTGAACGAAAGAATGAAGGAGAGAAAGAAAAGAAATGAAATAAGAAAGAAGAAAGAAAAAAACGAAGGGGAAAATGAAGGGGGAAAATGAAAGAAAGTAAGAATAATTTAAAAGACGATGAAAGAAAGAATAAAAGAGAAAAAAAGGTTTCCGTCATTCTTTGAATTCATCGAATATAAAAAGAAAGAAAAAGAAAGAAAGGGAAGATGTGTGACAGACAAAATAAAGGTGAGAAAGAAAAAGTAAGAAAAAGAAGGGAAACAAAGAATGAAGGAAAGAAAAATGTTTTCATTCTCTGAAAGAAAGAAACAAAGAAAGAAGAAAACAGGAAGGGGGAAGGAAGGAAGGGAGGGAGGGAAAGAAAGAATTAGAAGGAAAAATAGAATAAAGAATGAAAGAAAGAATGAAAGAGAGGGAGGAAAGATTTGAGGGAGGAGAGAATGAGAAAAAAATAATGGAAGGAGAGAAAAAACGAAAAGAAATTAAAGGTGAGGAAGGGAGAAGGAAGTAAATAAAAAGGGCAGATAAGAGAAAGAAGGAAAGAAAGAAAATTAACACACAGACTGGATCAGGAAAGAAAGGTAGGAAATATTAAAAGATAGATGGAACAAAAAAAGCAAGCAGGAAGGATAGAAGGATGAAGAATAAAAATGAAAGAGGAAAAAGTTCAAACTTCAAACAAAAGCAATCCAATCATCTAACAGAAATGATAATGATATATTTGGTGTTTTTTAGATATAAATCTTTAAAATTTTGAAAAACTAAGTGGTTTAGAAATGAATAAAATTTCAAAGTGAAACATTGTCAACTTACAAATTAGAGGAAACAGCGCCGGCATCCTACACAACAAGACTCAAAACGAAAGCTTAAACAACTACATGTAGATCCAGTTATGAAAACTAAAAAAACTTGTTCCTCCTATTAAATCAGTAATCTGAGAATCTATAATATATGATCATAAAAACTTCCCGCCCGAAAAGAATCTGCTCCGATCCTACATGCATAGAGCCTGCCACACGAAGGCAGGAAGCCAGCTCGTTTGCAATGTAGGCCTATTGGGTTAGGATAAAAATCACCCGCAAAACTTTGCAAAAGTTTAGTTATCGATTTATTGTTGTCTCTGCTTCGTCATCTGTTATTTGATGAAAATTCGTCACTTTTAAATGTATCAACTACATTTTGTTCAATATTCTAAAAATACGGGACAGATAGGTGTCCCGGGAAGGGTTTGTCGGGACGCCGGGACAAAGGAGCAAAATACGGGACGATCCCGGGAAATACGGGACGTCTGGTCACCCTGGCAAATATTTGACAAGAGGTAGTGGTCTTTTTGTGCAATTTTTGACATGTGGAATATTTCATATATACTGACCAGGATATGCATATAATTATCTGGTATGTGAAAGTAAGCGAAATTTAGTGCCACAACTTTTTAAATGGAATTACCATTGCTATGCTTTTCTGATCTGTGCTCTAATTAGTAAACTTGTTAGAGTTGAATTTGTTTATCCATCACCCCTTCCTTTATGTAAAGGTGTATTGATGTATAAGCACATGTCGTGCAACATCCATGCTCTTCCAAATTAAATTTCATAAGAATTCAAATTATATTGTGCCCATTTTTATATACACTGTACTTAGTAGATATTTCATGGCTGAGCACACGAAGGTCCAACTTTGAAGGCTCATTAAAAGTAACAACCTTCTTGTCCTCAAACTTCTATCCAATTTTTCACCCTGAATGTGTGATTGAACAGTATGAGAGGGAGGGAAGGGAATATTTACTAAAAATTTATATAGAGAAAGTTGAAATGAGAAAGGCAAAATGGTAAAGATGCAGCCGGAGAGAAAACAAGAAACGGACGATCAACGAGAAGAGATGGAAAGAAGAGGAAGATCAAAGAGAGAGAGAGAGAGAAAGAGAAAGGGGGAAATGACGAGGAATGAGAAAAAGGTGAGGAGAGAAAGGCGAGACGAGAGGGAGATAAGAGGGCTTGATATAAGGGAGATGGGGAAATAAAAGAGAGATAAAAGGGGATATATAGAAAGGGAAGGTAAGAGAGAGAGAGATGAGAAAGAAGAGGAAAATCAGAGAGAAAGAAGCCAAAGAGAAAGGAAAAATAATAAAGAGGGAGATCGAGATGATATAAAGGGGAGAAATAAGAGAGAGAGGGGCATGAAAGTAGAAATGGAAGAAATAGAAGGGGATGGAGAAAAGGGAGGATAAGAGAGATGGACAGAAGAGGAAAATCAGAGAAAATGAGATGAGATGAATAGTTGAATGAGAAGGGAGGTTTTAAAAAAAAGCTAGAGAAAAGAGACATGATTTCTAATCGTTAAAAGATTTTTTTTTTTTAATGCAACCAGCTTGTAGGCCTTTATTGTTCAGACAAATTGTAGGCCTACTCAGAAAGCAAATTTGTTGTTGGGCCTTTCTTTGTCATATAGTGTGCGCGTGAAAAAGGTCGAGTTTTTATGATTTCATGTCTGTATGTTTATTCCCCTTTAATACAAAAATGTGACTTAATCAACATTTTCAGTTATGAAAGTATTCAATAACATATAGTTCATGATGTAACAAAGCAAACTAAAACTTTAAACAGCACAAGGAACACTTTCTTTGCGTTCCTTTCTCCCATCTGCCTTCACGCAGCATTTGTCGACTAGCCAGTATTGACCTAGCAAAATGGCGGCGCGCTCAGTCGAGCGTGAAGTCCGATGCTCTTCGTTGCCGCACTGCTTTGTGTACGTTGGGAATAGGGACACGTATTCCACGTATCTCTAGTTCAGTGATAGGAATGGCACAACCTTGCCATATAGGCACCATGAGCTCATAACAGATTCAGAGCTCAAGAACCAGTGACTAAATATATATTTCTTTATTCGGATCAAATATTTTCACAGAATGTTCTCGATGACATAATGCTAGTCCAAGGGTCTGTTGCAGAAAGAGATGCGTTTAAAAACAACTAAAAGTCAATTGCAAGTCACTAATCGTGTATCCCATTGGTTAAGAGTCAACGTTTTTATGAGTTACGTTTGATCGAAAGTCTTTCTGCAACGGGCCCCAGGTACCGAAGGGGTCATGTGCCTCGACATTTCCACCAATGAGGAGGAAGGAGCGAGATTGGTATGTGCGGTAAGGGCCACGCCCATGTCGTCTGTCCATTTTATTCTCCGTGTTTCTCACTGGTTTAATTTACTTAAACAACATCGAGCCGTTTGCTCCCACATCCATTCTTACTGGTTTAATTTAATTTAACATATTAGTAAATACTACCCACGCCCCAGGGGGGGGGGCGTAGCATTTCC
The DNA here is from genome assembly GCF_037042905.1 of Lytechinus pictus. Taxonomy (NCBI): domain Eukaryota; kingdom Metazoa; phylum Echinodermata; class Echinoidea; order Temnopleuroida; family Toxopneustidae; genus Lytechinus; species Lytechinus pictus. The sequence goes on along the minus strand of NC_087245.1, from coordinate 43,486,942 downwards.
TTGCTATCCCTGCATGTAGACACGCTACCCTTCTGCACTCTATAGTGCTTGTAGAATCAATCGGTGTCGTGAGAATCACACACAATCAGGTCTAATAATTATGCACAATGAAGTTTGAACGTGACACTAAATATGCGGGCTTATAGTGTGTTAAAATATCAAATGGAAAAAGGTTATAATATACGCCAGTGATGTTGACCTAACACCATGAATTCAATACTACAGCGTGTCCCTCGAAAAATGGCACTATAGTCGGGTGTAATATTAGAATTACGTCAATATATTGTTTATATTCTTTACGCCCGTAAACTACAATTCATTTCCTACAACAGGATTAAGTGTCATGTGTTATGATTCAATCATAACAAAGATCTAAGCATTTGTTCATTACACATCAGGAAATCTCTCCATCCAAGTTTTGTATTTAGTCAGGTTCAGCTAATAAGATTGTTATCTATTTACGCTGTATTTATTCACTTTCAGCCATGGGTGTAAATCTGCAAGGATTCCCTTTTTTCAGGACTTGGGGATGAATGAATATTCGTCCCCTCTGATTATTAGATGAGATCAAGATTTTATCATGGATTAAAAAATATAATCCTTCAGTTGGTCTATAATCAATCAATCAATTAATTTAATGTTTGATTAATCACGTTGATTCAAGATATCATGCCAATCTTCTTAAACATTCAATTTCCTTTTAAATTCAAGTATCGGTCGTAAGTTGTTGGCCGAAATCTAAATTGGAAAAAATAAATGAAGACGTGATGGTACTTTATTCAACGCAATAACGAAACTTGGATTGCGAGGTTTTCTGATGAAATCTGAAAGAAGGCTCATAGCTCTGTGTTTAATGAATCATATCGCATGAAATTCAAGCCAGTTGTATGAAAAAATAATAATTTACGATTATGAAAGTATATACAAGAGGATTTAGTAATTTTCACATTATACTCAAAGTGCCATTAACATTTATTTTTGTGGGACACGCTGTGATGTACAGTAGTTGGTGTGGTAGTCCCCTTTAAACACCGGCGGTGTAGTTCTAACAATACTGTTTTTGTAAAGAGCACACAAATAATTATTGTTGTGGTCGTTTGTTCATTATAAAAAACACTCCAAATCTGAAGAACAGAAAGTGGTTGGAAACATTGGCGGCGGAAGCCAAAAATTTTAGGGGGGACCACATACATTTTTTGACAAGTAAAAAAAGAAAAAAAGGTTATCAACCAAAAATTTTAAGGGGGACGCAGGAAAAAAAAATTGACAAGGAAAAAAAAAAAAGGTTATCGACAAATATTTTTAGGGGGGATCGTCCCCCCCCCCCCCGCTTCCGCCGCCTATGGTTGTAAACAAAGTCCTAGATCATTGTGAAAACCATTTCCGTTAAATCCACTTTTTATAAATATTAACAGTACAATGCGCCCTAAATTCAAAAGTTCATAGCGAAATATTATATCATCATTGGTGTCTGAGTGTACAACCAAAGCAAAGAGTCGTTTTAATTGTGCTGTTTTCCTTATAATGAGAATTGCGATTAAGTAATTGCAGTACATCCAGGGGGGCCGAGGGCCCCCCCCCCCCCCCTATTGGCGGATCAAAAAAAGGGGGGAAAGGGGGAAAGAAAGAAAAAGAGGGAGAAGAAGAGTGAATAGAATAAGATGAGGGGGAGAGTTGGAAAAGAAATATTTCACGTCACTATACAAAATCTTCGCTCGCGCTTCGCGCTCGAATTGCCTGTTAGGTGATTTACATATCTTGCTCAATATGGAGCTTAAAATATCAAGTTTTTAAGTCAATATATACAAAACATATTTAAGCTCGGAAATCGAACTTTCTTTATTTTGTTTGATTTTTAAAAAGTGCTCTGTAAAAATGTCAGTTTTTTTGTCTAAATATGAACATTTTCTGCTCGCGCTGCGCGCTCGCAAAAATTTGATTTGTCAGGTACCTATTGATTTCGTGTATTCCATAAAGTTCTCAAAATATCCTTAGTCAGGTCTGATTATCAAAACGCATCAGCAAGCGCTGCACGCTCGCATTTTGATTAGTGAGTTATGTATATTTCATTATTAGTTATTTAACAAACTACTTAAAAAATCAAAATTTCATGACAGTTTATAAAAAAATTTCGGCTCGCGATTTGCGCTCGCATTAATTGTTGAAAGATATTAACTCATGCATCTTATTCATAAATGTGCTTGAAATGTCCAGTTTTCAGGCCATAACATTAACAGATTTCGCGCTCTCGTTAGGCTTAGTAGATTAATAAATAAGACATTAATTCAATAATTGAATTGTCCCTTTTTTAAGAATGGAATATCGACAAGTTTCATCTCGCGCTCAGGAACAGGAATAGGAAAAAAGTCATCATTTTCATATGATGACAAAATGTCCTTAGAATGTCGCGGTCCTATGTCAAAACTCAAATTGAAAAATAATGAAAAATATTCGCTCTTTATGATGTGTGTGATCCATATCCACCTCACAATTTTCCTACAAAGTGCTTGAAATATAGAACTTATTGGCCCCTTTTCAGATCGGAATATCAAATATTTTAAGCTCGCGCTTCGCACTCGCTTTACTGATTTTCATGATAACAAATATGGATTTAGAATGCCCAGATTCTAGGTTTATTGATTTGAATATTCTAGGTTTATTGAATATAAAAAAAATTCTGCTCGCGCTTTGCGCTCGTATCATTAATGTATGAATATCACAAATTACTCATCATTTCCATGATTTACAAATCATGACTAGGGTGTCCCGTTTTTAGGTCAAAGTCTCGAATTTTTCCGCTCGCGCTCGCATTATTTGATTATATATCTATCCTGTTCACGATAAAATAAAGTGCTTAGAATTTCCATTTTTTAGGAAAACATTTCAAAAAAATTCAGCTCGTGCTTCGCGCTCGCATTATTTGATTGTTGAAATATGTAAGATTTCCATGGCAAGCAGTACTTTTTAGGTCCCTTTTCGATCAGATCAAAACGTATAATAAAAATTCCTGCTCGCGCTTCGCGCTCTCAGTAATGATTAAGTTGCATATACATCTTGCTTAGGATCACAAACATTGCCCGGAATGTTCAAATTTTAGGACAAAATACATAAAATAAAAAATAGCTCGCGCTTCGCGCTCGCACTTTTTAGATAAGGCTTATGATATTATTTGTATTTATGTTGATTTGTAAGAATAAAGCTAAGAAGTGGCTTTTAGGACTATCTCTTCAATAAAAAGAACAAAAATCAACTTCGATCGGGGAAAATGTGGCTGAAATTTTCCGCCGCCCCCCCCCCCCCTATTGGCGAATGCTGGAGCCGCCCTTGCAGTATACTCGGGAGAGCAAGGCATACATGATATAAAGTCCAATAAGCAATTCTGGTAGTGTGCCTGTGACAAGAGATTAGCCAATCTCTTGTCTCAGGCACACTGGTCTCATTTTAGAGCAATATCGAGAAATGTATATTGACAATATCCATTGTATTTTGGTAAAAAGTTAATTTTTCCATACAAATTTAAAGATGACCGTCATAATTGCAAATTTTGAGTGGTCACCTGCAATGAAAACGTATTCATTTACTAGACACTTTGGTTAGTATACATCTTTTTAATGGTTAATCTTTGTTTCTGCATTGATACACCGGGAAAAAAATTAGACCAACTGGTTATTAGACGAAATGGTAATAGACGATATGGTGATTAGACAAAGTGATCATTGGACCATATGGTTATTGGACTAAATGGATGTTAGACGAAATATTGATGGACGGAATGGCATTAGACTAAATGAAGTTAGACGATGTGGTGAGAGGACGAGTTGGCAGTGGACGAATTGGCAATTTACCTTCAGATCGGAATGAAATTTCTCAGCTCGCGCTCGCATATATATATATATATATATATATATATATATACATGTATATACATATATATGATCGGCATTAGTGTTCACAGCGTTGGTAATGGTTCAACAGCATTTCAAAAGAAATATATAACCTCCGAGGGCGACATGGCCCAGGGAAGCGAGGTTGCATGCTAGGGGTGCTGTGTGTATTATTCTCTGTAAGCAGCACGGGCAGAATCCCCTGGAATTCTGGTAGGTGTGAAAAAAATGATAAATGTAACAAAAATGATATTTTTTTTATTGAAACCCTTCTTTTTTATTGTCAAATTTTTTAGGAGCAAAATGACCTTCATTTTTCAGTGCACCTTTTTTAATTTGTTTTTTGCTTGTCAAATTTACATCAGAACCCCCAGTCAAAAAAATCGTTCCCAGGGCCCTCATCCTCATTTGTAAACTATTTTGTTACGCATGAAGCATGTTTAATATAAATTGCCTGGTAGGCTATGCCGAAAATTAAATAGATTTCGGATAATGAAATAAAATGAAAAATGAGACGCGATAGTAACAGCTCGTAATTCATGATGCCATAGCATGGTCATACAACAATGTGGTTCTGGAATATAAATATTTTTCCTTTGAAATCATTCAGGAGGCAAATACCAATCAATTATACTTCCATGTTCGTCCCTTTAAGTCGATGAGAACCACATTTTAATTTCCAAAGTGACCCCTCCCCTTGAAAACGAATTACATACTATTTCATTTAAGTAATAGAAATTGCATTACTTGTTATTTCAAATCAGAATTTCTCTTAATTCAACTCATAAACATTTAAGGCCTTAATACTTTACCCGATCTGAATTTGATATGAACCGACCGTGGACTTGCAGAAGTGATAACGTGACTATTCAGAGACAGCAACAGGGATGTGAAATATTTGCGGTTTGCAAAGTCTCATCAAACTATCGGGATTAAAATATTAATCATATACTTTAATTTAGCATTTAATCTATTAGTGAGATATACCTCCTCCTTATGAGTCCCTGCAGAACAGTTCTTAAAATGTCCCTTCGTGCTAGCATTAGTTGTGTTAGTCAGGTTCACTATGTTCATATTTGGGCCTTCGCCGGATTTTTTGGAGAAATTGAAAACTATACATTTTTGGAAAGGTTATTGTATGAGGAATCAGAATAACAATGTTTCCATTTGCAACGTGACCTATATGGCCGCCATCTTGGATTTTTCAAAATGGCCGCCCAAAACAGGGATTTCGACAATATCTCAGCTTCCAAGTAACCAATGAACATGGTTTTGACTCCTAAACCACCATTTCTGAGGTCAAGGAATCTATTGCAATCAAAATAATTAACTTTATTCAAGAAATAAAATCATTTTCATGATATTTTCTGTCTTTTTCTACGTATTTCCAGACTCGAACACATAATTACAAATTAAGCAACCTGAATACCTTTCAATAAGGGAGATGTTAAACCAGTGTGTCACACATGCTTTTTCTAATCATTTATCATGTGTTTCAGGTTACGTGACCAAGGTCATAGGTCGCTTAGGGTCACTGAACTTTGACCATGTTTGGGTAAATAACCAAGGTTAAATTTTTGAAAGGTCATAGTAAACTAGAGAGGATATGGGTAATAAAGTATCATAGATCATTTTGCATGAGTTTCAAGTCACATGATCAAGGTCAAGGGTCATTTAGGGTTAATGCACCTTGACCATGTTGTGATTTCACTACCTAAAACTTAAAGCATCGCTAAGACTGATTTTTCAAGCTAGACCTAATTTTCGCAAGTCCCTATTCTAAAAACGTCCATATAATGTTCATCAAGTGTCAGCAAATGGATAAATGACTTTCAGTTCTCCATGTGAAGGTCAGTGGTCAATAGGGGGTCAAAATTGAAGAAATTAAAAAAGAGATTAGATCAGACTGTGGATTTTAACATGTTTGAAATTATCAATCAGTATTGAGTTAAAGAGGTATATTATGATAAACAGGTATCTGGAATTCAATTACAAAGATTTCAGGTTACTGGGTCAAGGTCAAGGGTCATTTTGGATGTATTAATTTGGATAAGAATATATATTTTGCTCATATTCTGTAACTACTTCATCACAGTAAATCAAACTTTTATAAGATCTTTTTTGGATCACAAATGTTATCAATGAAAGGATTTTTTTTCAGTCAAGGTAAAAGGTCAATTGAGGTCAATGAACTTTGGATGTAAGATAAAGTTCCTTTCTCTTTTTTGAAAAATCATTCATTTGACACGAATGGTATTTGTTTTTTTTAAGTCAGCACTGGTGCTATATTGAATTATTTGGTTCATGTGATGCTGTCAGAAGCGTTCCGAGTTGTTTAAGTTGAAAACAATATTCCCCAAAATAACCTTTCACCTCCTACTGACCTGAAATTTCATTCATCTATTTACTTGATAACTTTTTTTCATGAAATATGTCCTTCCACTTTCAAAGTTATGTTGACACTTTAAAACCTCACATTGGTTAAGACTTAAATGTTGATACCACGAACATGGTCAAAGTTCATTAACCCTAAATAATATTTGGCCTTGATCACGTGACAGCCTGAAACTCATGGAGGTAGATCAGTGATACTTCATTACCCATATCATGTTGTGGTATCAAAATTTCAATCTTAACCAAGGATTAGTTTTTGAAATGTCATCACAACTCTGAAAGTACAATGACTTATTTCATGAATATTACGTATAATATTTATCAAGTAGGCATGTCACTAAATCGACTGGCTTGTCTGGTCACTTAGGTTACTTAGAGAAGACCAATGGTCATTTGGTGTCAATAAATTGTCAACTTAAACTAAGTTAAATTCTGACAGATCGCCTGCACTACACAATCAAATAAACATGTAGCAGCAGCAATGACTTTGTAAAGAACTACCCTACTTATAAGATGAATTTGTATTTTCTTTTAAGAAAAGAGAGACCCCCATTTATTTGCTAATAAATTTTATTGACTTCAAATTACCTTCGACCTTGACTTAAAACATTCTTTTCAATTCATGTCATTTTTTATATCCAATATACCGGTTGATGCAAACAAGTTTCATTTATTGTTATAAGGTATTTTTCAGGTTATTAACAAAATATTAATACTTATGCAAGTTAATTGATCTGACATGACTTTTGACCTTGTACCAGTAACATGAAGTTATTCTCATCTATTCTCATCTCATTTCTGATATCTTATAACCGTTATATGCATGTTTATCCTGACTGATAATTTCAAAAATTGGTCTAAACATGAATAAAATCCTAACCCTTTTAAAATATTCTTATTTAGTTGACCCCCGATTGACCTTTAACCTTCGCTTAGTAGCCCGAAAGTCATTCATCGATTTACTGATGGCCTACTTGATTACCTTTATATGAAAGTTAAATCTTAACCTTGCATAAGTTGTATTTTGGTAATTAGTGAAACAACAACATGGTAAAATTGCGTTAACCTTTGACCTTGTCCTTGATCATGAGCCCTCAAACTGATGCAACATAATCATTGATACTGTCTTTATTACCCGTATTCCTCTCTAGGTTATGGTGACCTTTCAAACACTTAACATTGGTTAAGATTTCAAGTTGATACCCAGACGTGGTCAAAGTTCATCAACCCTAAGTGACCTTTGACCTTTCTCATGTAACCTAAAACACACGATAAATGATTATAAAAATAATGTTTGACACATTGGTTTAACATTATCCTTACTGAAAGTTATGTTTAGGTCACTTAATTAGCAATACTTAATTTGGACTTTAATGTGTGTTTGAGTCTGTAAATACATAGGAAAAGACCAAAAATATCATTAAAATTATTTTCTTTCTTGATAAAAGTTGATTATTTTGATACCAACAGATTCCTTAACCCCATAAATGGTTGTTTAGGTGCCAGAGTCGTAATTCTAGGTTACTTAGAAGCCGAGATATTGTCAAAACCCCTGTCTTTGGCGGTCATTTTGTAAAAACTCCAAGATGGCGCCCGGCCATGTAGGTATCGGGGCAAATGGAAATATTTTTATTCTGATTCCTTATACAATAACCTTTCCAAAAATGTATAATTTCAATTTCTCAATAAAATCCGGCAAAATTACACAGTGAAACTGACTATTTGGTTAAATACATAATCTTGTAAATGATTGTAAAAAGTGCTCAGAATGTTCACTTTCCAATGATGTCAGGAATAATTCTGACATGATATATCTCAATATTTATTATTAAGGCTATATGAGATGAAAATTTGAATCGCCCCACCTTCCCTCCCCCTTGACATAGGGTAAATCCACCCCCCCCCCTCATCCTCTCCTGTAGGCTCGTATGTGTCCACCCTAGTGTGAATATTTTATACGCTACCACATGCGACAATATATAACATATGAACAAAATCTAATAAATGGATTTATCAATATTGATATCTTAGTTTTAATTGTTTAATCTTAGTATATAATGTAATATATGCGAATAAAATTCACAAACACCTCTTAAGTTTGCCGAGAACGGGTAGGACCGTATTGAGAGCAACTTTTCAACTCTTGCAATATTCCGTTAAATCTACATGTATATATACGTAGGCCTATATATCACCCAACTGCATTTACTATATTACGTATTGTTTATCTATATTTCTGGATTTATTTGTCGATGAATGGACACTTCATCTCATGAGTGTGTATAATGAAGAAATTAGTATTATCTTGTTGGGTTGTTACTTCGCTGTCATGTTTTGAGCATTAAGAGGATTTGGCACACTGTAAAAACTGTGGTGTTAAAACTGACAACAGTTGGTGTTGATAGAGGACCACACCCTGAGGTGTTAGATTGAAAATAACACCAAAGAGTGTAAATGTAACAACCGAAGGTGTTGTAATAACACCTATAGGTGTTAATTTAACACTGTCAATTTAACACCGTCCGGTGCAAAATAACTGTTGTGGTCCTCCATGTACACCGGTTAATACAACAGTGTGCATAAACTGCTCTAAACGGATCACATTCATGTACATTTATATGATTATTTTCTTCAATTTGTCTTGTGTATGCCGCAATAAATTCGTTTCAAGAAATACAAGCATTATTATCAGTATTATTATTTATTCGACAAAGAAAAATATATTTCAGTACAAACAACACAAAATAAGAAATATATCACCCATTCGAATGCCACGGACAGAAAACGTAACTAAATTACTGTGGCATAAAGCCTCCTGTCCAATCCCAATGGTTAATTTAAAATAAATATTTACTGAACAATAATGAAGTACTAGTAATATAAAAGGGTGTAACGTGCGACATGAGTGATCGAAAACAATAATGTGATATAGATAATATAAAACTATATGAGTGAATTATTGGCGAAATATAAGTGATAACCGTACCCCCTCCTCAGTTAAGGAAAAGTAAAAATGTAATAGGTAAAGGAATTATAAGCACATCTATCATGGTATAATCAATAGTAAATAGCGTATAATCATTGATTATATACAATCATTCCAATTTGCATCAGAACTCATTGCATTCAGATGTCCGCTGTATATAGGTCCAAATGAGGATTGGAAAAGGTTCAATACACAAGCGATCTAATGTCTATCATTCAATGGAAATTATCCACCATTATATTATATGAATAAAATAATCGATGTCTATATGAATTCACATGTATTTTGTTCGTGTTGGCTCCGTGCTTCTCGATCGTTGACTTTTTCATGAGCCCATCTTTTCCCCCGATTTCCCTCAGCAGTATTCACACAACAATAGCTATCTTAATCTATTCTATATTATTTAGATATACCTGTATAGCTTAGAATCCCTTATCTGCATATATTAGTCTAGTCAAGAATAATATTCTCTTATATACCACCAGGTTTGTATCTTTACAGTGACACACATCCATATACACATGGGCGTACAGGTGCCCCCCCCCCCCCAAAAAAAAAAAAAGAGAGAGAGAGAGAGAGAGAGAGAGAAAGGACAGAAAAGGGAAGGGATAAGCGTGAAATATACTATTTTCTGAATATTATGTTAAAATCTATCACAAACTTGGATATTTGTAATAAAAATGTCAAAATTTTTGCTCGCTCGCTCGCAACGTCTTATTAATTATACGCCATATTGAGCCCCATCAATTTGTTGGCTCATTACACCACTGCACTATGTACATTTATAAAGTACCAGTAACATTCCATTACTCATTCATACATAATGGATAGACCTACAATAATGTGCTCATCGTGAGGTAGGTACCAGTTTCAACAAATTATACAAAATAGAGTCAAAGATGACTTTAATTCTGCGGGTACTTTAGGTACCGGTAGTGTATATTTTTGACGGTATTCTGCTGAATCATTCTAAAAGTAGGTTCATTACTCGAGATATCGGCAAGGCGGCTTGTAGGACTGAGCCATAGGTAGGGTATTTGTAAATTTTATTGATGAACAGGATACTCATGGAATAAGACATAAAACTGCCGTTTCAGAGAGCTTTTCTTATAGTCTTTTTCTATATCCATCATGTTCGTGTCAATTGGGTTACAAGATATCACACGCTAAATAACGGCGGACATTCTAACGCTTCAACTTTCTACCTTTGCTAACTACGTGGTCATAGACCAAACAGTCCCTTATTACCGTCACTGCGTTAAGGTCTCATGTTCTTCAACTAGACTCTTATTATTAAAGAAGATTCGAAGGATTTGATCTGCATTTTCATTATTACATCTGCGCCATTTCATTTTTAAATACAACAAGTTGAAAATTCCTTTGCTGAAAGAAGGCGTTTGCAGCGCCTTGGCTGACATGGATCGCAGACTGGAAGAGTTACCTCTGCTGGGGAGAGACAACCTCAAGAACAATGGAATCCCGCGACATCGTAATCATTCGTCGATCACCGTTCCACCGCAGTCACAGCTTACACTGTCATGGAAGGATCTGGTGGTCAACCACCATCCCTCTCGCGGGATCATGGGCCGACTACGGAGGGAAAAACCGCCACCGATGAAAAGGATTTTGAAAGGAGGTGAATGTTCTCATTTTTATATTGATACATTTTTTCCTTATCCCGCGTTGGCTTTTGCGTAGGCTAAAGTGTTGTGTAATGTTTCTCCGCATGTATTACTTTTTACAAACTTTTGTATTCTGATAGGAAATGATCGAAATCATATCACGAAAAAATAATATTTCAGCATCATATTTACTCTTTACTTACTCTTTCGGACAAGCGTTAACAGTTTTCCACACACAATAACAGCCTAATAAATTGATAGAGGCTCAATAATGCGAATTATATTAGAGTTTCATCCGACATTCCTTTGAATAATTGGCCAATGTAACGACCGTTTTGTTTTTTTTCCACCGATAATAATGTATTTTGCATTACAGTATATGTAGTGCCCTCTCTCACAATGTTTTTGTAAGGGTTATTCTGTGAATCCTAAAAAAAATCTCAGCATTTGTCCCTCAAATCAATCAGACTTGATTTTAAACACCGGGCCTCATTAGCGAGTATCGCACCGGGACGCAAAACAAATTAAAGAACACGGGGAAAAAATCGAAAATGCAATACAAATCACGGCCACTGGGAGGTCTTTGTCGAAAATTTGTGAACTGAAACAGCAGATCGTCCGGATCTGAAGAAAATTGCAAATATTTCGTTTGTTCACAATCCAGGAGGAAACTATTGCTTTGATTCACCAATTTTCGACAAAGACCTCTTGGTTGCTCGTTGCTATGGAAGGCTTTTGCCAAAACATTTTGTATGTTTTTGAAAGCCTTCTGCGTGACAGTGCGAAAACCACCTTTTATTAAAAAAAGGTGAATAGAATAATTCGTCTCGAGATGCTCATGGCTGAAAAGTGCCCACCTGTCGAAACTGAAATGCACATCGCGAGTAGTCTATTGTTCACTCATATAGGCACATTCCATAATGTTCAAATTGAAGTAGATATAGGAGAATGAATTAAAAGGCTACGAATAAACCTAAAGGAGCACCTCTGTTACAATGCGAATGCTTATCAAAATTTACAAAAAGAAAGACTTATCCATGTGTTGAATAATAAGACGTAATTTTTGTCATGTGGGCTTACTCGAAACTGGTTTATTTCATATATTAGAGATTGTGGCACCTTGAACCTTAAAGGGATGGTCCGGGCTGAAAATGTTTATATCTAAATACATAGAGTAGAATTCACTGAGCAAAATGCCGAAAATTTCATTGAAATCGGATAACAAATGATAAAGTTATTGAAGTTTAAAGTTTAGCAATATTTTGTGAAAACAGTCGTCATGAATATTCATTAGGTGGGCTGATGATGTCATATCTCCACTTTCCGTTTTCTTACACATGTATGTTATTACATAAAATCATATTTTTTTCATTATTTCATACTTGTGTGTATAATATGTCTCCCTTATAATGAAATAAGTTGCAGCAATAAATATCTAATGCACTAAATCAGTTGTCAATCTCATTTTCCTAGTTCTTGGATGAAAAAATTTGAATAAACCTAATTTCATATAATAAAATACAAAAGAACAAGTGGAGATGTGACATCATCAGTCCACCTAATGAATATTCATGACGACTGTTTTCACAAAATATTGCTAAAATCTAAAGTTCAATAACTTTGTTATTTGTTATCCGATTTTGATGAAATTTTCGGCATTTTGCTCAGTGAATTCTACTCTATTCATTAAGCTATAAATACTTTCGGCCCGGACCATCCCTTTAAGGCCTGGTCCCACTGGCCGTCAGAAACAAAACGTACTCATAACGGATACAGCGGACATGCAAAATTTCGGGTTGGCTCCATCCCGCGTTTTCATCCGCTCCAGACAATGGACAAAATGGGCAAACATAAAGGCTTGGTTCCACTGCACTTACGGATGCAGAGAGGATGTAAAACGTTTAAAGAATCTTGCCATCCGTTGGAAAACATTATGTATCCGTTGTGTACTCTTTGCATACGTGTTTCATACGCTCTACAGTGCGCCCCCCCCCCCTACAAAAAAAATATATACACTTTTGAAATGGCTGCCAAATAAAAAATATATCACTTTGGGGGGAAAGACTTATATATATGGAAAGCCAATAAAGTCAATTTTTAAATGACACCAACAAGTTGGAAAATTAGTCATGCGTGAGCGAGCACTGCCCACTGAAACAAAGGGTATCAAAATTAGCCTGGGCCGGAATTAGACTTCCAATTTCTTTCAGCTTTATATTTTGTTTGGAACTTGCAAAGTTGAGGGTTTTGTGATGAATTAATGATCAATTGTGATCAGTTTGTTGTTTGAGTTACATGTATGAAATTGAAATTTAATGCATGAGTGATCATGAATTGCAATTTTCAGTGCAGCATTTTGACTTTATCATGTGGATCTCAGCAATGTGTTCATGAGAGTCAGGAGAATAAGGGGTAAGATAGGACTTAAGTAGGTGAAGTACGTGGATGGGATAAAGGTCAACAAAACATATAGCAACCCCTCCTCCATCTCTACCCCCCCCCCCCCCACTTCTCTCCTGAGAGACTAAGCTTGGCTAGGCTGAGCAGGAATTAGCCTTGCTAGTTTTTTTAGAGGTTAGTCCTTTGGAACTTGCAAAGCTACGGTGTTATGCTAAATTAAGGAGTGAGAAAATCTTTGGTTAGGCAGATTTCATGAGTTATCAAATTGAAATTTATGCATGAGTGAACAGGAATTGTAATTTTAGTGTAGCATATTCATCATGTGGACCTCAGTAGTGTGTTTGTGAGAGTCAGAGTAATGTGATGGTACCCGTTACAAGCAAGAGGGCGAGATATGGTAAGACTTGGTTAAAAGAGCATTCCTCATCTTTGTGTCCTTTTACAAAATAAAAGTCATAATGTTCCCTACCCCCTTCACCTCCATTTCCCCGGCTCCTTCTCTCTCTCTCTCTCACTTCCTGGATTGTAGCCTATTCAAAACTTAACTGCCAAGTGACCGGTGGCTAATGGTCGTTTTTTTTTCATTGAATGATTACCAAGAAATTGACTGATTATGATGATTTATGAAATAATTTATTGAAAAAACCAAATGTTTGATTGATCACATTGCACATTGAATGAGTTGATTTTATTGATGATTAAATTATTGATAGGAAAAAAAATGATTTATCACTAAATCAGCATTCTGCTCTGACTTCACGCATACATGTCAACAGGAGGGGAGGGCGGGAAAGAGAGAGTGGGGCTAAATGTTCTGTTGACCCTTATTCCATCAACCTACTTCTCTCACTTAAGTCCTATCTCACCCCCTATTCTCCCTACTCCCACGAACACATTGCTGAGATCCACATGATAAAGTTGAAATGCTTCCCAAATAGTGTAATTTGTATTCACTCATGCATTAACGTTCAATTTAATAATTTATTAAATTTGTTTAAACAACCAAAACTGGTCACGGTTAATTGATCATTAATTTATCACAACACCCTTAACTTTGCAAGTTCCATAGGATTTGCCTCTCAAAAACTGACAGAAATTGGAAGGCTAAATTCAGGCCCAGCCTAATTTTCATACCCTATGTTTCAGTCGACAGTGCTCGCTCAAGCATGAATAGTTTTCCAACTTTTTGGTGTCATTTGAAAGTTGACTTTATTGGCTTCCATATATGCAAGTGTTTTCCCCAAAATTGATATATCTTTTGATTTGGCAGCCATTTCAAAAGTGTATATCCATCGAGCATCCGTCCACTGTGATCTCATTGTTCGCCCATTTTGTCCATTGTCTGGAACGGATGAAAACGGATTGAGCCACCCCAAAATTTTGCTTGACCGCCGTATCCGTTATGAATACGTTTTGTGTTCGCCGGCCAGTGGAACCGGGCCTTTACCGGTAATTCTATATAGATATTCAAAGCTACAATTTGCATTTACGAAGCGTGCGCATTTAAATATGCCCGCATATCGCCATTGTTTAATCTGCTGAATCAGGTTGCATGAGCCTAATTACAACAGGAAGGCATAAGATATTCATTCGACCCAACCATTAGCGTACCTAGGAGGGGGGCAGTCTGCCCCCCCCCCCCCCTGACGAGTCAAAACTGGTCATTTATTTGAACTTAAAGACCTTTTTTTTCTTTTTCTTTTTGCTTGTCAATTTTTTTCTGGTGCGAAATGTCCTTTACTTGCGGTTGAAGACCTTTTTTTTTGCCCCCCCCCCTTTGTAAAATCCTAGGTACGCCACTGGACCCAACCCATCCATTTTCTTTTAAATTTGATATTGCTGATTGTAAAAGCTCATGATTATGGTTGAAAATCTAACACTGATCCTTGGGATGGTAACTACTGAACTTCCTTTGCCCAAATTGGGAAGATATATACGTGACTTGGAACTATTCTTTGACTGGCAGAAGAATTAGGGCTATTTTACTGTTTCAGTTGATGAATTTGATCCATTCGTAGCTATCTTCATAAATGGCGATTTATTTTTAAAATGAGCTGGCTACGGTACCCTTTCCTGGTCAGATATGGAATGTCAGATATATATATCCTATCCAATGGTAGTAAACATTTGACCCTCTAATTTCACATTTATTTTTTATGAATTTTTCAGTCTATGGGGAATGTTTTACGCGCGTGACACCATTAGTACTATGTGATTTTATGCGATCGTAGGACTACAACTTGAATAATTCCAATGCAGCATGAATAAACAGATATATTTAGAATGTTTCTATGTTTTATTACGATTGTTGAATGACGTTAAACCAAGGAGTAGTTTCCTTACCAACTGGAATACTTATTTTCTTGATTGTTCACATTGCAGTTAGCGGTGTAGCAGACCCCGGTACCCTGACAGCGTTGATGGGAAGCAGGTAATAAAATTAAACATGCTTTTATTTCATTTTTACTTTAGAATAATCAATAATTCTCAATTCACACATTAATTGAATCAAATAATGGAAAAACTGAATAACAATCCCCCCCCCAACTTGATACGTGTATATGGTAAATATCGTTTATAGAGTAATGAAGTGATGACGTCATAAAAACTTTTTTTTTCTTCATTTCAGCGGGTTTTTTTTAATACCATTTCATCACGCAAGGCGTGATGAAATACCTCCACAACCCAAATTTGGTGGGAATCGGTCCATGGCGCCCGAAGATATGACCTCATGAATATAGCCCCATTGCAATCAATGTATTATTTGCCTGGTTCTTAACCTTCCCTTCAAAAATGCCTAAACACGTCTAATCATTCAATTTCAGACTACCCAAACTCTGTTTTTACTTCCCGTCCCCCCCCCCCCATCTCTCTCTGTCTCTCTTGATGTAAACCTGTTTATAGTGGCGCCGGTAAAACCACTCTGCTGAACGTCCTCAATCAGAGAGGGTTGGCGGGTCTCGAAGTCAAAGGTCACGTGTACCTCAATGGAATACCAATCAGCGAATATGGCATGCAAAGCAGCAAGCTTATTGGCTACGTACAACAGCATGACATTCTCCCCGGTGAACTCACAGTCAAGGAGTACCTCACGTTTTGTGTAAATATCATTCCTCAATACAACATCAAAATAACAAATTATGATTTATTATTTTAATGACAAAAGCAACATTATAATTTTGATGATTGATAAGAGTTATATGATTAATTATGATTATATTGATTATTTCATTGTTATTTTATAGACTCTGATAATGACGACATTGATTATTTTCATGGTAACCCATAGCAATTATAAGACAATATTTTCGAGAAAATAAAGAAATGCATATTTCTTCAAATATACACTCTATAAAAATTACATTTGACATCTTTGGAATTATCTAATGATCTTGATTTTAACACACACAAAAAGAGGGGTTTTTATGATTAAAGACTGATCCCTTTTTGTTAATCTGCTTCCAAGTGAATCGTGAATATACACTTCAAATTATTCTTAGGTGTGATTATTCATGCATTTTGTATAATCATTATCGTTTCAAGCCTTTAACCATCAATCAACCTTTAAATCTTCAGAATTGATTAAACTCTTTTGTTCTTTTTTCTATTTAAAGGCTCAACTCACAATGTCTAAACACCTTCCAAATGAAGCAAAGGTGGCTAAAGTAGATGAAGTCTTAGAAGAGGTATGTATAAACAAGAGTGATGATAATGCGTATAATGATGATGATGATCATGATGATGATAAATCAATAATGATGATAATTATGATTAGTTGACACCACTTCCAATAAAATAAAATTCATAACAATGACAACAATAATAATGATGACGATCATGATGACTATAATTATTTTAATGAAGATTATAATGGCAGTGATAATGATACCAATAGTGAAATAATATTATTATTAATAATAGGGTTTATATTGATAGGGGTTATAGTAAAAAATACTGATAATGATATACTACTATTGATAAAGATAATGGTGGAAATAATAATAAAAGAATAACAACAACAAGAACTAGGCGTATGCATAATCAAGGGTTGTGAATAATGTCAAACCAATTATGATAGTATAATAATGACTGCGGAAATTGCACTATTTGCAATTGAACTATTATATCCCATCTCCTTAGCTGTGTAATATTAATTATCATAATTCATTTGATTTTCTGCAGTTCTCGTTACGTAAGTGCCAGGACACGGTAATAAAAGGAAAGCAATCTGTATCAGGAGGAGAAAGAAAGCGAGTGTCAGTGGCGACTAAGGTAAGTAATATTCATAAAGATATCTTAAAGGGAAAGTCCACCCCAACAAAAATATGATTCATTAAAAAAGGGAAGATAAGAGAATATTACCTAACACTTATTTTTTTGTCACAATCGGTTATAAAATAGGAAATTTATGACATTTTAAAATTTTACTTAATTTTAGAAAACAGTTTCATACACATCATGTTTAGTATGCAAATGAGGTAACATATGACGTCACCCATGAAATATTTCCATTTTCTTTTGTTTTACATAATCATGATGTGAAACATAGTTTAATTCCTCCGTGAGCGGATAAGATTGTCTTAAAATCATGATTAAGAGGGTCCTTTTTGTCAAATCTGCAATAATAATTGATATATTGTTTAATTCAGAGCGTACGAAACAAAGAAATAGTGAGTCAGGGACAGCATCGACTCTCTCATTTGAATATGTGTTGTCCATGGAACTGCTTTGTAAATAGAAGAACAAGCGTCATTGATTTCTTCTCTTTTTCTTTTTTTTTAAATTTCAGCTGTATGGTTGTTTGGATAGGGTGAAAGATGATACTACTTCCTAGATATGTTGTAAAAATCTTCCGAAAGGAGAGCAGATTTTGTATTAAAAAAACCGTCAAATATATTCGCTCGTTCCTTAGCTTTTCAGGATCTTTCCCCCATTTGCCATCTCTGACCCCCTCAAAGCTTTGTACTCATCATATACGCTAATACTGCCGCTGACAACCCCTTCTTGAATACACTTTACCGCAGCTGTTTGCTGAGCCAAAATTGCTGTTCTTGGATGAACCAACCACGGGTCTGGATTCCTACATGGCTGCTCTACTGGTTAGCAACCTTAGATCATTAGCTGAACAGGGGTACAACATCATCTGCACCATCCACCAACCTTCAACCGAAGTCTTCAACATGTTTGATCAGTAGGTTAACCACGTTCATGCCCCCCCCCCCCCTCCCGAAAGCCGGCCGTTTTAAAAGTCAATGGCCCGTATTCTGAATCGGGTTTAAGTTAAACTCAGGTTTAAAGTTGTGGTTTAAGTATGGATGGCCAATTGTTACATAAATCACTAACAGTAGAGATATCATATTTCAGCTCACTTGGCTCTCAAATCATTCATAATTATCTAGGAAGTATAAATAGATGATTGTCTATACCATCGATGAATCAGGAAAGAGCAGAGTAAACATAAGAAACGTACAACTTAATAAAAATTTTGATAATTTTGGCTTCCCATACTTAAACCACAACTTTAAACCTGAGTTTAAGTTAAACCCAACTTCAGAATACGGGCCTATCAGTCTCATTATCACGTTATATGCAGTCATTGACCCCGATATATACACTCACCTTGATTTGTTTTGTTAAATGTATATTTTTATAAAGATTGTGCATATATAACGTTCCAGCAACGATTTCTTTTTTCATGTGCATGCGATGGTGAATGGAACATATTTGAACGTCAATACCTAGATTATTTCATTTTTTAAAAATATGTTTATCTTATTTTGATCGAGTGCTCAAAATTAAGGTTGGGATATCGAACGTCATTAGTAATTTCTACCATGCATGCTCGGCACTCGCTTCATGCAACATATTGGCGTCTAAAGAAACTTCTATAATCACATCAAACTTATTAGATTGATGTAATAATTATAATGTATATAAGGCCTATCAAAACTAATATTTTGGGACGTAACGACTCTCATCCCACCCCCTTCGCAGTCTATACCTCTAACAAAATACCGTTTTCACATCTTCGCTAGATTGCTTCTTCTCGCTGACGGAACCATCTCCTACTTCGGTCCACGCTCGGAGAGTATATCATATTTCAGCAACATCGGGTACGATTGTCCAGACACCTACTCACCCGCGGATTACTTTATTGCCCTCCTGGCCATTGTTCCTGGTCAAGAGGCGGGTTGCCTCGACCGCGTCCAAGTAAGTCACTTCTCTGTTGACTACTTCATTCCCATAGGCTTTGTACAGGGAATACACTGTTCCAGTAGGCAGTGGGTTAAACTTGTCTTCATGGTACAAATGAAACAGTGAGGTCTCGTACTAATCTATTGTCTTGCTTTTGGGGAATTTTGGTAACATCACCCTCATATTTCATAGTATGACACTCTCCCTGAATCGAACTTGTTTAACCACTGGCGTACATATTGTGTGGGGGGGGGGGGGACTTGGGGCCATTGACCTCTAAAAAATTTCACGACCAAGGACAAAGGAAGGTGAAATATGGTATTATTTTAGGAATATCATGTAAAAATCTATCGCAAAAATGTTTATATCAAAACGATCCAAATATTTGCTTGCTAGCAGCTATTTTGAAATTTTGACAAATACGCCATGAAAACTTTTGGCTCAATACGCTACTGTGTTTGGCCTTTCAAATGTGAACCTACCAGCTGTTAAGAAAATAATGCGATTGGGATTATTTTTATTCAATAGCTGACAGCAGGGGCGGATCCAGGATTTTCAAAAGGGGGGGTACTTTTATCCCAAGCCATGGAAAGGCCATTAAATTGCATTTGCCTCTTGGCTATGGCAGCTTTCCAGTTTGTCGTGTCTTGCCACTTTCATACTCTGTGATCATATATGCATACTCTGCTATTATAATTGGTGTTCATGATTTCCATTTTTCCCGGTTTTGTGACATGCCAACTCCCGGGACGTCACGGGAAGTCATGGAAAGCAGCAATTTAGTCATGGAAAAGTCATGGAATTCTGTTTTCAATTTTCTGTTAGAACCCTGCTTGTGTAAGAACGGCACATTTACATTATATTTTTTACCATGTCTCTTTACAGGGGGCACGGGCCGGATGTACACTGAATCTGCCACTGGCTGACAGGTTCATGATTTTAACCTTAGTTGGGGTTTGTCAGAATAAATCTGAGGGTGTGTAGCTACACGGTCCTTTATTAATGTCCGATCGGCCGATATCAACTGCAGATAGAAATTTGAATGGCAAACGGACTATAGATATAAATTTTGATCACATTGAAATCTGCATTGGACACAAATTCCTGCATGCAGGAGCGTAACCTGGAGAAGGTCGTTCTCTGTCCATTGCAGTGAATTATGTGACCTTTGAAACCAGAATTACATGATGAGGGCTTATTATAGTTTATGTGGATATGCACTATTTTCTTTTTGATTTTATCATTCGTTTGCAGAGGATTGCAGAAGAATACAAAAAGTCTTCCTTTGAAACCGAGGCTCGGCGACGACTTGCCATTGATTTGAGTAGGAACGCCAAAGTGGAGGTAAAATTTCCTTACATTTCTTGGCGTCAATTTATCTTGACGGTTCATATTTATAACACGATTAAAATTCCAAAGTAATTAAACGTGAATTCAGTGGCCAATGTTGTAAAAGCATGTTATACCTTTATTTGCGAATTTCAATGTACCTCTCACGTACCTGATACCTATTACATAGGTTCGAATTCTCAGAGGTAATAATAGTATGAAACGTTTATTTGCAAAGCTTGTGATTATTAAACTTTCTAGGAATTACTTTTATTTTCTTTACAATCATACATTGTCATGATGGTGTGTATATTGCGTTGTGATCCTATATAAATATTTGTTTGTTTTGACGTCCTGTGATACGATTCTCTTTGTTTCTGAAGCTAAATTTCCTTCATTTTTGTTTGTTTCACTTTTCAATCAGGATTTCACTTCTGATGCGCAAGATATAGGGTATGTACCACTACACGATAATTTATATACTCACTTTCACCGGTTTCCTTTTAACATGAATCCTGTACAAATTTCATTTATTGTTAAAAGCATGAATGATAACAATACGCCTATACCAATTTAGCGTTGATTGACATAAATTAATGACTACATTCGATCTTAAAGGGCATTTTTTTCCCGGCTTTAAATTCGAGTAATCGTACAGACAAGCAATACATCCTAATATACCTATCCATTATTTTCATACACATGGGTTGATTGGGTTAATCATGGCGTGGATATTGAATCCATGGCTTAAATCAAACAATATTCATTATAAATTGAATAACTATGAAGATGCTTTGTTTCTGTACTGGATTTGTACTTGGACTTCGAGCAAGATTAACAACCTGGTATTATGTTGAAGGGGGTAATTCTTCACCAATTGCCTCTTCAGCTCCATCTCTCTAGAACGCTCTTCCACTGAGGATCCGATCAGCAGAATCGCCTTATAAGGATTAAACAAAAAATTATCTTAAATGATTTGTTTTAACTTTTTTCAGCTTAAAATTGTTAATTTCATGTCTGCATATGTTCACTACCCAGAAATAAGCATACATAATTGATCTGTACTTCCTTTCCTTCGACCTTTTTTCATCCCTTCGCGCTTCAGAATAATTCACTACATAGGTTATGCTGGATTAAAGTTAATGCTGTGTTTATCATTATTGTCATTATTATTACCTGTATTTTCTAATATCAATCACGGAGTTACTTATAAGTCATGGTATATCCTTTCATTTTATTAGGTACCAGGCAGGATGGTTCAAACAGCTTTGGTATGTTATGTGGAGAGGATTCATCTACCTCAAAAGAAACCCTGCCCTCTTGCGTACGAGAGCTATGTTCGTAGCGGTAAGAATATAACGACATTCATGCACTTTTTAAAAGGGTTGTTCAAAGTAACCTGTTGGCAGGGGCGGATTCAGGGTTTTCCCAAAAAGGGGGGGCACAAAAATTTGACAAGCAAAAAAAAAGTCTTCACTTCACAAGGGGGGCACACTTGTGTTTTAATAGCATTTTTACATTACAAATTTTAATTTTGCTTCTCAAAGGGGGGGGGGCACGGGTCGGCTCTGCCCCCCCCCCCCCCCCCCCCATGGACTCGCCAGTGCCTGTTGGTGAGAATTATGCCCGACCGATAAGGATGGTCAATATCAACCAAAAGTATGGTAGAATTTAATCAGTGAAATGACTGATTTTGACATTCTTTGTCGGTCAGACACTTATTCACCAACATATTGGTTATTTTGACCAATCCTTTAAAGAGTGTAGACATCAATCAGAGACCTTTGTTACCTGGTATCAGATCAGGGCCCTGTTGAATGAATTTAAAAGTAACCATTATGGTAACTTTCCTGTCCAGTGGTAACTACGACGGATTCATTTATTTTGATTTGCTGTTAAGCATCGTTACCATGGTAGTTAACCATTGGATGACAGAGTTACCATATTAGTAACTTTTATGCAACGGAGCCCTGATGCACTCTAAAAACAAATATTGGGTAAAAGTGCTCCATGCGGTTAATTATGTGTCCAACCAGCATTGGGCATTTCTTTTGAGGCATTTTTATTTATCCAGTGTGATTGAAATTTGCCTATTCTAAAGTAATTGCTGCTTATTTTTGTAACCTTACTGGACAATATGCTTCCCGCATTGCGAAAGATACTGCCCCATATTGATTGGACACATAATTACCCTCGTGGTGGTAAAAATGTAACCCAATATTTTTTTTACAGTGTACGACACTTCCTGTGCAATGAATCGCAAATACTTCCGAGTCGAATTGTCGTTATATAAATTAATCGATTTGTTAACATTAAGCTCTCACAAGACAGTATACTTTTTTCAAAAGCTATTATTTTGTTCTCAGTGAAATTTTGGCAATGTATTCTAGCCAATATCCGTAGGTATTTCTATCAAATCTTATTAGTTTGTTCTCAGCGGAATGTTAGCAGTTATAACCAGTATCAGTTGGTATTCACTCAAGTAAATGAATATTGGCTCAGTTGGTAGACTGTCCGTCTCACAACCGGGGGGGGGGGGGGGTCGGGAGTTCAAGCCCCTGCCGCGTCACACCAAAGATTGGAGTTGCTGCCATCTTACTCTGCGTTCAAGAATACAAGTGATAGAGCTACGTCGATCTGGCACTGCACAGTGGCTGCCGGGCCCACGATCAATTGGGCAAAATGAGTTTTCGGAATATTTATATTTCAGATTTCATTTCGAACAATAAAAAATTGATTTTCGTTATTTGTATCATGATGATAGCTTTATTACTAGTATGACTACTTGACCATGATGTTCTTTAATATACCAATCATTCTGTCACGTTTAATGTCAAAACTTGATGTTCATTGTAGATATCTTGTTGCCCCTTCCCATCCTTGTTAGAGAGGATTTATTTCCAATTCGTCTAATGCCAATTCGTCCAATTGCCAACTCGTCTACTATCATTTGGTCTACCATCAGCTCGTCCACTCACCACATGGTCAACTTTCATTTAGTCAAATGCCATTCCGTCTAATAACCAGTTGGTCCAATAGCCATTTAGTCCATATACCATGTGGTCTAAGTAAACTAAAGTGTTAATTGTGCAAAATGAATGAAAAGAAAATTGGTATTAAACCAACTGGTTATTAGACGAAATGGTAATAGACGAACTGGTAATTAGACGAAGTGATGATTGGACCAAATGGCTATTGGACGAAATGTTGATGGACGGAATGGCATTAGACTAAATGAAGGTAGACCATGTGGTGAGTGGACGGGTTGGCAGTGGACGAATTGGCAATTTACCATTAGAGAGGGGGTAGTACCTTCAATAATATATTTGTCTCGGGAAACTTCTTCATCCAAAGAAAGGAATATTGATTACTGAAAGGTCTTTTACATTTTTTGTTTAAAGCTGGTTGTTAAATATTCACAAGATATTTGTTTCATTTTGTTCACAACTAGTTCATGTGCATCGTAATGCTTCTCATCTACTGGAATCCGAAAGCCATCTACGACCAGTCTCGACTATCTGCAGTCCAGGGTCTGCTTTATTTCTGTTGCGCAAACTTCACCTTCGTCAACGCGTCGAGGATTTTGGTGGTAGGTGACGTACAATTCTCCTGTCTATCCCTCCCGCTTTCTCTCCCTTTCTCTATCCTCCTCCGTCACCCATCCCTCTCTCTTTGCACTCCCTCTCTCTCTCATTTCACACCTTTTTTTAGAATGACATTTTATTTCTTCTTCTCCGAACCTAAACATTATTGAAATAAATGCTACACAATAATCAATGAACATTAAAAACACACGCGTACACCCCCATTCACTCATTATTATGTCCATTTCTCTCTCCCCTCTCTCACTCTCTTTCCCTTTCTCATTCTCTTCCTCTTTATATTCTATTTTTTCACTTTCCTAATCTAAAAGCCTACCTAAGAGAATAAGCAAATCAGATGTGTTCTGATTTTACAAAAAAATGGGTGACATGAAGTAAATTGTCTAAGATCAATTCAAATTAAGTCAGTTTCGTTTACATTGGTTGGTAGTGCGCTGGTTTAGTATGCCGATGACCGGGTTCGATTCCCACTTGGTGCGCTAAATTATTAAGATTGGTTATTCCGAAACCTTTTCATAAGATTCCCATTATTGTCATCTTATTTCGGAAAGTCAATGTCACCTGTTATTATATCTTGCGCTGCCAATAGCCACACTTTTGTTCCTGTCTTGATATATATATATATATATATATATATATATATATATATATATATATATATATATATATATATATATATATATATATTTTCCCCTATGGGCGAAAATTCGTTAAAATATTACTGTCCACGGAGTTTTTATACTTTTCTTTGTTTGAACCTATATATATATATATATATATATATATATATGTACAACAGCATTGGCAACTCTTTTATTTAAATATTGTAAAGAAATGGATGAAGAGAACAATGGTAGGCGTAGCTTAAATCAAGGTTCCCCAGAGCTATCTACTCTTTGGAAAAATTGGTGATGCCGAAAAAATGTATCTGCCGGGAATCGAACCCGGGCCCCCAGCTTTGAACGCCGGTGCCTTAACCACTAGACCACAGAGACGGGTTAGTGGCTAGGGCGACCCCGATCCGAATGACAAGCCGCCATGCCTCAGCTGGATCAAAGCTATTGCTCTGATACAGTACACGTATGGGAGAAAGTATACAAATGTGTAGAGTAATTGATACCAACGTACATTTTCCCCTACCCCCTCTGTCCTCGTCACCATTCACCTTTTCATTGTCTTTTTTTCTACCAGGTTCTGCCTCATGAACTGCCATTGATGATTCGTGAGCATTTGGATGGCATGTATTCTATTACTGCTTATTTCCTTGGAACGTTCATATCTCAGGTACATGTATAGAAATGTCCATCTATATGATTGATTTTAGATTGTAAGACGCGTCATAGAAATCGACAGATATTGGTAAATTGATTTTAGAAAAAAAGTTACAAAGATTAATCATCATTAAAACTAGTAGCACTAGAAGTGGCGTGGTGGCGTTGTTGGTATAGTAGTAGAAGCGATGTGCTGCTAAACTTCGTGTCACGAGTTTCCAAAATTTTATTGGAATTAGTCAACAAAGATCCTCGCTTTTAATTGCTTTTCAGCCGCTCTTATCCACGCATTTTCCACATCTTTCCTGTCAAGTAAAACACTTAGTATTCTGATACCGCTAAAATCATCTAATGACATATTAAAAGGAAATGAAATTGATATGTTTCAAGCTTGTAATTCCTTTGTAAGAAATTGATTGGGGCAAAATATGCTTACCCTTTTTTCAGATAATCCAAGCGAGCTTTGCAGTAGAAAATGATTAAACTTCTCGATTGGACGAGATGCTTTGGATAAATGGATAAATATCAAACCATTTTCAGTTAGCCTTTTTCAAGGTTCATGACTAATAAATACATTTTATTTCGTAAAAAAAAAGATATCGCACGTGAAATAATTTATCTGCTCTCAAAAAATTGCACAGTAAAATTGAAATCTCAAGGAAAACTGATGTTTGGAATTTAAAATAATGATGTGAAAGGAGCTTCCAAGCCATGTCACAGTAAGAAATCTTTTACTCTTATTCTGTAACCAGTTCTATCCAACGGAGTGACAGAATGCAAATGAATAACGCCATTTCATTAATGTATTAATTTCCTATGATATATTTTATTTTGTAGTGCTCCCTTGGTGTAGCATTGATGGTTTTATCTGTGACAGCGGTGTATTTCCTTGGCGGTCTGGAGCCCCGTCTGGATACCTTCTTGGTCTGCCTCCTCGTACTGATGCTCGCATACCTCATTAACGTTGGTTTTGGTGCGTTCACACTAACTGTTCTTTCAAACTCATTGATTTAAGTTGTCTAAACATGCAAATTGACTGACTGATCAAAATTTATTTCATTTTAAATTTCCAACAAAATTACAGAGTAAAGTGAAATATGATAAAACGTAATGAAATGAAATGGGAACCTCTTCATACGGATGTTCCCTTCAACTGTTCAATTAATTAGTATAGGTGACGTAATCTTTCTACATATCATCATCATCATGGATTATGTATTCAGATATGAATGTCTTTTAAATGATTTTTTAAATCTTAATCTCCAAAAAAAGGCAAATGAGGCTGGATAGTAACTATATATGACATTCAAAAGACGATTGAAAGGGACAACATGAAATCAAACGTTAAATGATGGGGCCTGTTGCATAAAGATTTGCGTTTTAACGCAAGTCAAGCGCAAGTCCCGAATACGGGTGCTTCATTGGCTGAAAATCAAGTTGCGCAAGATTTTTTTGAGTTGCGTTTGATCGCAATTCTTTCTGCACCGGGCCCCTGGACACACACGTGGCGCTGAACAAGTGAATCTTATCAAAGGATTACGCCGCATACATTCGTAATTCCGACGCTTCGTTATTCCGAAGGTTCGAATATTCCGAAGGTTCGTTATTCCGAAGGTTCGTAATTTCGAAGGCTCGTTAGTCCGAAAACGAAATAAGGTTCGTTAGTCCGAAAACGAAAAAGGTTCGTTATAGTCCGAAAACGAAATGAGGTTCGTAATTCCGAAGGTTCGTTAGTCCGAAAACGAAAAAGGTTCGTAATTCCGAAGGTTCGTTAGTCCGAAAACGAAAAAGGTTCGTTAGTCCGAAAACGAAATAAGGTTCGTTAGTCCGAAAACGAAAAAGGTTCGTTAGTCCGAAAATGAAATAAGGTTCGTTTGACTTAGTTGCATACGCATCTTGTTCATAATCACAAACCTTGCTAAAAATGTTCAATTTTTAGGACAAAATTCCTGAAATTTCTATAAAATTTAGCTCGCTTCTGGCGTTCGCATTATTCAATCAGGGATTATGAGATACAATCTTGTTTAAAAGAATAAAGCTAAGAAGTCACTGTTCGGACTACCCCTTCAAAGAAAAAAAATCCGCTTTGAGCAGCCGATCGCGGAAAATGAGAATGAAATCTCCCCCCCCCCTTATTGGCGAATGCTTGTTCCATATAAACATATGTAGATATATGTGCCATTATCATTCTGAAAAGCTGGCTACGATGGCTGCGGATGGCTTTTTTGCCCCGCCCCAGTAAAAAAGGGGGTCTTTATCACCTTTTTCTGATCCAAACAATCACCCCCCCCCCCCCCCTGCACAGAGCGATTTTTTTTTGGGGGGGGGCGTTATGAGTGGTAAAAATGTAATCAAGAATGGATCTTTTAGTAGACATTTTGAACTTTGACAAACAATTTCAAAATGCATCAACACGCCCCTATCGATATTTGATTTGATAACTTCTGTGATAATACATGCTCTTATACTGCTTTTCGTTAATATGGTAATAGTAGTTTTCTCGTTGAATGCATTTATATTTTATTTGTTTGATATTCATAGTCTGTTATTTTTTGGTTGCAGTTATTGTAAACATGTTCAGCTTGGTCCTGGCACCTTTGTATCATGTACATTTATTCATGATTAAACCTGATAAAATGAATAATAAAATAAATATATTGTAGGTCTAGCAATGAGAGAAAAAACATGAACTAACATCATAAGCCTATGATCATCCCTTTAAAAGAATTCTGCGTACGTAAACGCCACTGGTAACGCTAGATCAGACTCTTCCCACAGGGGCGGTGAAAGCGGGGGGGGGGGGGCAGGGGGCACTTGCACCCCAAACAATTCCCGTAGAAACGAAATACTATTTTTTACAAAATGGGAAATTTCCTTTTTTCCAAAATGATTATTTCATTTTTCGGATTGGCGAACCTTCGGAACAACGAACCTCATTTCGTTTCCGGATTAACAAACCTTCGGAACAACGAACCTTATGCCGTTTTCGGATTATCGAACCTTCGGAACAACGAACCTTATTTCGTTTTCGGATTATCAAACCTTCGGAACAACGAACCTTATTTCGTTTTCGGATTATCGAACATTCGGAATAACGAACCTTATTTCGTTTTCGGACTTAAGAACCTTCGGAATAATGCCACAAATGTTCCGATTAACGAACCCTTTTTCGTTTTTCGGATTAACGAACATCGAGGTATAGGCAATTTACGTGTTTCGAATATACGATCGGTCAATCTTGATGAATTCTGTTTTGAGGCTAATTACCTCCTTATGAATTCCATCCCACATTTTCGTTGCGGTCTTTATGTTCTTTCCTGTCTTTTATGTCTTCAGTAAAAGGAGAAAATGAACTGAACATGAAAATTAAAATTTGAAAGAAAAGTGTCGACATGGGTCACTGTCAGATTTGCATATGTTTTACTTTTTTCATCATGTTCATGAATTGCAAAACTGAGGATAGATAAACGTTCTTCTTAATTTTTCATAGTAGAATAGCTTCTATCTGCAGTAGATATTCTCCCTATACATAAATCATATATGATGTCTAAAAAGTAGGACTAATGAAATCGCATGTCTTCTCTCGGACAAATTATCAATGATTATAATTATATTCATTACTTGTATAAAAACCACTTGAGGTGAGTGGCTTAACAGTGTAGTGCAGAACTTCATTACCATTTTAGAACTATTCTTTTAAATGAATCATGCATTTTAATTCATCGCATTTCAAATTTAAAGTTGCCATGCAGTCGGTTATCTGGGAGAAACCGGGACGAACGGTTACAGTGACCACCCCTCAGATCTTCGTCATGAACGTCCTAGGTGGATTCTACATCAACCCTAGATCTATCCCGATCTACATACAACCTATCCTTTACATTGATTGGTTGCCTTGGTCCTACGAGATTCTCAACGTCAACCAATGGGAGCATGTCGATCATATTGGTGAGTAGGGGGGGGGGGGGGGGGGGAGGGTGGCTTATGAACTTCTCCAGAAACTGCCATCATAACCTGTCTGGACACTTCAGAAGAACAATCGTTCGACTGAAGAGGGCTATCCAGCGCATACGTCCAAAACGAATAAATTGAAAGTAAATAAAATTAAAATAATAATCATTGCAGAGGCAGTTTCATTATAGAGTTTAATTGGTTTCGTAGAGCAGCTCGTAAAGTAAAGTTTGACTTCATGAACAAGTGGATTTGAAAGGCAATATCCATCCTCATACGTTTCCATGAAAGAGTATGTTAATGAAGGTTTGAAAAAAAAATGACCTCCAGAATAACAATGTTATAATTTTCAACGTTTTCGTTTTTGTGACGCAACTGCTAAGAACCTGCCCCATGTCATTGAATATCGATGGTATGCAGTTTTTCAATGGCTAATGATGACTGCATCAATCTTCAGATATACTTTATGAAAAATCAAAACCTGTACAAAATGTGACCACTCTCCATTCCACAAGGAGGGGGGGGGGGTTCACACAAGCTTAAAGGGTGTCTTTAAGGGCAGATGAATTTCATATGAGGATTGAGAAAAACTTGTAAAACGAAATTTAATCAAAGCTTCTTCAGGGTTACTGCTTACAAAATATGCAATGGCAGATTCACAGATTGCGAAGTCAATAAGGCAGGGTGCAAAAGACATGAAAATATTTATATTCTTTTCAATTGTCTTTAATATTCTTGTATTTTTTTTCAACTGTATTCACAGAATGTGAATGGTCCAATCCATCGGCCTGCTCAAACACGGGTAAAGGCGTTATTTACCGATACGGATTTTCACCAGTAAGTACATTTTCTTTATATTGAAGGGAACGCGATAATAATTTAGTCAGCAATAACAATTTTCGATTACTTACACCTAATTATTATTCCTATAAAAAAATTCGCCGGGTTTGCCAATCTTTAGGGGCACCATGATCATTGATTTACTAGGGATGGATCGGCATGAGCAAAAGCTCGGCACGACAACATTTCTTAGAAAATGAAATATGAATAATACGATGGAAAGCCTCGTGTCAGTTGCTGAAAGTTGAAGGAATTTGGAATTATTCTGCTTTAGCAACGTTGAGTGGCAGGCAGCTGGTGTAAACTGCTTGGTTTCATAACAAAACGATATTTCATAGCTCCTGTAATCACAGTAATCATCATTTTGTCACATTGGTACTGTCTTAAAGAAGACGATGCTAATGGCCTATAACTGTAATGGAGATGGAAAATGCTCAGCTTTCTGTGTTGAATGCAATTGGGTTCAAATATTCCTTAAAAGAAGTTTATGAACCTTTCTTTTTTATTCTTATTTTCATTGTCAGCGTTATTATCTCTCTTCCGCCATACCACTCCCATAAAAAATATAATAACTATAATAATAATAATGATGATGATAATAATAATAATAATAATGATGATAATGATAATAATAATAATAATAAGAAGAAGAAAATCGAGATCAGGCAGGTCACTCAGCCCCAAGAACAATGGTTTTCGAGATTTAACCCGTATCTCCGTTCATATTTCACTCCCTCATTCTCCAGCGTGTCAAAATTGATTTCATGTATGGTGTTGAACGCCAGTATTTGGGACAAAATAAAGGGGTACAACATCCAACTTGCAGAGAAGCTGGTTTTAAAAAACAATTGGTATTATAAAACGAATAGTATCATTTATTTCGCTAAGACTTATAGTGCACAGCCTAATTTTCTGCATCCTTATATACGTGAAATGATCAACACCATTCTCTTTTACTATTTCTTTTCCTTCCTCGACCTGCAGTCGAACCAAGTATTTGATTACGCCATTCTCTGCGGCCAAGTGCTCTTATACCACTCTCTGACGCTCATCATTCTCAAGCTCAAGATGAAATACAAGTGGTCCGGTTAAATGATGGAATGGATTCAAGCATATGCGGCGACCTCATGAGAATTCTGGTCCACGCAGGGGGTACGAGATGACCCTCTCCAATAGGTTTCTGTACAAAATTTGAAAATCAAAGGGTGCACTCCCCCCCCCCCCGATCGCCGGCAATGGCGCCAAGTTTAAGGAATCATAACTGGATAGTAGAGGGAAAACAAAGGACTGTATCACCATAGAATAGCTTTAATTTGTTATCAAACTTAAGTTATGTACCAAATATATCAATATATATCAAATATCTTTAATTCGTTGCCACCAAATCGTATACAATTATTTTATATATAATTATATGTTTTATTGGGAAACCAATATCAAGTCACAAAATTTACGAACAATAGGTCTTATTGGCGAATGATAAAAAAGTTAGAAAATCAAATGACTTAAAAAGCGGCAGAGTTACATACAACAAGTGGAGCGCCTCTGGCATTCTAACCTGCATTACGCGATTCAATATATATAGAAGCAGTGCTGACTTTGAAAAATACTATAAGATAATTATTCACAAAAAACCACCATTCATATAATGATACAAAGCTACGTTCATTGACCCTAAATGACATTTGACCTTGATCATGTGACCTAAGACTTGTCAGTGTTACTTGATTACCCGTATGTCCACATTTCATAAAATATTTCCTTAAAATTTGAAAGTTATTACAGCAATATATCAATTACCTCCAACATGGCCAAAGTTCATTGATCTTAAATGACCTCTGACTTTGGTCACGTGATATGAAACTCGCACAGAATGTTTAGTGATAGTTGATTAATCCTGATGTCCAAGTTGTATGAATCAGATCCATAAACTTTCAAAGTTATGGTAATTCAACAAATAGTATACCCCAACTTGGCAAAAGTAATTGACCCTAAATGACCTTTGACCTTGGTCATGTGACTTGAAACTCAAGCAGGATGTTCAGTAATATCTGAATACCCATATGGCCAAGTTTTATGAACTAGGCTCAATTATACTTTTGAAGTTATGATATTTCCAAAACTAAACCTTAGGTTAAGATTTTGATATTGATTCCCCAACATGGTCTAAGTTCATTGACCCTAAATGACCTTTGACCTTGGCCATGTAACCTGAAACTCAAGCAGGATCTTTGGTAATACTTGATTAACCTTATGTTCAAGTTTCATGAACTAAGTTCATATACTTTTAAGTATATATAACTGTCGAAAGTTGCGTAAGGGAGATGAAGACGTTGAACAAGATGCCAAATGCACAAGGTAAATGTAAGTGTATATATAATGAAATTGTGATAAATATACGAAAAATGGATCAGGAAGTTTTTATGGTGAAACGCTATTTCTTCAAATGAATTGGCAATTTATTTCTCTTTTAGGCTGACATATATTCAATCTCTTTTTGTTTCCTGACAAAACATTTAAATGCAATGAAATTTTGAAGATTGCCTGTGAATTTACAAATATATATATTTCAAAAAACAAAAACAAATGTTTCTATGAAGTGACATCCAACATCACGTCAAGCATACAATTATTAACTGGATACCAAAACACTTTTTTATTCATTAATTCTTTATCATGCCACAGTGCCATGGGAAAATCTTATCTTACATCGTACCAATTGGCGAGTATATATGAAATGTTAAGTCTAAATCATATCGATATTTTGGGACAACGCTGACACGCTGTATAGGGTCCCCACACTACATATTTGGATTAATGAAAAACGATATGAAAGAAGGGAAAGGTGAAAATGGGAAGAGCAAATGTAAAAGAAGAAAGAAAAGGTATGAAAAATGAACTCTTCTTTTATGTCACTATACATCACCCTTTTTATTGAAAAAATATTCCCCCGTGGGTTATCTTGCCTACCCCATTACACTCTAAAAAATATTGGGTAAAAGTGCTCCATGAGGGTAATTATGTGTCCACCAACATTTGGGCATTTCTTTGGGGCATTTTTATTCATCCAGTGTGATGAACATTTTGCCCATTCTAAAGTAATTGCTGTTAAATGTTTTAACCTTACTGGACAGTATGCTTCCCGCATTGGGTAAAATACTGCCCCAAATTGGTTGGACACAATTACCCTCGTGGTGGCAAAAAGTTTACCCAATATTTGTTTGCAGTGTAGATCCCCTGCACCCTCTGTCAGAATACCTTTATCCTTACCCCTTTTGATACTTTTAATTAATTAATTTATTTATTTAACCATTTATTGGTTTTATTTATTTTAAACTGCTTTCCAAAGGCACCCTGCATATGAAATCCTTGATGCGAAATAGGAAGAGAATACCCTTTCTGAATAAAATTACAAAGCGAAATTGACTAGATATTCAATTAGACTAACTTTATTACAGAGTAGGTGTCACGACCTGATAAAGGTGGTCGATTAATATCATAACAGCTGGGATTTGGGTCAGTGGTATCGATATTATTCCTGTCATGAACTGAATTACAGGCGGAATTCGACAATGCTATACATAAGATGTCATCATTCCATCAGATCGGATCATTTAATCCTTCATTTTGGAATTGACGTGTATGTAAAATGTAATTCTTTCATTGTATTTATTGACAATTCATCACATTGAAATGACGTGTATGTAAAATGTAATTCTTTCATTGTATTTATTGACAATTCATCACATTGAAAGGCAAGTCAAATTCTGAAGAACAATGTGGAGTTCAAATCGAAGGAAATTAACTTAAACATAAACAAGTAAATATTTTCTTTGAAATCGGAAGCAAATGATAAGTTTGCGACGATTTGGTTATAATATAACAAGATATAAACTATATATGACATCTCATATATATTTACATTTTCTGGTTCATGGAAATAAAGAATATTCTAAATCAGCAGTGTGTAAAGTAGTGCAATAAAAATATAATCCTTATAACCTCTTGATATACACGAGAAACGAAAAATACCGCATCCTCATCTTCAAATCACGTGGAACAGTCATAATTAAACTTATGTGTCTGTCTTCCAGTTCTCGGTACAATAAATTCTAATTTAATGAAAAATACGAGAATTTGTCATTTATTAAATTCAAGCCGTGTGTACTCTGGAATAGTATTAAATTTGATGTTCTATGACGTGTCTGTTAACGAAAAAAAAAATCCGTCAACATGACTCATTCCCGAACTAAGGTCCTTAGTTCGGGAATGAGTCAAATTTCTAAGGATTGACAAAATCTATAATTCAAAGCATTGTTTATATATGACTTAACATTATAAAGAGGCGTGTGTTGTATTTATTTCTCCGACTATTGTGTCAGTTTGTGTCGCGTGTGTGCTTATATAACCTGAAAATTGTTTTTCTCATTCTTTTCTTGATAATCCTTAATTCGCATTCGTTAACACAATTTCATAACACCCAATTCATACTATTGGTGATCTTATTTATAACACCATATTCATGCTATTGGTGATCTTATTTCATAACACCCTATTCATGCTGTTGGTGATCTTATTTTTTGTTTTACATTTTTACCTAAAGAATGGAAATTCTAAGAACTTTTTGTAACTTCAGAAAAATAGGTATATAACTAAACAATTGATGCGAGCGGAAAATTTCGAGATTTAGACCTGTTGAACGAGACACTCTATTCATGTTTTGTAAATCATGAAAAGGATGAGTAATTGGTGATATTCCTTACATAAATAATGCGAGCACAAATCACGAGTAGAAAATTTTTATATACGTTTTGAACTGATCGAAAAGGTACCTGTTAAGGACTGCTTGCACTTAGCCATGAAGACGTTACATATTTCAACAATCAAATAATGCGAACGCAAAGAAAGCGCGAGCTGAAAAAAATTGACATTTCTACATTAAGAATGGACAATTTAATCAAGTTTTGTTATCGTGAACAGGGTAACTATACAACTAAACAATTGATTCGAGCGCGAAGCGCGAGCGGAAAAAAATCGACATTTATACCTAAAAACGGGACACTATTCATGTTTTGTAAATCATGAAAAGAATGAGCAATAGGGGATATTCATTTATTAATAATGCGAGCACAAAGCGCGAGCACAAAATTTTTGATATTGTGATCTGAAACTGGATAATGATTTAAATAGAGAACAAGTTGAGTATTTGAATAAGCATGCGCGCGCGTGTTTCATATAATAAGACCTAGAATCTAGGCATTCTAAATACATCTTTTATCATGAAAATCAAAGCGAGCGCGAAGCGCGAGCTTAAACTATTTGATATTCCAATCTGAAAAAAGAGCCAATTTCAGCTCTATATTTCAAGCACTTTGTAGAAAAATTGTGAGGTGCATGGATATGGATCACACTTAATAAATAGCTGATATGTTCCATTATTATTACTTTGAGTTTTGACATAGGACCGGGGCATCCTTAGGACATGTCAACATATGAAAATGATGACTATCTTCCTATTCCTCTTGCTAAGCGCGAGACGAAACAAAAGGGACAATTTAATTATTAAATTAATATCTTAGTCATTTATGTCTAATGAAGGCGCGAAATCTAATGATATTATGGCCTGAAAACTGGACATTTCAAGCACTTTTGTAATTATAAATAGGATGCATCATTAAATATATTTTTGACCATTAATGCGAGCGCAAATTGCGAGCCAAATGTTTTTATAAACTGTCATGAAAAGGGGATTTTCAATATTGAGACATACATAACTCGCCAATAAAAATGCGAGCGTGCAGCGCTAGCTGATACGTTTTGACAATCAGACCTGAAAAGGGATATTTTGAAAACTTTATGGAATACACGAAAATAATAGGTACCTGGCCTGATAAATCAAAATTTGAGAGCGCGCAGCGCGAGCAGAAAATGTTAATAATCAGACCATAAAACTTACAGAGCACTTTTTAAAAATTTGTAAAATCACACAAAATAATGAAAGTTCGATTTCCGAGGTGAAATATGTTTTGTATATTGACCTTCAAACATGATATTTATACTCCATATTGAACAAGATATGAAAATCACCTAACAGGCAATTCGAGCCCGAAGCGCGAGGGAAAATTTTATATAGTGACATGAAAGATTCTTTTTATCTTCCAAGTCTTCCCCTCTTATTATTTTATTTACTCGTCTGGCATCGTCCTCCTCTTCTTTTTCTCCTCTCTTTTCCCTCCTTTTTTATCTTTTTTATCTTACCTTTTCCCCCTTTTTTTTGCTCCGCCAATAGGGGGAGGGGGCTGGGTCCCTCGGCCCCCCTGGATCCGCCTATGTGTTGGGACCATTTAGACCTTATGTACCCGATCAGCTGAATAGCCCGGGGGGCACTTACATTGGCGAGTGGATACCATGCGCGACCAAAAAAACACGTAAAAAGGATGTCTTTTTCAAGATAGGGCACGTTACGTACGTAACGTAATAAGGGTGTCAAAAACACTAAAATAATGAAAAAAGGTATCTAATTTTGCTAGGAAAGCTACGTGTTTAGGGTCAAATTTGCGAGGGTTTAAAGAATTAAGACTAAAATGTTTTATAAAGGATGTACTTTTTGCCCCAAGAGTCAACGCTACGTGTTTAGAGTATGATTTTGCGCGAGATGTGGGAGGTGCAGGGGCTGTACTTAACCCAATCAGGTAAAACCAACGACAGTGCACATAACAATAAAAATATCGTTGTACTTGTTTAGGGGGTCAATTCAGGAATACTTTCCAAGAGTATTGTTTTGTTTCCAATACTTGTTAAGGGTAGGGTTTCACACATATACTTGTTAAGGGGTGCATTTTCAGAATATGGAAAATTCGTGTTTAGGGTGCTTTTCGAGACCCCATGGTCGCGCATGGTATCCACTCGTCAATGGAAGTGCCCCCCCCCCCGGGCTGAATAGACTCCCTGAGCCCCCGGTCTATACAGGTCATCAAGGGAAGGTAAGTCTAACCCTAACAAGCGTTGCACAATTTTTCTGGGTTGATTTATTAGCTTTTTCAAGTCGCAACTTTTACTGAGCACTTTTTAAAAATCAATTTGTAAATCAAACAAAATGATGAAAGTTCAATTTCCGAGCTCAAATATTTTTTGTATATTGAATTTAGAGTATGATATTTTAAGCTATATATTGAGCAAGATATGTAAATCACGGGCAATGCAAGCGCGAGCGAAAATTTTAGTATCCCGACATGAAAGATTAAAAAAAATATTTTCCAATTCTTCCCCTTATCTTATTTTATTCACTCGTCTTTCTCCTCTTATGTCTTTCCGTCTTTTTTTCTCCTCTCTTTTCTTTTTTTTTCTTTATTTCCCCCTTTTTTTTGCTCCGCCAATAAGGGGGGGGGGGGCGAGCGGCCGGGCCCCTCGCCCCCTGGATCCGCCTATGATATTATTTGACCAGTTTAGTGAATTACATGAGGTCGTACCCAAGTATTTGTATTTTTTGACATGTTCTACTTCTTCTCCATGAACTGTAAAATGGACAATAGACTTTCGTAATAATGGTAATGTTATATAATGTTATCAATATAATATTATCCAGGGGGCCCTAGGGGCCCGGCCCCCCCCCCCCCTATTGGCGGAGCAAAAAAAGAAAAAGGGAGAGAAAGAAAAAAAAATGAAAAGAAGGGCAGAGAGAGGAAAAAAGAAGGGGGAAATAAAAGATGAAGAAGACGAGTGATTAAAATAAGATGGGGGAAAGACTTGGAAAAATGATTAAGAAAATCTTTCATGTCACTAAATAAAATTTCGCTCGCGCTTCGCACTCGCATTGCATTTTAGGTGATTTACACATCTTGTTCAATATGGAGTTTAAATATCAATATATAATATACAAAACATATTTCATCTCGGAAATCGAACTTTCATTATTTTGTGTCATTTACAAATTGATTTTTAAAAAGTGCTCTGTAAAAATGTCAGTTTTAGGGTCTGAATGTTATCAATTTCTGCTCGCGCTGCGCGCTCGCAAGTTTTGATTTATCAGGTACCTATTATTTTCGTGTATTCCATAAAGTTTTCAAAATATCCCTTTTCAGGTCTGCTGATTGTCAAAACGTATCAGCTAACGCTGCACGCTCGCATTTTGATTGGCGAGTTATGTATGTCTCGATTATACAACAAACTACTTAAAATCCCCTTTTCATGCATAGTGTATAAAAATTAGGCTCACAATTTGCGCTCGCATTAATGGTTAATAATATATTAACTGATGCATCCTAGTTATAATTACAAAAGTGATTGAAATGTCCAGTTTTCAGGCCATCGTATCATCAGATTTCGCGCCCTCATTAGGCACTAATGAATAAGATATTAATGTAATAATTGAATTGTCCCTTTTGTTTCATCTCGAGCTTAGCAAGAGGAATAAGCAGTCTTCATTTTCATATGATGACATGTCCTAAGGACATTATCATTATCCAGTTTCAGATCACAATATCAACAATTTTCTGCTCGTGCTTTGTGCTCTCATTATTAATGTAGAAAGATCCCCTATTATTAATTATTTTCATGATTTACAAAACATGAATAGAGTGTCCCGATTTTAGCTCTAAATCTCGATTTTTTTTTCCGCTCGCGCTTCGCGGTCGCATCAATTGTTTAGTTACATAGCTATCTTGTTCACGATTATAAAAATTGATTAAAATTTTCCATTCTTTATGTAGAAATTTCAAAATTTTTCAGCTCGCGCTCGCATGATTTGATTGCTGAAATATGTAACGTCTCCATGGCTAAGTGTCAGTCCTTAACAGGTACCTTTTCGATCAGATCAAAACGCATTTGAAAATTTTCCGCTCGCGCTTTGCGCTCGCAATATTAATGTAAGGAAGATCCCCAATTACTCATCCTTTTCATGATTTACAAAACATGAATAGATTGTCTTGTTCAGTAAGTCTAAATCTTGAAATTTTCCGCTCGCATTAATTGTTTAGTTATATATACCTATTCTGTTTAAGTTACAAAAGGTGATTAGAATTTCCATTCTTCGGGTAAAAATGTCCAAAAATTTCAGCTTGCGCTTCGCGCTTGCATTATTTGATTTTTTAGATATGGCTAACTGCATGCAATCTTTAACAGGTACCTTTTCCATCAGTTCATTTCTGCTCGCGCTTCGCGTTCTTAGTAATTATTTAGTTGCATAGGGCCTACACATCTTTTTCAGGATAACAAACATTGCCCAGAATGTTCAAATTTTAGGGGAAAAAACACAAGATTTCCAAAAAATTTAGCTCGCGCTTCGCGCTCGCATTATATAAAAAAGGATTATATTATATGTTAGTGTTGATTGATAAGAATAAAGCTAAAAAGTGACTATTAGCAGGGGCGTAGACAACGGGGGGGATGAGGGGGATGCATCCCCCCCACCTCACAAGGTGGGGGGGATGGCATGTACAATCATCCCCCCCAGGTTTTGGGGAATGATATTTGGTTACTTAATAAGTCATAATGATGATAATAATAGTAATAATAATAATGATAACAATTATAATATTAATAATA
The DNA here is from genome assembly GCF_037042905.1 of Lytechinus pictus. Taxonomy (NCBI): domain Eukaryota; kingdom Metazoa; phylum Echinodermata; class Echinoidea; order Temnopleuroida; family Toxopneustidae; genus Lytechinus; species Lytechinus pictus. The sequence continues at coordinate 43,446,925 of NC_087245.1, read as the reverse complement.
ATAATAATTATGATGATGATAATAACAATCCTCATCATTATTGTAATTGTGTTTATTTTTATTAGCCGCATTCATACGGTGAAAGCCAATTCAGACGGTAAAAAAAAGAAAATCTTACAAGTATTTACTGGGCAGGAACGAAAAGAGGCGCAAGATATTTGGTTTCTAAGACACAAATTTGCAAGACTACAAAAGTAAAACTGACTAAGAGACCGATATGTTTGTTTGTTGAGCCATGAATGCTCCTTAAGTAAGTTTACCAACTTACCGCATGTCTCTATTATCTGATTAGCAACTGTTAATCAAGCTGTTTTTGGTATGGGAATGAAGCAACAACTTTTTTCTTTTCATCGAGACTACTTTTCAGGCACGAACCGAGTACTAGCAATACCTTCTCATATATGATATGTATTATATTTATTTATTTATTTATTAGTTTATATCAGATTATATTACAGGTATATGATATTTATACATATATATACACATTATATGCATTTATTTATTTATTTATTTATATATTTATATACACGTTATTTTCTCAAGTCGGTTTTTATTGAAATACATGTGTGGTCTGGCCCACTCGTGTTTTAGGCATTATACATTGTGTGCAAAATGCATCAGCGCAATCTAAAACCGAATAGAAAATGAATGTGATACAACAGTATACATAATAATTCGTGACAGAGAGTACCATACTACTATCTTTATAACAAGTATTATTCAAACAAACATATATAATTATGTATAATCATGAATTGTTCAACTTCATGCTCCCACTATATGAATATTGTTACACTAATACTGATATCAGGACTGACTGGTATACATTAGTTTGTTGTTAAGCTTGCAGCAGCTACATCTTTTCTGTATTGTTAACTATTTATTTATTTTTGTTTTATTTAAGATGCACTTTGTTTTGTATTCATTTAAAGTATGTTGATTGATGCATGAAGACATAAGTTTGAAATGTTTAAAGAAGTTTGTTTCATGTAAAGCGCAGTGTGAATTTACCCTGTCTTGAAATGCGAGATAAAAGGAACCTATTAATATTAGCATTATTATTTGTATTAGTATTATTTTTTATTTGTATTATTATTATTATTATTATTATTATTATTATTATTATTATTATTATTACTATTATAAGACTGAGATCAAATAGAAGTAAATAATGCCCTAATTTGAAACGATGCAATGCCGTTATGGTTCCGATTTCTTCACAAACTTACAGAGCAGTATTGTTACTCCATGGATCATAGTGATACTGTTTATGTTTTTTGTATCTGTATGTTAATGAGCCGCCAGCCAATATCCATCTATGGATACTATGCCTGTTTCTTTGAGGTAAAAAAAAGCATAGTATGTACGTATTCATTATGCTTTATAATGAACAGACATATTGTTATTTGTTTGTTGTTTATGTGTTCTATTCACAAATGGCCACAGAGGCTGTTTTCATTCATAACCACATACCCATATCAAGACAACAAAGACTATACCTGCGTGTACACAGTTGACATTGGTTTTTTTTCTGAAGAGGTGTAACAGCAAAATTCACAGAGATAAATAAATACGTAGTGTGGTTCAATATGCAATACTATGTGTCAGTCCATTCTGTATTCGTATGCCACGGTGTGTAGATCTTGTCGATGTATGTCTGTCCATTCAAGGCGTAGTATGTGTGTGGTGCGCGCACCCGTGTGTGTGTGTGTGGGGGGGTGAGTATGTGTGTGTGTGCGTGCGCGCTTGTGTGTGTTATTTTACCTCATTAAGTATGCATCAGATTGCACGATTTCAAGTTCAAAATTGCAAAAGCTCCCTACCGTGGGAGTCCATTCTGTATTCGTATGCCACGGTGTGTAGATCTTGTCGATGTATGTCTGTCCATTCAAGGCGTAGTATGTGTGTGGTGCGCGCACCCGTGTGTGTGTGTGTGGGGGGGGTGAGTATGTGTGTGTGTGCGTGCGCGCTTGTGTGTGTTATTTTACCTCATTAAGTATGCATCAGATTGCACGATTTCAAGTTCAAAATTGCAAAAGCTCCCTACCGTGGGAGGGGGGACACCCCCCTCCCACACCCTCCCCCCGCTCGGTCGCTTCGCTCCCTCGCTCGGGCGCTTCGCGCCGTCATTAGCGTTGGCAGCCCAGTCATCCCCCCCAGGTGTACGTACCTGTCTACGCCACTGACTATTAGTATTAGGACTATACCCCTTCAAAGAAACCAAAAATCTTCTTTGAGCGGCCGATCGGGGAAAATATGGTTGACAAAAAATTCCGGGCCCACCCCGGCCCCCCCCCCAATATTGACGAAGGCTGGATCCGCCCCTGAATGTGATTATATGTTACTATGTCAATTGTATCATAATCATATGTCAATTGTATCATATATTCTTTCCAGGTTATTTTATATATTTTTTCTCCTTTTATACACATCATTGAATCCAGTTTGCTTGAGTCCACGATGGCATGTGTTGTTCCTACGGTCAGCAGCACCCATGTATTTTCTCAGGGCATTCTCCCTTTTTTTTTCTTCTCTTTTTTCTGGGGGGGGGGGGTGGGGTAGGGAAGGGTGGATATATTTTAGGACGGGTTGTTTTGTCCTATATCTAACTATATTTTTTGATAACTTCGTATTTATTTTGTGAGTATTATTTCTCTCTCATTATTTTTTTTTCTCATATTGATTACATATATCTGTATTTGTACTTTGTTATTTTGTTATTTGTTGTGTTATCTATTTTTTGAGGGGCCCACATTGTACAAGCATTGCTTTTTAGTGGGTCCCTTCATTTCCATCTTAATTTAATTTATATTGAAAAATAGTAGACATATTTAAAACCTACAATGTGTTGCCCAAATTGTCTAAGTGTTTCTTTCACAACATATGTATTATTAATTTTTCTTTTGCAACGGATACAAATATTGTTTATATATGGTATACAATTTGTTTTTGTTTGATGGAAGTGAAGTAAAAAAATTTGAATTTGAATAATTATGAATATGAAATTGAAAGTGGAAAATAAAACAATTGAATTGAATTAAGTACGGTAATTACATTGGCCCACTATTATTTTTTGGACTGTTTGCCTCCGTTTCACGATAACGACTGACGATATATATATACTGTACAGTGTACGAGTGATGGATATGGGGTCGGATGGACCACTCTGCGATGGACGTGCTGCGCGCGCAGCGCCAGCGCAGCACAGGTGTATTGACGTTCATCAATATGTCTGACAAGAAAAGTGAAAAGGAAAGCTTCATCGAAAAAGTTCTGAGATCTGTTCTCATTTCTAGCAAAGGTGGAGTACCCTTGCAGAAGCTCAACTGTAAGTAGAACTGTCTGTTTCACAAATTGTTTCCAAATGCCGGTATTCTTCATCTGTTTACGTTGTATGTTTGTACCATGGTCCATGCCCGACTCCAGAGGTGATGAGCGCGAGGTCGAAAATGGTCTGTCTATCTGCCTCCGCTCCGGCGGCCCGGTGCGGCTGAGCTGCGTAAACGGTGGCTCCGCTGGCTGGGTCTTCTTGGGAAGCGATACCTCAACTTGCAGGCTCCACTCCACTTCACTAACGCTACACTAACACTCCACTAACGCTACACTAACACTCCACTTCACTACCGCTCCACCTACCCGAACATCAAGGTGGTGAACTCGCTCTGATACTCTGAGTGGCAAAGGTGGGAAAGAATGCAAATTTATTGTAAAAATTATATTTATAGTAGGGCCTACGGTATACGATTACGAAGAAAAGGCATTGAAAAGAAGAAAAGCTTAATTTCTTACCTTACTCCTAGACCAAAAAGCTTCAGTCTCTGTATTTTGGTTGTTCCGCTGAACTGCATTTGGCTCCACTCACCAATACATAGTCTTGAGGACTCCATGATGATGTTTTTTTTTTAAATATTTTGACATATATTTCTTCATCATGGAGTCTTGAATCCCGTCCATAGTATAAGAGACACATCTACACAAAGATGGATTTCCCTAGGAAATCCATAGTTAAAGGGTGAAATCGGTTTGTATTGTCAAATTTTTTTTATCTATGAACCTTCAGGCACCCAATGCGTATAAAGGGATAAAAATTATTTCACTATAAATGGTAAAAATGAGACGTTTCTTACTAGACCCGATCTCCCTCGATCCGTTTGTCAACAAAGCAAAGACAATAGACCTGACACTTGAACCGCTTCGTGATGACGTACCTCCGACTAGCGATGCCGTTTTGAAGAACAATTTAAAGATAAAAATTGATATTTCACAAATACTAAAATTTAATACGTGATTATGAATAATTAGTATATACTAATAATTATTTATAATCGCGTATTAAATTTTAGTGACCATGCCTGCCTGCTGTGGTATACTGTAAGGATTTCAGTGTCTTCTTGACTAGGACTATTCTTGACACTGAAAGCATATTCTATCCTCTACAACTTAGACAGCTCTGGTTTTCATCTCGACAGAAAATATTATTTATTTTATGAGTCAACTAAAGAAGCAGCTAAATTGTCCAATGGCAATGGTGGAGTTGGTCAAGGTTTATTGTGCAGGAGACACCCATGTTTGCGTACTTCAATTTCTAGGTAACAACTACCCCCCCCAAAAAAAAAATTAAATAAATAAATATAAATGATGAGTCAAGCAGAGTAAAAGCAACAGTGGAAAAATCTTTGATAAAGGCAAGTAGAAAAAGTAATAAAAATAGGCCTAAACAAATAACAATTATATCTAATTTAGAGCTAAGTAAAAGAACAAATTAACTTAAAAATAGCTTTTTAGTTTAACAGTTTTCTTGTGTATTATCAGCAATTTAAATCCCTGATCTTTTTCTCCACCCGCCACATCGTCCCCCCCCCCCATCTCTCTCATGCTCTCTCATCCTCTCTGAATTTTATTTCTTCAAATAGAATGTTGAAGCCCATCGAATAAGCTTTAAGTTCCTGTGGCAATCAGGGGAATTCCCTGGGTCTCTCGATGGCCTTGGGGGTCGAGACATATGAATGCTGCATGCCATGCCACATGTGCCATGTGATCTCTCAGGTCTCACGCGCGTAAAACATTCCCCATAGACTTGTGTGTTAAAATGGCACTTTCATAAAAATTCATAAAAAATAAATGTGAAATTAGAGGGTTGAATGTTTACTACCTTTGGATAGGATATATATCTGACATTCCATATCTGACCAGAGAAGGGTATCGTAGCCAGCTCATTTTAAAAATAAATCGCCATTTATGAAGATAACTATGATGGGATCAAATTCATCAACTGAAACAGTAAAATAGCCCCAATTCATCCGCCAGTCAAAAAATAGTTCCAAATCATTGATATATCTTCCCAATTTGGGCAAAGGAAGTTCAGTAGTTACCATTTCTAGAATCAGTGTTAGATTTTGAATCATATTCATACACTTTTGTCAATCAGCAATATCAAATTTTAAAAATTCGAATGGGTTGGGTCGAACGAATATCTTTAGCCCTCCTGATGTAATTATAGGCTCATGGCACCCTCACATGTTGTGGAAAATTCCATTCATAAATAATTTAGACTAATATCCAGTCTTATTTTTTCAATTCGATTGATTTTCCTCACTTTACGTGGCAGCGAGGGTATTTCTCTAAATATTCTCAATAAAACGACTGTATTTGAGACTAGACGTAAAAGTCACGCGTCGCGCCATGCTACTGATTCATTAATATTTATGAGGAATCGTAACCACGTGATGGAAAAGATCGTCAGAAACGTAAATATTCAACAGCTCTGGATGACGTCGTTTTTAGTTTTTTGCTTGGGAATCAAAAACCCTGATAGGTATTGGCATGAAACCAACGAGAAAAACACTAGAATACTATTTTCTAACTACCTTTTAACGTGCAGCTCAAAAAATGCACGAGATCATTTTTTTTTTTTTTTGTCTCGCCTGCATAGCAGAGCGAGACTATAGGCACCGCTTTTCCGGCGGCGGTGGCGACGACGGCGGCGGCGTCGTCGTCAACATTGAAATCTTAACCAAGGTTAAGTTTTTGAAATGTCATCATAACTTAAAAAGTATATGGACCTAGTTCATGAAACTTTTACATAAGAGTAATCAAGTATTACTGAACATTCTGCCCGAGTTTCAGGTCAGATGACCAAGGTCAACGGTCATTTAAGGTCAATGAACTTAGACCATGTTGGGGGAATCAATATCAAAATCTTAACCAATGTTAACTTTTTGAAATGTTGGCATAACTTCGAAATTATATGGACCTAGTTCATAAAACTCAGACATAAGGGTAATAGTGTATCACTGAAGATACTGCCTGAGTTTCAGGTCACATGATTAAGGTCAAAGGTCACTTTATAGGGTCAACAAACTTTGGCTATGTTGGGCTTATTTGAGGAATTGTCATCATAGCTTTCAAATTTTATGGATCTAATTCATGTAACTTGGACAAAAGAGCAATCAAGTACCCTTGAACATCCTGTGTGAGTTTCAGGTCACATGACCAAGGTCAAAGGTAATTTAGGGTCAACAAACTTTGGTAATGTTGGGGGTATTTGTGGAACTGTCATCATAACTTTAGAAGTTTAGGGATATAGTTTATATAATGTGGACATAGGGGTAATAAAGTATTACTGACAAGCCTTAGGTCACATAATCAAGGTCAAATATCATAGGGTCAATGAACGTAGTATTGTGTCATTGTTATATGAATAGTGTTTTTTGTGAATAATTATTTTATAATTCAAAGTCAGCACTGCTGCTATATTGAATCGCATAATGCAGGTGAGACTGCCAGAGGTGCTCCACTTGTTTTTTGTTGTTGTAAAGTTGTCAGTATTTTGCTCATTTACATTTTCTTTATTCAAATTATCATTTTGAGGGGGGGGGGGCTTGCATTTTAAAGTCAATACGTCAATAGTCAATAGATGACCAAGTCAATAGATGTATTTTATGATCCTCTTGTGTGCACAAATTTTTGCACTGCTCTGCATCTTCCTTTCTCTTTTTTATAGATGAGTTCAAAGATCTCCTGGGTCAAGATATCCCATATCGAGAAAATGGCTTTAAGAATCTGGAGGCCTATCTACGTACCATGCCGACAGTCTGTCAAATAAAGAGGTGGGTTGAGCAAGTACATGTATTCCTAGGAATAATATTCACTATTTGAAAATGTACCTCACCTACACTGTATATGATCAGATATACATGTAAAGGTCCAAATTTACAAAAGTGTTTTTTAAAACCATCGCTTGAACTCATGGTTTAATACAGATTTCCTGTATAAAACTACGCTTATTTACCGCGTATATTAAAAAAAAGTACAATGCTAATGCGCGCTTTTGTCACAGTGCTCCAAATTGACGCCTGTTGCCATGGTCAAGAATGCTATTTTATTCATGAGTCCACTGTTTGAAAATTGGACTCATTAATTCAAAACAGTGGACACATGAATAAAATTGTGTGGATAACCATTGTAACAGGCGTCAATTTGGCGCACTGTGACAAAAGCGCGCATCAGCATTGGACGTTTATTGATATACTTGGTATATAAGCATAATTTTTACAGGAAATCTGCATAAACCATGGGTTCAACTAATGGTTTAAAAAACCACCTTTGTGAATTCGGGCCAAAGTGTGCCCCTGTTTACATTCTTCTATGTCCTGCCCACAGTTGCAGTGAATGAGGATTTTAGTGGCTCCTTCACTTTCCAGGGCTCTTTCTGAGCATTTCAGGGGCGAAATTGTCCTGCGAATTTTTTTCCCTGGTACAAAAATAGGATAGTGAAGATTTATTTTCAAGTTACTGGATAAAAGCCATGAGGTCCAGTAAGATTGAGATGGCCATCAATCAATGTTTAATGTTTCAGATCATGGAGCCTGTTTCATTAAACTTATGTTATTAACAAAGTTGCAATTGCAGTGAAAAGCTACTGAAATCATTCAATTTGATTGGCTGATAGTAAACCTGTTATCACATTAAAATAGTTTTTTTGAAACAGGACCCCGTTTGTGACATTGACCCTCTTGTCACATCTCATGTTTTTGTCTTATTCCATTCAGAGACCCATCGACTGGCAATACTGTTTGTATGGGTGTAGCAAATGAGGAAACCAAGCATGTGGATCGCCTAGTCAAAAAACAGAAGGCTACAAAGAAGAAGGTGATTATGCATTACTGTTTGCGAAGGTTTCTGATTACTGTCCTCTTTGAATAAAGTAAATCCTTCAATATTTCATTGTATATGAATCAGGGAACTTGTATCACCAATGTAGTTTTTGTTTTCACTTAAATCAAGAATGAGGGACAATCTGAGTTTTCACTTCACCTAAGTTGCTAATGGGAGAAGTGACAACTGAAACAGATGCACCACTTAACTAAATTTGGTAAAAATTTGTTTGCATTTCCTTGACAGTCTTGTATCTTAGATGAAATGTTCTCTGAATTTGATATTTTGCCCATCACAGTGAAATTGATATTCAAAAAGCAAGTACAAGCTTATTTTTGTAACAAACTATACATGTGCAGTAATTGATTCTACAACACATTTTGTGTTAACTGTACCCGTACCTCAGATGGATTAAATTTTGTTGCTCCTTAGATACTACATGTAGGTACTCATTCCTAAACCTAGGCTACTTTTGAAAAGTTTTTTTTTTTTTTGGTTGTTGTTTTTTGTTAAAGCATACTTTGATACTGCCCTTGAGACATTCAAGTCATGAATCTTGTAATACACACAGAAGAACAAACATCAGTTGATTGATATATCTTGGAAGTTGTTTTGATGATAGGTACATTGTTCCAACCAAGATCATGTGATCAATGCAGTGTCACAGTTCAGATTAAAGTTATCCATGAACTGAACTATCTAGCACTTGGGGACTTGAATTTAAGTACATGTGTAAATGTCATCAATTTTTTTTCCCTAATATAACAGGGCACATACCTGTAATTTGCTCAAAATCGATTGCATTTTGTTTAAAATACACAGAGCAAGCCTGCACGTCTGCCCAAATATTCTGGTCGATCTGGTAACCGATCTTACAGACCTCCACCCCGCCCCAAGCCCGGTTTTCACTCGCAACAGCAGTATCCACCAAAGAAGTTCACCAATTATCCTCCAGGAAGGAATGCTCCAGGGCCTTCCAGTGGTCCTTATCAACGAAACACTGGTCCTCATAGTGGTACCTATCAGAGAAATGATATCGCCTCAAAGAATGATCGTCCTCGCAGTGGTCCTCATCAGAGGACTCAACGCAGTGGCGGGGGTGGTGAAGTCTGGAACTCAAATCCTCAGAATTCTGGAAATAGATCTTCTGCAAACTCTCAGAGGCGTAATCAAGAGGTGAAGTACATGTACTTTCTACATTAATTAATACTTTTGGGTGTATTTTAAATCTACATCATTTAAATTCTTCATTTCACTTGTACTTACTTACATGTACTTTCGCCTATCGCATCTCCTGGGACATAGGCAGTCACCGACGTTCCTTCAGGCAGAGTGGAACTGGGCAAGCGTCACTTCACTTGTACTTGGGGGGGGGGGGGGTGTCGTGGTCTAGTGGTTACGACTCTTGTCTTTCAATCAGAGGGATGTGGGTTCGAATACTAGCCATGGCGTGTTTTCGTTCAGCAAGTAATTTGCCCACACTGTGCTGCACTCGACCCACGTGAGGTGAATGGGTACCCGGTAGGATTTATTTCTTGAATGCTTTAGCGCCTATGCGGTAGCTCAGCTACAGCCAGGGTAATGATATGATACCAAGTATCAAGGGCAGTAGAGTATGCAAATATAGTAGCTGTGCTATACAAATGGAACATATTATTATTACATGATTAATATTGATAGATGTGATTGAATTGCTACTTTTCAGTGGATAAGTTAAACTCTTGATAAATGAAATTGTGGAAGTTTACATTTTTGTCTCGCCCACCGGAGGAGAAGGCGAGACTTAGGGATCCAAATGTCGTCCGTCCGTCACAAACCTAATGACACATAACTCCACAACCGTAAGTCGCTTTTCAACCAAACTTGGATGGTAGATGGACTTGGGGGACCTGCATGTTATGCTGCAGTCGGAGGTCACATGGTAAGGTCAAAGGTCATTTTCAGGTCAACGTTAAAGTTTACACGCAAGACTCTCTTATGACACCTAACTCCACAACCGTAAGTCACTTTTCAACCAAACTTGGTAGATGGACTTGGGGGACCTGCATGTTATGCTACAGTCGGAGGTCACATGGTAAGGTCAAAGGTCGTTTTCAGGTCAACATTAAAGTTTACGTGCAAGGCTCTTATGACAAGTGATATTCCATCCCAGTCATTTCACAACGAAGTTTCGATACAATTCTGTTGCATGCCCTCGCAAATCACAATATTTCTGGTTATTTTAATAAGTGGGCGAGACACAAAATGGCTTTTGCCTTGTTATACACAGTGTTTATCAGATTTGTTCCCCCATTTTTTTTGGTGATATTAATGTAGTTGGAATATTTTTAAGTGTTCCTAAATTATATTTTTTCTTTTTGACTCGATGCAGATACATGTATTGCATGAGCTATGTTTGAATTATATGGTTTAAAACAGATGTGAATGCATTTTGAATACATTTTAAGATCATTTATACCTCATTTCTTATCTCCTATGATACTAATTCTCTCCGTTTTTTGTTGAATTACTGTAGCCAAAGACACATCATCATCATCAACACCAACACTCCAGTTCGTATGAGTTACCACCAAGATTCAGGAGACAGGTTCACAGTACTGGGAGTGCTGGTGAAGATTCACCCGAGCCTTCATCTCATGAAGAAAGAAGCAGATCAGACAGTGACTACCGTAAGAAACATGGCATGATTTTTAGAAATAACAGACTTAAGTTTACAATTGTTTTAATGGCTCCGCTCCACCAAACATAGGTGATTGGCCAAACAGCATATTTTGGGGATGTCTGTTCATCCATTCCATTTTCGTTCTGACGATAAATAAATAATCTGTTAACTGATATACTTCAAATTTTGGTCCAGGTATGCTTGTGTCAGAGTAATCTGAACAGTTAGTGGGTTTCAAGATCAAAGACCACAAGTTTTTATCTTGTTCTGAAGTATTGAATAGATCTACTTAAAATTTCATCCGAGTAGGCACATAGGATTGATATTGATCCGATTTGTTTTGAGGGTGTCAAGATTAGAGGTTATTTATACATAAATTTAAATATCACGTTCTTGTGATAATGGGGAACCATTTGAGGAATATACTACAAACTTTGCTCATGTGTGCATAATTTTTTTGTCGAATAGATAAATGAGTGATAAGTTTAGTTCATGAATTCATCTGAGAGTGACAATCTGATAGGATTATGAGAAAGTTTTGAAAAGTTTAGGTGGAAGATCTGGTAAAGGATGGAGGCCTACATTTTTGCTGCACATCATTGAGAGTCCACCTTTATAGTTTTTAGAGGATATGTAATCCTCGGGACTTAAAGGAAGGAACATACCACCAATTCAGTAAGCATTTATAGTTTGTAGGTTTTGTCTCACCTGCATAGCAGTGTGATACTACAGGCCCCGCTTTTCCGACGGCGGCGTCAACATCAAATCTTAACCTAAGGTTAAGTTTTTAAGATTTCGTCATAACTTTGAAAGTATATGGACCTAGTTCATGAAACTTGGCCATATGGGTAATCAAGTATTACTGAACATCCTGCCTGAGTTTCAAGTCACATGACCAAGGTCAAAGGTCATTTAGGGTCAATGAACTTTGACCAATTTGGGGGTATTTGCTGAATTACAATCATAACTTTGAATGTTTATGGATCTGATTCATATAACTTGGACATAAGAATAATCAAGTATCAGTGAACATCCTGTGGGAGTTTCAGGTCACATGACCAAGGTCAATGAACTTTTGCCAAGTTGGGGGTATTTGTTGAATTACCATCATAACTTCGAAAGTTTATGGATCTGATTAAAAAAACTTGGACATAAGAGTAATCAAGTATCACTGAACATCCTGTGCAAGTTTCAGGTCACATGACCAAGGTCAAGGTCATTTAAGGTCAATGAACTTTGGCCATGTTTGGGGTATTTGTTGAATTACTATCATAACTCTGTAAGTGTATTGGTCTAAGTCATAAATCTTGGACATAAGAGTAATCAGGTATCACTGAACATCCTGTGCGAGTTTCAGGTCACATGACCAATGTCAAAGGTCAATGATTTTTGGCCATGTTGGGGTTATTTGTTGAATTACCATTATAACTTTGAACGTTTATGGATCTGAACTTGCACATGAAAGTAATCAAGTATCACTGAACATCTTGTGCGAGTTTCAGGTCACATGACCAAGGTCAAAGGCCAATGGACTTTGGCCATGTTGGGGTTTCTGTAGAATAACCATCATAACTCTGAAAGTGTATGGATCTACAGTGCATCCCCCAAAAAACTATGCACTTTTGAAATGGCTGCCTAATAAAAAATATATCACTTTGGGGGGGAAAACACTTGCATACAGTATGTATATGGAAGCCAATAAAGTCCACTTTCAAATGACACCAAAAAGCTGGAAAACTATTCATGCTTGAGCGAGCACTGCCCACTGAAACAAAGGGTATGAAAATTAGGCTGGGCCGGAATTAGCCTTCCAATTTATGTCGGTTTTTGAGAGGCAAATCATTTGGAACTTGCAAAGTAAGGGGCGTTGTGATAAATTAATGATCAACCGTGACCAGTTTTGGTTGTTTAAGCGAATTTCATAAATTCTTAAATTGAACTTTAATGCATGAGTGAACACAAATTACACTTTTTGGGCAGCATTTTAACTTTATCATGTGGATCTCAGCAATGTGTTCGTGGGAGTAGGGAGAATAGGGGGTGAGATAGGACTTAAGTGGAAGAAGTAGGTTGATGGGTCAAATGAACATTTTAGCCCCCCCCCCTCTCTCCCGCCCTCCCCTCCTGTTGAGAGACTGATTGCTATTGTCATGTACGCGTGAAGCAGTACAGAGCAGAATGTTGATTTAATGATAAATTCTGAATTGGGGCATCAACTTTTTTTCCTATCAATCGTTTAATCAATTTATCAATAAATCAACTCATTCAATGTGCAATGTGATCAATCAAACATTCATTTTTTCAATAAATTATTTCATAAATCATCATAATCAGTCCATTTCTTTGTAATCATTCAATAAAAAAAAACCTGACCATCAGCCACTGGTCACTTGGCAGTTATGTTTTGAATAGGCTACAATCCAGGAAGTGAGAGAGCCTGGGATATGGAGGTGGAGGGGGGGTACATATGACTTTTAATTTGTAAAAGGAGAAAAAGAAGAGGAATACCCTTTTAACCAAGTCTTACCATATCCCGCCCTCTTGCTTGTAACAGGTACCATCACATTACTCTGACTCTCACAAACACACTACTGAGGTCCACAAGATGAATATGCTACACTAAAATTACAATTCCTGTTCATTCATGCGTCAAATTTCAATTTAGTAACTCATGAAATTTGCCTAAGAAACCAAAACTTATCTCACTCATTAATTTAGCATAACACCCTTAGCTTTGCAAGTTCCAAAGGACTAACCATAGAGCTATTACAGAAGGAGGACTGACTCTCTCGAACGCTTTGCCCCATGCGCGGCACCGCTAATCCCCTCACAGCAGGGTGGTCCATCACGGCACTTTCACACTTACAGGCGCATGCCGCCCGTAAATCAGCCCTAAAACTGATTGGGAAAGTTGATCAAATGCAATTTAAAACGCCGTCATTCGGACCAAATGGGTAATATTAATATAAATAAAATTTACAGATCATAATCAACGAAATATCATAAAAGTTAGGTCTAGATCTATCTCTTCAAGTGCGTCAATCCTTGTATTTTTCCGAAACGGCCCGGAGCTGAGGCCTGTACTGTGTGAATGAGCTGAGCGCGCGAGCTCGGAGTTCAAGCATCACAGTCACCTTCAACTTACACAAATAGGAGTACGTGGGGCACCGGAAGATACTCGACGATGCATCAATCGACGTAAAAATGCCCCGCAGATTCGTCGTTATATTTTCAAGGCCATTGTAATCACGCAAATGATCTTTGCATAAAAATTAAGCTCAAAGTATGCTTTTTCACGTTATTATAATTTCTAAAGAGGTACGAGCAGGGAAAGATTTAACTACGGAAGAAAGACAGACATACCTAAAATGACCAATCTCCAACTTTCTCCGTTTGTAATTTTGTTGAGTCGAATGAGATTGTAACATATTTGGTATGTATGCAAAGGGGATCATCTCAGAAGTTCGACCATACATAAAAGACGTACATCAGGAATCCGTACGAAGAGATATGGATGTTGGAAGTACAGCAAGTCGTGTTTCGATTTTGAAAAAAAACTGAGCTCGAAGAGAAGTTATGTGGGAGAACGTCGTTTACGGCGGTGCCTCGCAGGGACCTTCAAAAAATCTCTGACCTCAGATTTTACGAGCGGGCTTATCGCGTTATGTAAGCGGGCTCTAACTTTCGCCTGGCGGGCTCGCCGATTGATGTTAGATATTGTTCCTTCGCCTGAAGGAAGCGATAACAAAGGATTAACAGAGGAATTGGAAGATGGTTCTCCTTTTGTAATAGCTCTATGGACTAACCACTCAAAAAACTGTAAGGCTAATTCCTGCCCAGCCTAGCCGAGCTTAGTCTCTCAGGAGAGAAATGGGGGGGGGGGGGAGGGGTTGCTAATTGTTCTGTTGACCTTTATCCCATCAACGTACTTCACCTACTTAAGTCTTATCTTACCCCCTATTCTCCTGACTCTCATGAACACATTGCTGAGATCCACATGATAAAGTCAAAATGCTGCACAAACCTTGCAATTCATGATCACTCCTGCAGGAAACTTCGATTTAATAATGCATGAAATTTTCTCAAACAACAAACTGATCACAATTGATCATTAATTCATAATAAAACTTTGCAAGTTCCAAACAAACCTGAAAGAAATTCCAGCCCAGCCTAATTTTCATACCCTTTGTTTCAATGGGCAGTGCTCACTCAAGCATGAATAGTTTTCCAACTTTTTGGTGTCATTTGAAAGTTGACTTTATTGGCTTTCCATTTATGAAAGTCTTTCCCCCCAAAGTGATATATTTTTTTATTTTGCAGCCATTTCAAAAGTGTATATGTTTGGGGGGATGCACTGTAGTTCATAAAACTTGGACATAAGAGTAATCAAGTATCACTAAACATTTCATGCGAGTTTGAGGTCACATGACCAAAGTCAAAGGTCATTTAAGGTCAATGAACTTTGGCCATTTTGGAGGTAATTGTTAGATTGCTGTCATAACTTTCAAAGTTTATAGAAAATGTGGATATAGGGGTAATCAAGTATCACTGACAAGTCTTGGGTGGCATGATCAAGGTCAAATATCATTTATTGTCAATGAACGTAGTATTGTATCATTATATGAACTGTGTTTTTTGTGAGTAATTATTTTATTGTAGTTTTCAAAGTCAGCACTGCTGCTATATTGAATCCCGTGATGCAGGTAAGACTGCCAGAGGCGCTCCACTCGTTAATATCCCCTCCCCCTTTTACATGTACAAGGACCATGGCAGAAAAATGTTGGAACTGATCTTGTCATATTAAAATATGTTTTAACAAATTGAAGAATAAAATGTAAATGTTTTGCTTTTCCTTTAAACTTTTATTGTAAAATAATATTTTAACTTTATGACTTTGTCAGCAGGGCGTTTAATTAAATGGGATGTTCTTGGGGAGTACTTGCTCAGATTGTTTGGCACCATAATATGGTCCCCCCCCCCCCTTACCAAAGAAGTTTCATGTGGTTCCTGTGAATCTTTTATGCATTCTGAGATTTGTATGGTGTGGGCTCAAATGATCAAATATACTGGTACCTTCATTTGGCAAAAAATAAGTTTAGGTCTACTAATGCTTTGAATTGAGTCCTAAGACTTGTTTTCTGAGTTAAGTATTGAGTAGAAAGAAGGGATGATTCAAACAAAACCATTTTTTTTCTTTCATTAGCTGTGACGGAGGAGAGTAATAACAATCAGTATGTCAGAGAAGAGCTGCCTAAGGTGCCCCCTCAGCAACCACACCAGCCTCCTCCTGTAGATGACAAGATTGTTAGCTGGGTCAATGAGGTCAGTTTCTTCCTTTATTGTGATGGTTTCCTTTTATTTATTTTTTTAGCCATGATCAGATAAATTGCTTCTAACAAATTACATTTTTAGATTATAAGTTATGTTATGAATGAGATTGTGCATCTGAAGCCAATATGTTAAAACCCTTCCAAAACTTTGACAAAGGGTCAGTAATGTGAGTTTATTCTGAAGTATACTCTAACATGCCACTTGTACCAAAATTTAGTGGTTATTTGATGTCTTTGCCAGCTATTAGAATGCACATTTTTGCCATTCCTTGAGCAGTTAAAAAAGTTCCAATGCGGCAAGGCATCTATTGCCCTCTCTTGGCAATGTTTTGTATTATAATTTTAAAATAACCCTAAAGTTGAGCACTTATATTGCAAATTTAGCAAAGTGGATATTAGGAAGCTGCAGATAAAAGGTTATATCTTGCAATAGTCAGCACATTCCATACTTGAGAAGGGGATTTCTTCAAATAAAACAAAATTCACAACAGGAAAAATTACACAGGAGCTCGGAGCAATTTCGCCCCTGAAATTCTCCCTTAGATATTCTATTTTTCTGTAAAATCTGTAAATTCATCCAATTTAACACATTTTTTGTTTTATTTTATTCACATCACAACCATTTTCAGGCACACATGTATAATCTCATAATGAAATTTAAAAAAGTGACATCCACTTATGGGGATTCATCAAAACTAATGATAAGGATATATGTTTTCAATTCTATGGTAATTTTCATTTCATGAGACATTTTTAGATGGCAGAAATGCTATTTTCATACCTATGAGTAAAATGCCATATTCGTTGCTCATTGTGTAACGTAAAAATCGAAGTTCTTACAATTTTCATGTGATTCTTTTTTAAGACATTGGCAGAAAAGACTGGAGGGCTGTGGCTGAGTGGGCTGAAGAAGCTCTACAAGGAGGAATTCCAATCAACTATGGAAGATGATCTCATCCACAAACTCTCAAGGCTTAGTTTATGGACTGCTGAGGAAATCGGGTAAGCATGCAATAACATGACGATGGATGGTGGTGCTGATGAATCCAAATAATTTCTCTGTCTTGGATTATTTTATTATTCCAGTTAATATCATATTTACCTGTTTGGTGTTCATAGTTTACATCTTGGTATTAATTAATAATATGAATGGAATATGTTGTATGAAATATTTTCTGTTAATTTGTTTATACATGCTCATTCAGAAATTAAATGTGGGAGTTTTTTAAACTTGTACTGCACTTTTCCCATTAGGCCCAAAGCATTTACAATTAATTAAATGTAATTATATTATCTTTTAAATACTATACTACGAAGTAGATGGGTTTTAATGCCTTTCTGAAAACTGCTGATGGAGACTGTCTGATTATAAGTGGCAATTCATCCCCTTGTTTTAAAGCTGACACTGCAAAAATTCTACACATCACTGGCTATGTAGGAGTATGAATAGGAGACAGAGGGCCATCGACCGACCTAAGTTCTCTACTGTAGTTGATGCATACATAGTCAAACAACTACTTAAATAATCTTTAATACCCCATCCTGCCCCTACCCCCAGAAAAAAAAGTGAATTAAATAAAAAATTGAATTGAAAATAATTGAATGAATGGATTGAATAAAATGAAGTATAATATAAGTCCATTCATTTTTTTTTCATTCTGCAATTCTGCATGCTCTTCTTTGATCCATAAAGAACAGCACTAAATGGGGGCCCTTGTCCACTACCAATAACACTAACCCTTGCTATAATATCATCCAGTTGCCAGGGTCTCTCCATTAATTGAAGTAAGGTATAATTCATGTTGATGTTTAATATTATACCCAGTGTATTCCATTGTCTTATTACCGCGAATACATCTAAGCCTTGCATCTGTTTACTTAATATCAATTCGTTCTCCTGTTTCACTTTATTCTGTTTCATTGAAGGGCAAGAAAACATTTACAATGTTTACATTATAGTATCCTTGTTGGAATGATATACATGTGTGACTAATCACTTAATTGTATTTCATCTTCATCCAATGACATCATAATCCTTGTCTGTGAATGCGAACCAGATATGGCAGGTGGGTTTCTTATACTAGTTTCACAGTTTGAAGTGGTGGTATATGAATGTGCTTGCATCTATAGCATAGCTTTGTATTTTTCAGTTTTTCAGGGACTTGTTTCTCTCACTTTTCTGCTTACTGAAATCCACTCAAGCTTCGTTCAGACATGGTAGCAAGATAGTTAGATAACATTCAAACTCTCTGATTTTATCCAAATTTCTTTGGTCACACTCAAATTACGGGTGCTTTCAGACATTGTCACTACTCACAATGGATGGCATTATCCATCACCAATGGTGTTCACTCAGTAACGAGACATTCAGATGTTATCCCAACTTGCAATAAGCACCAAGCTACATAGATCTTATACACAAATTGTTGCTGAATTTCCTTGTTGAGTGTTGTCATGCCATGCCTGAACAATGCTTAAGTATCCTAATGGAGTTAATGTAAAACATGTTGATAACTCCTTTCTCCCCCCCTCTCTACATTCATCCCAATGCACAGGTGTCAGAGTGATCCCATTCTTTACCTTAACCTGAGAGTAAAGGATTCTAAAGCCCCTTCTGTTGACCTCCGCACTAAAATTAAAGGGAAGAGTCATCGGGTCACTGATAGGTGCTTGTTTTATGCATGCCCAAGAGCTTTCCTCTCACCTCTCACTAATTTTTTTCACTATTTTCACTTTACATCACTATATACATGTATGTTTGCTCATTTGCATGTGGTTCCAACAGTTTCAAGAACTTGGGGAAAAGATCCTTTGCTCATGCATGCCCCATACTCTAGACTTCCTGAAGACATCAAAAATTGTATCTCTGTTGGGTCTTTCAAAAATGTTCTTAAAAGTTTCTTTTTACTTCATAATTTCTTTTTGCTCCTTGAGCACTCTACAGAGTGGATTTGGCACATTATAAGTCACTTGTATAGTTGTTATTGTTATATTAATTCTTTGCATGGGGCAAGAACTGGTTTGGAAATGATTTAACCCTATCTAGGCCAGGGGGGGGGGGGCCTCGGAGGCCCCCCTCAACGATTCGCGCAATATTTCCGCCGAGCGATATTTTTTTACCGCGCCGCTTGCTGACTTTTTACTTTCAAGTCTTGCACAACTTTTGAGACCAATTTTGCGTCACTCGGGTATGTGGTTCCGAAATTATGCAACATTATGTAAGTGCATGTCAGACCAAAAATTGCTCAAAAAACGTGATTTTGTGTACAAAGTCAATGCAAATTGTTTTTCAACCAAATATCTTAAATGTATGATTATTTTTAGTTTTACTGGTCTAAATGTATTAATTTTATGCTTTTTATGATCTCAGAAGAGACCCCAACAAATTTCATTGAAAAAACAATGAAAAACAAAGAAATACTTAAGAAATTGAAAAAAAACAATATAATACATACGAAAATGATTTGATATCGCAATTTTGTTCATGTACACTTGCTAAGAACACCACAAAGAGTTTCTATACCAAAAATTAGAACATTTGGAGCTTTATTTTTGGAGTTAGAGGAAGAAGTATGATTTTGCATACTAATTACGCAAAAACTAGCATAATCGCTTAATAGCAATTCGCATGAAATAGATTACTATACAATTTTGTAGATTATGTCCCAGACAACCCGCGTGCCAATTTTCGGCGCGGTCGACGGCCGAGATCTCAAGGGGGGCCGCCCCCCCCCCCCATATGAACTCCCAAAATACCCCGGCCTAGATAGGGTTAAAGATATATTAGACCCTTCTCCAGCCCTATAGAAAATTATGCAAAGTAAAATACGACATTTTTTTATTTGGATTGATGGGCAGATGATTATTATTTCCCAAAACGGGCTCAAGCCCTGGGGAGCGTGTCATGAAAGGACTTATCGGACATTTTATCCAACAGTTACCATAGGAACTGTGCTTCTTGGCCAATCAAAATCCAGGAAAGTTTCATCTGACAACTTGTCAGATAAAAATGTTCATGAAACGTTCCCCCTATTTAGTGCCCAACACGAGTCACATTTGACTTGACTTCTATGCTTCTACTGAGTCATTACATTATCCAGTTATACTTCTATAACAATCTTTTCATGAATCAGTGAGTTTTAATTAGTTAATTGATTTTAGTTTTGTTTTCAGCCAATTAAATGCAAAAAGTTCAGGAACTTTTGAAATTTATCACTGAAAATCTCTGACAAGTAGCTTTTTCAGAATTCCTCCTCAGGTTGCAAAATACTCCATAACTAGGTTCCATGAATGAATTGTCCAATGCATTTTACTTCATAACAGACTATTATATCTAGATTTAAGCCTGCAAAAAATGCAGTTTTTATGAGTATGAAGAGAGAAGACAAATAGTAGAAATAGCAAGAGCATGATGATGAGTTCATTAGAAACAGGGGGAATGCTCTAATGTTATTTTTTAAACTCTGTATTTTCATTTGTAGTGATATTTTTGTGTGTTTTTAAACTAACAGTGCTGCATGCATAACATAAACTTTTGCTTTCTCTTCCTGACCCACCCCCCCCCCCTCCACCCCGTAAGAAAAGGGACACATACAAACCAAAAATTAATAATATAATTCCACGGACATGCTCTTGAGATTATTATTTACGTCCTTGTGCCCATGTTCTATTTTTATATACTTGGTATAGGAAATTAATTACCAATTATTACTGAGGTAGTGAGTGTCAGGATTGAAAAAATAATTTTTTTTACAGTTTCTAATTTCTTCCCTCTCTTTGAAATTGATCATTGTCGTGGTTTCTAAATTCACCATTCTCAGAAAGCTTAACATGATTTTTGTTCTGTTTATGCAATTTGAAATGCATGCTTTAAATTCAATGAGTATGATTTACATATAAAATGAACCAATCAAATCAGAACATATTTCATGTAGGCCTATCATCTGTGCCTCTTTTTATTTTCAAGAATTTCTTCTTTCGTTGTTAAAGTTCAAGTCCCCCCTGAACAATGCTGAGTTTAATCAATAGAGAAAAAATGAAACAAGCATAATGCTGAAAGTTTAATCAAAATCGGATGTAAAATAAGAAGTTACAACAATTTAAAGTTTCTCTTCTACTTCTACTTCACAAAACAGTGATATGCACAACTCAGTGACATCCAATGAGAGAGCTGATGATGTCCCTCACTATTTCTTTTGTTTTTCAATTTTTGCAGATTTGACAATAAGGAACAACTTGTCTGAACTATTAAATGTTAAAACAATGGTGATACCGCATGTTCATGGAGGAATAAAACTTTATTTCACAGGGCAATTAAGAGAAAATTAGATTATTTCGTATTTCATGTAATAAAATACAAAAGAAACAGTGAGTGATGTCATCAGTCCTCTCATGTGCTTAAAACCAGTATGTAAATATGGTTATGACCGTTAAAGTAAGCAAAATATTAAAATTTCTTATTTTGCATCTGATTTTGATGAAGTTTTCAGTGTTATGCTTGTTGGATTTTTATCTTTTTATTCAAATCAATTTTTGTTGATGATCAGACTGCTTGCTAATCAGCAGACTTCCTCCTAACCTTTTCATTATCTTTGCTATAATTTTCGAATTATGCGGTCGAAATTCATTTTCAAATCTGTTAATTTGCTTGAATTGTTCTATTGCTGTTACAATAGAGACTTACAGACTTTGGAATACTAGATTTGAAACACCTACAGATGCAGTTTCAAAAATGTTCAATACATGATCAATCATCAAAATCATTATTTTATGCACTATATCAATTGATATATAGCTTTCTGCTAAAAATCACGAATAACTGATTAATTTTCTGTTTTACTGAATAAATTGAATTGATTTTATACTGTCTCGGTGCCATAATGGTCTTAAGAATGTCCTTGATGAATTCTTTATAAAAAAATCAAAAGATTGAATAATGTATATATATATATATATATATATATACATACGTACATACAGTACAGTTTTTTTTCAGTATTTAATGTTCAGTCTATTGTATGATTGATTTTTATTGTGTGCCTTGACTTATCCACTTCAAATTCTTAAAACTTATTTTCTGTATTTCTCTTTTGTTCAGTGTCGTTGGGAATGATCAGATCCTCTACCCTAATTTGAAGGTGGAGATCTCACAGTCACCACTCTCTGGCAAAGAAAGGCGCAATGTCACATCTTTAAACTCAAACAGGTATTAGAGTATGGCAATTGTTGACAATAACAAAAAGCAATGTTTTATGATTTAATAATGTACATGTACTTGGGATGGGGCGGCAGATTGCCCCCTACCTCGACGAACAAAAAGGGATCCTTTAGTCACACAGCCACACAGAAATGCTGTTAGCTTAACATTGCGCTAACAAAGGGCCCTGTTGCAACCAGTAATCTTGCCGCGATGGCTAATGTCAAAGTAATGCATTATTTACATCTGGGATCAACGCTTGACATCACAATATGTATATCATTATTCATTAACAAATCAGCTACTAACAACATAGAATGATCGCACAGAAAGCACTGTTAGGGCGCCGTTAGGTGCAAGTGTTAGGGGATTTGAGTTAGGCAAAATCTATAATTTGTGAGTAGTGATCTAGATTTAACTTAAGATTTAGTTACGATTATTTGCTCATCCTACAAGTTTAAAATCTTGACTAGGAAAGGGTAAAGGAATGTAATTTATTATTACATAGGCCTATAAAAATTTGCTTATTACATTTTAAACATAAAATGACTGCAAGTAGTAAATATATATTTACTAATTTAATTTTTTGAATATTGAACAAGCTTTAAAAAGATCAAGAAAATTAGCCTATCATGATATTACGATGGAGGTTCTGTACCAAAAGAAAATGCAATCCCACTTTTCATCAGTTTCTTTTGTTTGAAAATGCTCTTCACAGACTTCACTCATCATGCTCATGATAGAGTACATGTGTCTTTGCCAATTATGATTATCATACGATAAATTTTATCAGCTATTGTTCTTCTTTCTAATGTAGTCTATTCTTTAAAATGTTTTCAAACACTTAAATAAATGATATATCTTGGAAGAAAAAAATCTTGATGAAAAGGATCATATCTTGGCACTAATCAACATCCCCCGCTATATACCCATTTTTAAAGGGGTAATCCAGGCTGAAGAAAATAATACGGTTTGAACAGTGAAGTGAGACAAACAAAACACTGACAAATTGATAAAAATTGAAAATGAATACAAAAATTATGCTATCTTGAAATTTTGCATTAGGCCCTATTTTGGTGAAATTTATATTCATGTCTTCAGGAATATGCAATGAGGTCTGTTGTATCATACAAAATTAGGTTTATTTAAATTTTGTCCACCCAGAATATTGCTTCAAAGATCATCATTTTGTGACTCGGGTGACATACACACATTTGAGACAATTACGAGTTCATTTCAATAAAATCAGAAAAAGGGGAAAGAGCTAGAGGATATGGCATCATCGTTCCATTTATCGCATATTCATGGCCACATGCTGCTCAGTAATATCATTTGCAAAATACAGTGTTAAATTAATATTCAAGAATTTTATTTTTTTATCAGATTTTGATTAAATTTTCAGCAATTTGCTCATCTAATTTTACTCCATTTATTCATATATTGTTATGTGGGCCCGGAATACCCCTTTAATTCAGTCGAGGTCTATTTTAAATTACTTGGTATAAGAAAGGGAGACAAGTTTTAAAGGGAGAAATTATTCACTAACATCGTCACTACTGGTGCCCTTGGCACTGTTAGCGATTTGTATTAACATTAGCGCCACTGTTAGCTTCTGCTGGGCCTTTTATTGTTAGATTATTAGGAATTCGGCTAAGCTTCTGTGAGTTTATCGATACCGATAGGCCTCCTGTTAGTGCTCTGTTAGTGAAAACAATGCGTATAGGTGGTGGTCGCCCATGAAAGATGTGACTGGCCCTACTGTTAGTGTTCTGTTACACTAACAACGCTTCTGTGCGGCCGACACTGGTGTCAGCTACATTTGGGTGGAGCGCATAGTAATTCATATATAGTAATACATAAAACGGCTGATTTCGGCTCGCCGTGGTGCCGCCGGCCGTTGGGTGTGACCTAGCCATTACAGGGACGGAGTATGAGCAGCTGGGATGAGTTAAGAATCATATAGAAATTATACAGTTGCAATTGAGGAATGTGTTGCAATATTGTTGATGTTGTAAAGATGATAGTGAACATTGAGTCTGTCCTGTCTTATGAGGATCCCAGTCTATCTGAAAGGGTATATTAGCCTCGTAATCAAATTGGAATATCCCAGGGGGAGTTATACCCTTTTAATCCCGTGATCTATCGGCACCCATTATTTCAATTTTGTTAACATCAGGATGCTGGTGTCTTTTCAGAGAGACGACGTCTTGTGTTGTCTTGTACTGTTTGGTTCTGTGCTGTCTTGTGCTGTACGTGTAGGTTAGTTGTGATGTGACGTGTTGTATTGTGACCCTGTGTTGTGTCGTTTTATGTAAGTTACATACCCTTTCATGAAGATCTTTGTAACTATATTGTAAATAAGTTTTCTTCAATAGATTTGTAAATACAATATATATATTGTTATATTAGAAATGATGTGGGCAGTAGATCCACAAGACGATGTCTTGGGCTGGGTAGTCATAACAGTATCCCCCCCCCCCCCCGGGTCAATGTGTACATTATCCACTTATCGAGATAATAATATACAAATAATGTCTATGAGTGCAATGGACAGAATACTTCATGAGGTGAAAGATGAAATGATCATTCATGTCATCTTTCACCGAATGAAGTATTCTGTCCATTGCACTCATAAACATTAACTTTACCTTATAATCGCGATGACTTTAGTTTGACTTAACCTAGGCTCATATACATGTAATTTGATTTGTATGATACTAGCATGGATCGCAGGAAGCCTATTGATTTTGAGGTCAAAAGGTCAAGGTCACAGTGACATATTACCCTTCTGCAGTCCTTTTTATCGCGATAACTTAAGTTTAACTCAACCTAGGCTCATAATTTGGTGTTTATGATACTAGCATGTATCCCAGGAAGTCTATTGATTTTGAGGTCAAAGGTCAAGGTCACAGTGACGTTTTCATCTTACCCTTCTGAAGTCTTTGTTAACTCAATAACTTCAGTTTAACTTAACCTAGGCTCATGCAGTGTATAATTTGGTGTGTATTATACTAGCATGGATCCTAGGAAGCCTATTGATTTGAGGTCAAAAGGTCAATTGTCAAGGTCACAGTGACATATTTTCATCTTACCCTTCTGCAGTCCTTGTAAACGCCATAACTTCATTTTAACTTAACCTAGGCTTATATAATTTGGTGTGTATCATACTAGCATGGATCCCAGGAAGCCTATTGATTTTGAGGTCCTAAGGTCAAGTTGCAGTCCTTGTAAATGCGATAACTTCAGTTTAACTTAACCTAGGCTCATATAATTTGGTGTGTATGATACTAGCATGGATTCCAGGAAGCCTATTGATTTTTACGTCAAGGGTCAAGGTCACAGTGACATGTCTTTATCTTACCCTTCTGGAGTCCTTGTAAACGCGATAACTTTAGTTTAACTTAACCTAGGCTCATATAATTTAGTGTGTATAATACTAGCATGGATCCCAGGAAGCCTTTTAATTTTGGTCTCACCTGCATAGCAGAGTGAGACTATAGGCGCCGCTTTTCCGACGGCGGCGGCGGCGTCAACACCAAATCTTAACCTGAGGTTAAGTTTTTGAAATGACAGCATAACTTAGAAAGTATATGGACCTAGTTCATGAAACTTGGCCATAAGGTTAATCAAGTATTACTGAACATCCTGCCTGAGTTTCATGTCACATGACCAAGGTCAAAGGTCATTTAGGGTCAATGAACTTAGACCATGTTGGGGGAATCAACATCAAAATCTTAACCTAAGGTTAAGTTTTTGAAAAGTCATAACTTAGAAAATATATGGACCTAGTTCATGAAACTTATACATAAGGTTAATCAAGTATCACTGAACATCCTGCTTGAGTTTCACATCACATGACCAAGGTCAAAGGTCATTTAGGGTCAATGAACTTTGGCCGAATTGGGGGTATCTGTTGAATTACCATCATAACTTTGAAAGTTTATGGATCTGATTCATGAAACTTGGACATAATAGTAATAAAGTATTACTGAATATCCTGTGCAAGTTTCAGGTCACATGATCAAGGTCAAAGGTCATTTAGGGTCAATGAACTTTGGCCAAATTGGGGTATTTGTTGAATTACAGCCATAAATTTGAAAGTGTGTTGGTCTAGTTCAT
This sequence comes from Lytechinus pictus, assembly GCF_037042905.1. NCBI lineage: Eukaryota > Metazoa > Echinodermata > Echinoidea > Temnopleuroida > Toxopneustidae > Lytechinus > Lytechinus pictus. Next base: position 43,420,458 of record NC_087245.1, on the reverse strand, counting down.
AAAACTTGGACATAATAGTAATCAAGTATCACTGAACATCCTGTGCGAGTTTCAGGTCACATGATCAAGGTCAAAGGTCATGTAAGGTCAAAGAACTTTGGCCACGTTGGGGGTATTTGTTGAATTGCCATCATATCTCTATAAGTGTATTGGTCTAGTTCATAAAACGTGGAAATAAGAGTAACCAAGTATCACTGAACATCTTGTGCGAGTTATAGTAGTTTTCAAAATCAGCACTGCTGCTATATTGAATCGCGTGATGCAGGTGAGACGGCCAGAGGCATTCCACTTGTTAGGTCAAAAGGTCAAGGTCACACTGACATGTTTTCATCTTACCCTTTTGCAGTCCTTGTAAACGTGATAACTTTAGTTTAACTTAACCTAGGCTCATATAATTTGGTGTGTATGATATAGCATGGATCCCAGGAAGCCTACTGATTTTGAGGTCCAAAGGTCAAGGTCACACTGACATGTTTTCATCTTGCCCTTCTGAAGACTTACATAACTTCAGTTTAACTTAGCCTAGGCTCACTTAATTTGGTCTCTGATACTGGCATAGATCTCAGCAAATCTATTGATTTTGAGGCTAGAAGGTCAAATGTGAAGTCGCCACCTTCCACTTTTCTTGCTTGACCAATAACTCAATTTTTCACGTTGCAGGCGGGGGTATTATGTGCTCACCTTAGCGACGCTCTTGTTAATTATCAAACATTTTCTCTTTTTTGCAGACCCCCAACAGTGCCTGATATAGTCATTCCCGAGGAAGACTGTCTATGGGAAGTTTATGTATCATATATCATAAGTGTAGTGGATTTCTATTGTGTCATCATGGGGGATGAATATGCTGTAAGTATCATATAATGATAATAGTAATGATAATGGGCATTTAGTTTCTGGGATGACAAAAAAACCATCTCAAATATAAAACTTTTGAGCACAGCTCCAGAAAATGCTGTGTTTTGGAAATATGGTCTGTGGCAACCTCATATTGTCTAAAAATAGTCTTCTTATTCATTAACCCTAAAAGGACTGGGCTATTTGAGATGTATTGAGGACTGGGGGGGCCATGATGGCTCCCCCCCCCCTTCTGATCTCGGCCGGCATTCGCGTGATCGCGCCAAAATTTGGCACGCACATTCTTTTCCACATAACTATAAGCCAGTACAAAAATAAATTCTGAAAATGATTATTTTTTATATATTATGAATAAATATTCGTGAAAAACATTATTTGCATATTTAACACCCAATTTCACTTCAGATTTTCTTCTTCTTTTTTCCAGATGTCATCTTTTTAATCTAATTTAAAGATTTCCACAAAGAAAAATTTTGAAAGTGAATTTTTTCCATATGTATTTCTTTGTTTTTTTTAATTTCTTATATTAAGTAAGCAGACCAATTAGAATGAAAAATAATCACCCTTTTATGAATATCATCTCCCATAGACTTTATACACAAAGTATGAAAATGAGCCAATTTCGGCATGACATTGTCTCTTAAAAAGTCACGTGGCGTCGCGATGCTACATGTATACCCGTATGTCGCGAATTTGGTCTCAAAGGTTACACGAGACTTCAAAGAAAAAAGTCATAAAATTTTGCAGCACTCTCTTATTTCATTTTGGAAATATTGCGTGATGGGGGGGGGGGCATAATGGCCCTCCTTTTAGTGTTAAAAAAACAATTTCTAGGTAAAATGGGTTGATACTTCTGACATAACTCTATCTAGATTCATCTTTTTTTCAGCACACCTTCACATTTTTTTTTTTTTTTTTTTTTGAAAAAGTGAGTTACAGTGCTGCTTATTTTTGTCTGATTTTACTTCGTATCCTCTTTTAGCAGGAGTACTGCGTGATGTAAGTTTTGTTAATTGTAAACAGGATTTTGATGAAATACAACTACTGTGGCCACTACTTTTTCACACAATGGATAAAATTCAGTGTATGCTTTTTACTTGTAAATACATCCCAGTTTTCACTTTATGGCCGGGTCACATCTCCCCTACTGAGCTTGCACCATGAGTGGAAAACAGCTGTTTTATGTATTTCATTATGAAACACCTGATCGAAAAAATAAAAAGGCTGTGCCATTAGAAACAAGTCACCAAAGTTTTTTTTTGTTTAATATTGGAAGATATTTTCACCCTTCCCCTCTAAGCATTCACCATCAATTTTCCCTTTCCTTATCAGGATAAGCTATGTACTCTGGAAGATGATATGAGAGAGTTCTATGAAGCAGACGATCCCAATCTCAGATTGAGTGATTCGCCTACTGTCGACGGTCTTTATGCTGCTCAAATGGATGATGGGTGGCTCAGGGTAAAGGTTGTTGCCGTTGACAACCAGGAGGTAGGTAATGGGGGTGTTTCACGATGAGATAAGTGAGAGTTTGAATTGCACTAAGCTTCCTAGTTGAGAACCGAGAACCCCTTAATCGACACAGCCGATGCAGTTTAGAGCGTACTATGGAGCCCTGTATATGTGCATATACAGCCTGTACATAGGAAATGGTGTTGCCAAATTGATCTCATTTGATGTATAAAGCTTGGCGATAATTTCAACAATTTCGAGTGATATTGAAGAATTGTTATACAGTTTGTGAGAATGTTAGAAGTGAGGTGTGTGATATACCGTTGATCTGGCAATGTTGGAGACATCAAATCTTGACTGCAATCAAGAAAGTATGATGAACACATTTGAGACATACAATCATGACTGCAATCAAGAAAGTATGATGAACACATTTTCTTTGCAGTTGTTCATATCAAGATTTTTTTCCGTTTCTTCAGGCTGGTTGTTTTCTGGTTGATCATGGTGATGTAGAATCTGTTCCATTTGATGATCTAAGAGTTCTTGACCCTTCCTTCTATCAACTAGCCTTCCAGGTATAGAACGATCAAACTCTTCATACTTTCAGAAATTCACAAATCAAAAAATTATACTTCCCTCTCTCTTCCTTCAATAGGCTTCATAACACATGTTATCAATATGAAAAGCCTCTTCTTTCTATTTCAGTCATGTACATGTGAAGACTTAAATAAAAGGAAAAAACCCTGGACACACAAATCACTTGTAACATTTTGAAAAGCATTATTGTTTCGTCAGTGTCAAAATGACTGTCTCTGTTACTTGCGCTCAAATATTCATGGTTTTTGTCTCACCTGCATAGCAGAATGAGACTTTCCGACGGCGGCGGTGTCAACACCAAATCTTAACTGAAGGTTAAGTTTTTGAAATGACAGCATAACTTAGAAAGTATATGGACCTAGTTCATGAAACTTGGCCTTAAGGTTAATCAAGTATTTCTAAACACCCTGCCTGAGTTTCAGGTCACATGACCAAGGTCAAAGGTCATTTAGGGTCAATGAACTTAGACCATGTTGGGAGAATCAACATCAAAATCTTAACCTAAGGTTAAGTTTTTGAAAAGTCATCATAAATTAGAAAATATATGGACCTAATTCAACAACAAAATCTTAACCTAAGGTTAAGTTTTTGAAATGTCATCATAAATTAGAAAATATATTGACCTAATTCATGATACTTGGACATAAGATAATCAAGTATTATTGAACATCCTGCCTGAGTTTCAAGTCACATGACCAAGGTCAAAGGTCATTTAGGGTCAATGAAGTTTGGCCAAGTTGGGGGTATCTGTTGAATTGACATCATAATCTAAAAAGTTTATGGATCTGATTCATGAAACTTGGACATAGGAGTAATCAAGTATCACTGAACATCCTGTGAGTTTCAGGTCACATGATTGAGGTCAAAGGTCAATGAACTTTGGCCAAGTTGGGGTATTTTGTTTAAATACCATCATAACTTTGAAAGTTTATTGGTCTAGTTCATAAAACCTGGACATAAGAGCAGTCAAGTATCACTGGACATCCTGTGGGAATTTCAGGTCAAATGACCAAGGTCAAAGGTCAATTAACTTGCCATGTTGAGGGTATCTATTGAAGTACCATCATAACTTTGAAAGTTTATGGATCTGATTCATGAAACTTTGACATAAGGGTAATCAAGTATCACTGAACATCCAGTGCGAGTTTCAGGTCACATGACCAAGGTCACAGGTCATTTAAGGTCAATGAACTTTGGCCATGTTGGGGGTATTTGTTGAATTACCATCATAACTCTATAAGTGTATTGGTCTAGTTCATAAAACCGGGACATAAGAGTAATCAAGTATCACTGAACATCTCATGTGACTTTCAAAGTCAAAGGTCATTTAAGGTCATTGAACTTTTACCATTTTGGGGGTAGTTATTAGATTCGCTGTCATAATTTTCAAATTTTATAGATATAGTTTATAAAATGTGGATATAGGGGTAATCAAGTATCACTGACAAGTCTTAGGTCGCATGATCAAGGTCAAATGTCATTTATTGTCAATGAACGTACAGTAGTATTGTATCATTATATGAATGGTGTTTTTTGTGAATGATTATTTTTTAATAGTTTTCAAAGTCAGTACTGCTGCTATATTGAATCGCGTGATGCAGGTGAGACTGCCAGAGGCGCTCCACTTGTTTAGACATACATGTACGCAATGAAATATCAGGATTGGTATAGAATTTTCCTTTCAGTGAATAATATAGAAATTCTTTTTAGATTAGATGCATTTCAATATACAGTCAAAACAGTTTTACTTGCCAGTGTGCTTGGTGACAAAGACATTTGCTTCCGAACATTTTCTCTGGTCTTGATATCTCAGAGGGCATTGGGTTAGAGTTAGGTATACAGTAGAGGTTCATAATAATGTAAAGATAAAGATTAGGATTTAGTTAGATTTGGAGGTTAGATTACAAACGTGCTGATTTTCCAACGAAGCAATTGACATGGGACCTTAGTAGCCACCTGCATAGAGGTACCCCTTATCTATAAAGAATTAAAGACCAAGATTTAGGTTACCCCTGAATAGATTTCTCCATTGAAATCTGTATTACATGAATTGTTTGCAATGATCATCTGCTCATATAGACTTTATTGTATTGCTCTGATTCTTTATAGAAAGTTTTCTCTTTTTTTGCTTTGGTTTATATGTTCCATGTAGATACTGATTGGTCAATACATTATGTGATGGTGTATTCAATATTTGGTATAGACTGGTGGTTACTCGTTCAAACATTTTAATGAAAGGGCATTTCTTTTCTGTCATCAGGCTATTTCTTGTAAGTTACATGGCATGGACAATAAGGCAACCAGTAAAACCGCAACCACAAGATTCTGCAATGTTGCTTTGGGTCAGATTCGACTTGCACAGGTTATATCAAAGTAAGTGAGCTCATCTGTTTGTAAATTTTGACAGCGGCTATGTTGATCCAAACCACAGTGCATTGGTTTCACTTAAGTTTACACATTGGAATGGTTTGAAATATCAATGGTCCATCTGTAATCAGTGTTGTTGACTGGTTAACATACTGAAACTGACAAATAATGAATAAAAAGTAAATGTTTATAGGAGATTCATCTCTTCTTTTGCCAAGATGCTGTGAGCATCGTGTCATCACTTAAGTAAGAAGAAGCTACATATTCACTGACATATTGCTACAAATTCAAAGGATTTGAAGAATGTTTTGATTTAAAGCCTCTACTTTCTTTGAGTATGTAGCCTAATCTCAGTGCATTATGCACTCCCAGTACATTTTGCACTTTGGAAGATGGTAGTTAAGAGTCTGGGATACCTGTCAAGGTATGATGTTCAAAATAGTACATTGGAATGAACAGAAGCAGGTATATAGATTTGTTTCTAACTAGCATCCTTCAGCAAGGCATCAATCAACACATTACCAATCTCAACCAAGATGCTAATGGGGTAGCCGCTTGGATGTGTCATTGTAGCTATGTAGTACTGTATTGCCTCACTGGCAACTGGCTGGAATACTCCCCAGGGAGCGGAATGTTTGCATATTTTTGTGTACGTGAATGAATGGTTTAATCCAATGACCGGGGTAATAATAAATGTGTAAGCGCTTTTAATACAGATAATGTATGTCTTAAGTACTTCATAAATAATCAGATTATTACTTATAACCATTTCTCCATTTAACATTTTGCAGGGAGTCAAAACGTCTTTCATTAACATTGTACAGAGACCGACTGAACATTAACTATCTGTGTGCCCTTGGGGAAGTTGCCTAGTCGCTATAACTCTTGCCTCTACACTACAGTGTCCTGGAATGGACAGATGATGAGCTTTTGCTGCCCTTGGAAACAAGTGATGCATTTTAATATGGCATGAATTGTCTGGAGTTGCTTCATCAACTCCATTTGCTGAGGAGAAGATGGAGAGGTTGTATAAAGAACTATTATGGATGTGTTCAAGAATCAAAGAAATGGCTTCTTTTGCTGCAGTGAGAATGGGCTCGAGTTATCTGTAGCTGCTTCATCTGCTTCATTCTCTGACGAAAAGACTGAGAGAGCTGTGGGGTATTGTTCTATTTGCAGCAAATTTTATTGTCTTCTCTCTGCAGTGAGAAATGGGCTAGAGTAATAATAATAATAATCATTTGTATACCGCCATCTATCTAGAAACAATCTATTCCGAGGCGCATTCTTCTTATTATTATTATTACCCCGGCCTTAGCTCGAGCTGCCTTTCAGCACTTATCTGTAGCTGTTTCATCCGCTTCAGTATCTGAAGAAAAGACTAACATAGCGTTATATTCTGTTACCAGCAGATATTGCCTTCTTGCTGCAGTAGGAAATGGACCAAGACTTACACAGGTGCTGAGTAGTGTTCGAGTACCAGCAGATACCGCCACCCTGTTGCAGAGTGAATGGGCATTTGGAGCCACTCACTGCTGTACTCTAAAGAAAAGAAAAGACTGATGGATTGTATGAAAGAGATGCCTTGATGTGTCCTTGCTCCTGTAGATACTTTGCTAGAGTATGAACAAGTAGTGTGTTGTAACAACAACAAAAAACTGTCTGTAACTGCTGAATTCTCTGGAGATGGGATTGACAGATAGTATGGAATGTGTTTAATCTACTGTTGGGATCAAGTGATTATAAGGTTTTGAGGTAGAGCAGTGTCATGGTGATATATTCAACTGTAATAGGCAAGATGATGATGATGATGATCAGAGTCTGGATGCATGCACTATAGTTGTGATGGATTGTGAAATTTTACATTGTTGAGATGTAAGAACATCATGTAGCAAACTTATCATTTGGGAGTTTTGTAAACAGTCTTGAAATTTAGACAATGATTGTCGTATTGATGTATTTTTTGTTTATGTGCAGACTAACTCCTAGTTAAGAAGGATTTCTAGTTTAGTCACATACTATGATATAAAAGTCATGTACCCTGTATATGTGTCCACTAAAGTTACTATCAGTAAACAGACTGCCACACCTGAACATGTAATTGAGCATACATGTATGCCTATGTTCACTGTACATTTGTTATGACAAAACATTTCCTTAATCCCATTTATTGATATTAAGAATTGTCTTGTTAACAGCACAAATGATTTCTTATATAAAGAATTTGAATTCTTGATACTTTGTGCCATGAACAAAATGCAATTCTTGATGTCCCAATGGGAATGCTTGGTATCCAGAATTGGGATTAAAGGAGAAAATGGCTAACGACGTGAACAGTATGTTGGCATACGCTGGCTAAAACATCAAGGTATGACAGGCATATCAGTCATGGTAGTTTTACATCGATTGCCAGAACAGACAGGGTTAGAGTAATTACGAGAGGGAAGGGGATGTTACAGTCATTGTTAAGACTGATTTTCGTAAATTGTGGGGAAATTATGCCTGTCATTACCCGACCCACCTCCCCTCGTTTTAAACTCATTTGTTTAGGGTGCATAAGATATAATGTAAACACCATGTTTGTAAAATGTCCATCAACCAATTTGACACTTCAATATTCAAATATTTCGTATCAAAATTACAATAAAAATGTATTCTCCACCGTCGGGTGACAACCCCTTCTCCGATTGTCCCTGTATTTTTTTTTTCATAAATAAGTTTCCAGGGCTAGCGTGTTCCATGTATTGATATTATTTGCAACTCAAGAGACATTCATGCACATATTGTGCCTGTTTTTTCTTTGATCGTATCCCCCCCCCCCCCATAACACTGCTCAGAATTTAACCATGTTAGGATGATGTACAGTATGTGCACCAAAGCATGGTCTATAATTCTTTTTTTTATACCTGATTATGGAATCATCTTCTGTATTTTGTTTTAATACATGTACAACTTTTAACTGTTTTTTTAAAGGAAAGTTAATAAACAATAAGGTATCTTCCTGTGTACCCTGAACTATAAAATTGTTATATTATCATTCTTTGTGCAATGTGCAATATAATATAATATATACTGATTTATATAGCGCAGAAACTATGTGCATATATTCTACTGCACTGCAATTAAGAGCTTGTGAAATGCTTGAGAACAGAATTAGAAAAGGGGGTAAAGAAATGTAGGGAATTATTTGAACAATTAGGTTTTTAGTTTAAGTTTGAACGTTTCTACTGATGGACAGGATCTTATTACATACGGCAAAGCATTCCATAATTTTGGGGCTGCACAGGCAAAAGCACGATCTCCCAAAGTTATCTTTGTATTATGAGTGGGGATATGAAGGAGCAAATTATCATGAGAACTGCGCAGGTTGTGAGAGTGTCTGTGAACTTTTCTTTGTAAAAGCTCAGAAATATAACTGGGGGCTTGGCCACTTAGTGCCTTGTATACGATTAACAAAATCTTGAAAAATATTCGTTGGCGAACTGGAAGCCAGTGCAGATCTTTTAAGACAGGGGTGATCCTTGAAAATCTAGATTGACTACAAATCAGCCGTGCACATGCGTTCTGTACTCTCTGAAGAAGCCCAATTTGAGACGAGGGGAGCCCATACAGCAAACTGTTACAATGTATATTATTCAGGTCTCAATTGGCAATGCGTGCCACTTGTGGCATATCACACCTCTAGAGGTATTGCATGCAAACCACATTGATATAAAAAGAATGAAAATTATTTTATTCATCTTCATCAATGTGTGTTCAATGTGCAGGCCTTATTTAATTTGCTTTAATAAATAGTAGCAATTTTCAAAAGGTTTGGGAGGCTTCGCCGGGGGGGGGGGGGGGGGGGCATAAGCAGGTGCCTTGACCCAATGTTGTGACATTTTTTTTTCACTGCACTTGTTATGCATATTAGATTGTTGCATAGAAAAGATTTCTGATAACAAATGTGGCATTTTAACAAAGTAACCAACACAGAAAAAAACAAGAAAAAATAACATGAGGTCAATATATGTAGGAATTATATTCTTAATTTTATTCATTTCATCATTGTGCAAGAATGCACAAAATATATGATACAATGTAAAAAAAACATTTTTTCGAAATTCATTAAATGATCACCATTACAACTACATAACCTTAAGAATACACACATTTTGTTAAAAGGAATTAAGATAACTATTTTCACTTTTAAGTTCTATTGCACTATTTTGACTTAATAATCAAAATACATGTAGACACATTTGCATGTTTTTCTTCACATGTATTTGTTAACCCTAAAACTGCCGACATTTTCCGCGACCATTTCGTTGTGCAAAATTTTTCGACCGCACCACTCGCTGACTTTTTACTTTGAATTCTTTGGGTCTTGAAGACCCCAAATTGCTCTAAAACATGATTTTGTGTACAAAGTCAATGTAAATTGAATTTTCTCAACTTGTAAAGATATGATTATTTTTACTTTCATCCGATGAAATTAGTTTATTTTAGCATAATTATGCTTCAAAAAGGTTCTGCTATATATGGCAAAAAAAAGGTTAAAACACAAAATACAAAAAAAATACATAAATTCATTTTCAAACCAGAATTCGTTTCATTTGTACTAATTGTTAGCAAATTATGATTTACACATAAATTAGCATAATTAATTCATATAAACAAAAATCTTAGTATTTCTGAAAAGCCCGGTCTGTAGGGTTGAATTAAAGTTATGATTAATGGTGTAGTGGTTCTGTCTCTCACCTTTTAATCTGAGGATTGTGGTTTGATACTGATTTCAAGCATTTCCATCAGCAAGAAAGTTTTCCACATTGGGGAAAAAATTATACAGGGACCTGGGGCGATTTTGCTAAAAGTGCTAAGAGTCCTAGAAAATCTGCATTAATTGCTATGTTAAAGCTTATCAAATGTTGCAGATTCAGGCAGTAGGTTGCGTAAAGCATTTCTTGAATGCCCTTATTGGGTGGCTCTGAGATGACCAGGGTAGTAGTATCACGCATGAATAGGCCTTGTATTATTTTGGTAAAATTTGACTCCAATAAATGGATGGCGCATCATAATGATAGAGAACTTCACAATATACCATAAAAAAAGCCACAGAAAATCCTAATTCACTGCCATTTTAAAGATTATCAAACTTTACATATTTAGGCAGTAGGTTGTCAGAAGTAACCGTGATATTTTTTTTTGGGGGGGGGCTGCTGTTATTGGAATGTGTTCTTAAAAAGAACATTAGTTCAACAAAAAGTGTGGGATGATGAGCATTATCTTTATATACATGTACTTATTCTTTTAGATAGTATTCTGCTTAAAAAAATAAATAAAAAAATCAATGGATATATAATATATCTATAAAGTAAAATGTCGGTGATCAACTTGGATTTGGAATTTTCATCATGCTGAAATCAAACAGAATTCTCATTGGCAAGACTTGATTTCACTCAAATATATAACAAAAGATGACTGATAAAAATATATCAGGCTAGAAATGTCACTAAAAACAAGTAATCAATATCTCTATGGCCTACTTGAAAGATGGAAACTGCATTTTTCTCTGATTTAATCGCATAGATGTAATGTTACCATAGCAATGAAGTATTAAACCAACACATTAAAAAAATGTGAGGTGTGCATCTTAAATTCAGAACTACATTGTAACTGACCTGCATGCCAAGTCTTGTAAGCATTTGAATAAAAATACACATACACATATTTCATTCTGCAAGTTTTGCAACTGACTGACTGACCACTTGTCAACTTACATGTGTGTCCAACATAAGTTTACAATCTTTCAAAAATATGCAGGTTTAAACTACTTCCTGTCCTTAACTTTTAGGTCTGAAAGTTCAAATGGAATGATACATTCAAGTTTATTTATCTGAATTCATTTTCCTTATCTTTTTTCAAATTGCTTATCTCATTTTTTTGTCTTAAATTCAATCAGGCTACAAGTTTCCAGATAAGGCATTTCAATTCTGAATATCATCAGTTGCTTTTCTTTTGGATATCATTGCATTACTAATTAAAATGACAATCATGATTTCTCCCTGATTTTTTTTTTATCTAGATTGTAAAATTTTTTAATTTCTTTTTAAGTTTCATCATGGTTGAGAGGATAACACTACCATTAAGAAATCTTCATAATTGATATTAATACTTCCGGTCATCTGAGTATCCCTCTGCCTGAAAGCAGCGGTCAAGCTGTTTAGAACAGCACACATCTTGATGTAAGTGTCCAGTCCGATCTGCTTATGGTGGACAGTGTCGTATTTGTTGACCACCATCTGGCTGAATGCCGGTGATAGACGGTAGCCCATCTGATTAAGGGCTGCATTTGGAAGATAGAATACAAGGGGAAAGTATTATATGATGTCAAAGAACTTAAGAGATTTCACTTCATTTTTCCAACTACCTTGTGAATATTGTGTAAACAATTACAATGCCTGCTAATGAGTGTTTGCATCTAAAAAAGATACAACAATACTAATCCACTGAGAAGTATTTGGTCATCAAGGCTTGAAAGAGAAGAGAATGAAGCTGGACAATGTTGATTGAATAACTGTAGATGGGCTGAGGTAACCTTGTACATGTAGTTACTGTTTATACCAGACAGTCTATACAATCACCTGCCTTCCATTAATTCTTTCATTGATCCAGTGTGAAAATGGAACAATACATTATCCTGCATTCATTAAGGGAATCGTCTTCCTTTCACAACTTACATGCAGCTTTAATCATTATTTACTTGCTCCAACCCATCAATTAGATGGGTCTTTAATAGTGACATCCTGTTATTGATTATTCTATTTGTGAATAACAAAATATCCAGGTAGTATCATCCAATCATTATAATACAACATAGTATTTCAATACCACTATCATTACGTCAAACCCTCGTTGCTGAGTTCGCCGCACCAGCTAATGGTCTTGCTAAGGTCCTATACCCCGATAACAAAATCCTCGTTGGAGGAACCAAGATATTTCATTTCCAAGCCCTATCAACCCTGAATCGCACGATAATCCCTCTTATGTAACATTTCTCCTTCGCAGGCGCAAGCCCGAGGGTTAGACCATTAACAACAGCTCTGCCTGTAGTACGCATTTTCGAATTCAATTATTGTATTTGATATTTAATCAAGTTTTCAAAGGCATATTGTACTTTGAAATTCAATGTTAATGTGTTTTCAATTTCGAACGAAGAAAATCGGCCCAGAAAAAAAAGGAACTGTTAAAGAGAATGAAAATGATTGCATGCGCTGGTGGGCCGCAGAGTTTGATTGAATCATCACGCTGTGTATGCAATAAAAAAAAGAAAGAAAGAATTAAAGAAACAAATATAAACGTAAATAAGGAAAAGTAAGAGGAAACACAGAAACGTAAAAGGAGATAGGGAGAGAGACAAAAAGAGAGAGGATCCATGATATTTCATTTCCAAGCGCTATCACCGTGGCGCTGTATCGCTGATAATCCCTCTTATCAGGCAAGCTGAGGGTAGACCATAAACAACAGCTGATATTACATAAGAGCAGCTCTACCTGTAGTAGGCCTTTCGGAATTAAATTATTTTATTCAATATTTAATCAAGTTTTCAAAGGCATATTGTATTTTGAAATCCAATGTTATTCTGTTTTCAGTTTCGAATGAAGAAAATCAGCCCCAAAATAAGGAAACTATTAAAGAGAAATAAAAATGACTGCATGCGATGGCGAGCGAGTTTGCTTGAATCGGCGCAATGCGTATATAATTGCAGTTTAGTTTTTTTTTTACCCATCGAGGTCAAAAAACACATGTTTAGATACTTAAATAACTGGCCCGGGGTGATTGAGGTTTTCCATGGTTCGTAATCGGGGTTTGCCTTCTCCAATGACGGTTCTGCGTCATGGTCCAGAATTGTACTGGAAATTATTGCCATGACATTTAAAGTTCATTAGCAGTTCACTCCACACCGATTACATAACCTACCTCAAAATATATCAAAATTTACCATTGAGTGTTGCACAGTCCTTCCAGGTCAATGACAGAAAATTGCCAATTAAACTGACTGGAGTCAGTTTTAGAGATCCTTTTAGGGATCTGGAGGATAATCCTTTTGTCACTGACTTTCAACAGATTAAACTGTGTTTCAAATTTTCAATGCAATAAAACATCAAACACTAGCCCAAAGTGTGTACCTCCTTAAAATTTTGTTTGAAAATCAGCTGAGTTGGATGGCAACTTTTTTTATAAACAAGGTCTGTGACAGCGATTACTCAAATCCATGGTTCTGTAGCAAGAATCTTGTTATTGTAAGTTCATAATTCACAGTAGCCAAGTAGCCATTATTGTAGCCTTGATTTTGATTGGCTGTTGAGGTAATTGCAATTGATGACATCATTGTAGCGTTTCCATTCAATGGTAATTAAAATGAAATGGGACCCTGTATAACATATAATGCAGTAAATTCGGACAGCCACAAATAGGAAGAAATATTCCAGAATTGTTTGAAATAATCAAGCTGTCGTGCATTTGCTATGTAATAACACAATTCATCTTTATATATAACATTTGAATATATATATGTACATTTAATTTGAGATGAGAAAACAAGGGTATAGAAATCCCATTTTCTCTAATTATGACAGGAATGTTGCTATAGTGTATAGCATATTAGGAGAGTTTAGCAGGGAGGTGCTTCATAAGCTGTTCGAAAGTTATGAGTGACTTTACGAATAACTGGTAATCCTTTCTTAGAAGCTTAATCAACACCCAGGAGAATTTGGTTTACCACAAGAAAGGATCACCAGTTGTTTGTAAAATTGCTCATAATTTACGAACGCCTTTGTTAAACACCCACCACAGATGGTTTGATTGAACAGCCTGCATACCTGTGTTGAGTTCACTAGCATCAATGCCCCCAGACCTGTCTCTGTCAAAGCCATCAAAGACCTGCTTCCATTGCTGAATATAATTCCACAATTGGGAGAACTCGCTGGCATCTATTGTGCCACTCTTATCTTTATCAAACATTCCTGTTGAATACAAAGTGAAATAAAAACTAGAGAGTGAACATTATAAGGATAAGTGAAGTGAGGGAAGGAAAGGAAATTATTACATCAGAAAAGTATAATAAAAGACATAAACATCCATGTATATTTTCATGTTAATTTTCTTGAATTTCACAGATGGATTCTTGCCAAAAAACAACTTCATTAGCTTCAATAGTGTGTCTATTCATGGCAGTGAAAAGGAATAATAAATTTGAACCACAATCAAGGACTTCCAAATCTCTTATGAAATCACAGAAAAATAATCTGTACGTTCTGTACATTCATTGTATGATGCAGTAACTGCATTCAATGTCAAATCTGCTGATTCAGTTGCTTATGACACTATCACTAATACTATGAGTGTAGTGTCATAAGCAAAGTACTAGACTAGAAAACTTCACACAAAATGAGATTATTTCACCTTAAAATTGAAATTTACAAAAGAGTACTCACCAATCATGTACTTGCAGGTGGCCTCATCAAACTTTGACCAGTTAGAGTTGGTGAGGGCCTGCTGGAGTTCCTTGGAATCAATCTTGCCAGTGTTGTCCTGGTCTACGGCCACAAACCAAGAGTAGATGTCTGGGCTCATTCCAGGGGGCATGCCCTGTGGCTGGCCAGGTGCTGGTGGTGCACCAGCTGCCCCGTAACCTGCATAAAACATATTTGGTGGTGGTGATTGCTAAGAAAGCTTGTAAGCAAGCACCCAAAGTACTGATGGCTTAAGGTCCTCTCAGAGGGACCTGGTAATGAGGAATTAAGTGCCTTACCAAAGGGTACTAGTGCATCAAGTGGGAATAGAACTCAAGTCACCGGGATCCGAAACCCCCGCCCTACTGACCGAGCTACATTATGTAGGCCTACAAGAATTTTAATAATCTATGAATGCATTAGTTGTGAATTGATAATCTTCTTATCAGAATAACATGTTAAATGCAGAAGTCATTGACATCTTTCTTGCTGTTCAAAAGTTTGGCTTGTAAAGATGTGTAATATAACGTCGACTATTTCACTTATTTCTGAGAAAAAACAAAATCAAAATAAAACTAGGAATTTCATTTCATTGAATACTCTGCATACTGCCCTAGGTCCATGCATGCAGCACTTTTCTGTGCAACTATAATCAAAACCACTTGCACAATGAACAAAAAATTGAGGGGGTCAGGGGTGGCATATGGGGCAAAATTTCTAGTGAGCAAAAAAGGTTCACCCTTTTTACAGCCCACTGAATCAGAACATCGGAAATGTTCCGTTCAAGTCATAAAACTGTCAATACCATATTCTAAAAATATCTCTGCATCATTGACAAGCAGTCCATGTCAATCATTAACTTTGATCAAATATACTCAGACATAATGCTTTTGCTGGCAGCAATTATGCTGAAAGAGGGCACGTAATAACTTACTCATATGGGGACTCATATCCTGAGTCAATATCCATATAGGTTTGCCAAAGCTCATTTCCATACTCAGAGATGGAAATAAAGTATGAAGTAATTTAAAATAACAAAATTCAATTTCCTTTAAAAATGAAATGGTGTGTTAAAATCACAATACTTAAATATGTGTACTGTATACTTATACTATTAAAAACATGTATATACATGTACATGTATAAAAGCATGATGAACTATACTGATGAGATTGCATGAATAAAATGTATCATTCGAATCAGATAAAATTAATGAACATGTAAATTATACAGTGATGAATGAAAATACACAAATATCTTTATTTATAGGGGAGAGTGGGGGTAGATAAGGCCACCTTTTTCATATTTCCAATCATATCTTTTTAATGCATAGCAGTAGAAACATGATTAGATGTCTAATACAAGGTCTACAGTAGACCTGCATTGTCCAATAGAAATACATGTATGAGATCTAATCAATCTCATGTTTGCATATTAATAAGCATTAAATATTGTTGTCAGGGGGGGGGGGGAGGCCTTACTTGCCCCATCGAAGTGAGGCAAATGAGGCCCCTTGATTAAAAACTATTTTGTGTAGCTATATTCCAAGTAATAATAGTTCAGTTGGTTTGGTACAATCACTGAACATTGAAGTACGGTAACAATCACATATTTCATTATTTTCCCAAAGGACCCCATTTAAGGATCTATTTATCAACCCTATCTAATATTATGGGAAAAAAAAATTATTGCCGGATTGAGTTTTCAACAGACATACATGTACTTTATATTATTATGTTTCTACATGTTCTATTGGAAATGGACACTTTTAGTGTACTGCAAGTGTGGATATGTGAAGCCATGATTTTGTTACATACATGTAGCATTTATTTTGGGTATTTTACGCCTTCTTCCATATACAAAATTTACATATTGCATTTTACTTTACATCCATTGTTTATTCATATTATTGATTTGTACATTCTGTATCCAAATAGATGAAATGTTAATCAGAAGAAAATAAATGTTAATTCAACTAAATTGAATAGGATTTCCTCATTTTTAAACCAACTTATGCCTACTAACCTGGTTGTTGTCCATACGGCCCTGGGTTGTATCCCTGGGGTGGTGCCTGGCCCGGAGCTGTAGGCGGAGCCTGGGGTTGGTAGCCTTGGGGAGGAGCTTGCTGTGGGAAACCTTGCTGTGGCTGTCCTGGATAGCCCTGGCCTCCAGGAGGTGGAGCCTGCCCCTGGTATCCTTGTCCTGGAGCACCAGTAGGAGGAGGCCCATACGCCCTAGCATATTGGGCTAAAGGGTTCTGTGAAAATATGACCAAAAAGGTTGATGGTTAGACCTAGCAAGGCTAGTTCAGTTCCCAATCCCCTGTAATTTCCCCTGTAACACACGCGTGACCAAAAAAACGCGTTTCAGTTTTGGACTATTCTCTACTCCCTCCATTGGCTTCAGGTTCATAATAGAATTATTTTCAAGCTCCTTCTCCTTGTCTATAAAATCATCCATGGTCTCGCCCCATCCTACCTTCAAAATCTTATCTCTCTCTGTCACTCATCCTCTGCAACTCAACGTCTCCGATCTTCTTCTACTGCTCACCTTCGACTATCTCTAGGACCCCGCACTTTTACCCGTTATGGCGATCGTGCTTTTTCTGCTCTTGCCCCTAAACTCTGGAACAATCTCCCCATCTCCATCCGTAATGCATCCACTGTCGAATCTTTCAAAACACTCCTCAAATCTTACCTCATTAAGCAGTCCTCTTAATTCCATATCCTGTTCTCTTTCACTGTATTTTGCTACCTCTTTTTTCTCTTTCCAATGCGCTTAGAAACTGTTGTATTAAGCGCTATATAAATGTTAATTATTATTATTATATTATTACGCACGTGGACTCGTTAAGGGTATCAAAAAACACAGATTTTCAAGAAAAAGGGTGGTTTTGAAAGACTGGTCAATGGTCAATCGCGGGGTCCAACGTATTTAGGGTATGTTTTTTCCCCAAAGCTTTTTTTTTAAGACTAGCCAAACGTGTTTAGGGTATGTTTTTTTCCCCCAAGCTTTTTCCCCGAGGTCATATTTTGGCGACAACTTGTTTAGGGGTCAAAATGTGTAAATAAGGCCCGCGAAAAACTTGTTTAGGGGGTTATTTTGCACACAGAGAAAATCTTGTTTGGGGGTGTTTGGAAATTCCTTGGTCACGCGTGTGTACAGCAATATATTTGACCGGTCCCCACGGGTGTATTTCAAACGATTTCAGACGATTAGAGGAAATACATTCAAGAAGTTTGTTATTCTAAATATTATGACATTTATGAATATTGGAAAATTATTTGATATTTACCAACTGTTTTCTTTGCATCGCACTTGCCGCATACCCCTCCACGAAAAACAATTATTTTTGTGCGTGACAACTTAAATCATGATTCCGGACGCACGCTAGAGGGGTGAAGATATTCTTTATTAATAATGATATAATAATGTCAAAATAATAATTAATAACAATATAACAATGATATATCATATCATGCATAAATTTTAAGTTTTTGTTTGCTTTTTTCATATCAAATCTGAGCAGATGTTGGTAGTAAATCTGTGTTTGGTAACTAATTTAATTTTTTTTTTTCTTTTTAACTGCATGTTTGATGGCACTTTCCAATATTAAGCTTGTTCGTATCGTGACGCTCATCAAGTTTTATCGATGCACTGTCAATCGTCGATGGCTCTAATCACGGTAAACCTCACGCACGGCCGGGTAACTTGAGACTCTCGTCGACGATCACCCACAATACACCACACCTCAACATTCAATCAAAGCAGCGGACAAGAATGAAATTTGGCAAATCAGGCCCCTATATTTCCGTCAGAAAATATATCAATTGCTATAAATGCAAAACTATGACTGATAATTGAAGCATTTTCTGTCATTTTAGAGATAAATAAGATAAAGTTGGATTTTTTGCCTTGTTTTTGCAATCTTGTTCTATGTATCAATTGCTCTGTGAAACTGAACTGCAGAAGTCCTACGGTACGAAATAGTTTTCGTATGCAGTACTAATACGCGCGTCTGGAATCATGTTAGTGTCCGGTTATACAATATAGGTGACTATACATAGTCCATAGACCGGGCCCAAGACGCCATACTTTAATAATAAAATAATAATTGGGGAGACTGGGGTTAGTTGGAACATTTTTGACAAAAATGGCTGTAAAATCCAAATAGATTTTATTTGAGAAACAATCAATACATCAGCTTGAAGCATATATCTAAGGGCTTCAAATGTACCCCATAAAATCATTAACTCTATGACGGTTACTGAAAAAAATCCACCTTGAACAAGACCATCGCAAGCGTTCCAACTTACCCCATATATGGGTTAAGTTGAAACATGGTATGGGGTAAGTTGGAACACTGCATGGTCAATTACGAATTATACTTAAACTAAGTACTTACAACCGTAATATTACATGGTTTTAGCATATTTGCTTTATTTTTTTCAAGTTCAAAATATTTTAAAGTGGATTTGTTGAACTTTATGTTTTCTGTTATTCAGCCACTCACGCAAGCCAACTGTGTAGTAGAATTCCGCGTATTTGTGTGCGTTTGATTTTACATGCAATTATTAAGTGAACTATCAGCAATTTCATGTACTTCTGCATCAAATTTACATGACAAAAATTAATTGTTTATATTTTTTATGAATAAATTATGCAAATAAGCATATGAAATTTGCCCTAAATTTTTTTTTTTAGTGTTTTTGCCTTTAACTCTATTTAGTAAGCTAGTAGAATGCTAATCTTTGGTGAGATAATCAATTTTTACCTTTATAACAAATATCCACAAAAAATTGCAAAAAATATAATTTCTTATGTATTTTTTGTTTTTTAAATTTGTATTCTTTGTTTTTTATTGTTTTTCCGATGAACTTTGTCGGGGACTCTTTTGCGATCATAAATAGCATAAAATAAATCCATTTGAACCAACAAAAGTAAAAATAATCATATATAATAAGAATACACGAAAATAAGGTACCTGCAAAATCAAAATTAGCGAGCGCGCAGCGCGAGCAGAAAATGTTAATATTCAGACCACAAAACTTACATTTTTACAGAGCACTTTTTAAAAATCAATTTGTAAATCACACAAAATAATGAAAGTTCAATTTCCGAGGTGAAACATGTTTTGTATATTGACGTCCAAACTTGATATTTAGCTCCATATTGAACAAGATATGAAAATCACCCAACGGGTAATGCGAGCGCGAGCGAAAATTTTATATAGTGACATGAAAGATTATTTTCATTTTGTAAGTCATCCCCTGATCTTATTTTATTAACTCGTCTTCCTCCTCTTCTTTTTTTCTCCTCTCTTTTCCCTCTTTTTTTTTTCTTTCTTTCCTTATATAGCACCCCCCCCCCTGGATCTGCCTATGAAGGTGGTCACTGAAGTCTGGGTTTTCAAACTCAGTGGGAGAGAATTCCACAGGCTAGGCCCTGCATGAGCAAAGGCCTGTTCCCTGCATCAGTGCATGATTTCTTAGCAATTAGGGCATAACTTGAATCTGTAAGAGATTAGAATAATGTAAATTAGATGAGGATCGTAAATATCTTGAGGGTTGGTATAATGTAGTTTAAACTCAGAGTATTGTAAGTTGTAACTGGGGGAAGTTCCATTGACGATATGAAAAATCAAAAGAAGGATTTTAAAGACTTACCCTTGTAGTCAGTTCCTTAGACCCCCCATTTCAGAGTTTCGTGAGGCACACCCCCCCATACTTGAGTGCCAGCCCCCCCCCCCCCCCCCCCCCCCCCCCGGTCCATAGATCGACCTCCATATACGACTGACTTTGTGGCTCACATGTCAAATTAATGTGTGTCTGGGACTATTAGTCTGCTGTGTCACTGTGCGCATCTGGCACTACATTACAATTTGTCATAACTTTATTAGATCTACAACGATTTGTCTAAATAGGTAATTTGACAATACATACGTGTCCTTGATTTCCACCTGGATAAGCCATGAATGATCTTAACGATGGTGAACAAATAAAATAAATATCGACGAATGCGGTCAGGGTCTGCACACTCGCTGAATGAGTCTTAGATTTAGAAGTTAGATGATGATGCTGATAGAGCTAGCTAGAGCTAACGTTAGATCGTGCGATGCGATCGATGCCGAGCTGTTGCGAGCTTGCGCTGCTGAGCAGGGCTCTGCGCTGGCTCTGCGGCAAGCTCTGCGGCATACAGGGCTGCGGTTAGCATCGGCTACCAAGGTCGACGTCCGATTGTCACGCTGGAATCAAGAATAACACTGAGCTTATAGAATTAGAACCGACCACGCCCACAAATTCGGACATGATTGTGTTGTGATGTTTTGAATGACGATTGGTCAAAAGTTTTGAGGAGAGGTTTAGTTGCGGGGTGAAAGTGTAATTTTTGATATTGCGGCAATGGCTTGATCGTTGAAGATGTACCCCCTATACATTTAGCCCAATACTGTATTAAATTCATCCAGAGTAATCTCTGAAATTTTGATCTAATCTACTTCTCTGCAACTATACTGCTTGGTCTTTACTACGCTTGATCTAATACCCGGATCTAATACCCATTTTTATAACGCCGAGGTATAATTTTACCAAATGAAAATTTAGTTCATAAACATTTCAGCTAACAGCTGATATGGTTATACCCTGGGTAAATAAGAGTTATCACCATCATCACCATCATCTTCATCGCCGTCATCATCAGCATCGTCATTGTTTTTTTTTTTTGTAATGGTTTTTAGCCTTTATTCAGATAATATCACATTTTTCATACATATAAGGGTATAAATAAAATATACAAAAAAGTGAAGTACATGTATACAGCAAGATAACAAATGAAATATTATACATTATGATAAAACTTTTTTGAACAAAGATTATCACAACCCATAATAAAAAGAAAACAGTTATTTTCACTTGTATTTCATGTGTAATAATGCGGTATTGTATGATGAAAAAAATCCAAACATAAAGACTTTTTAAGTTGTGAGCAAATAATGAAATTGATATACATAATAATTTGTTTAATAAAGATGCTAATAGGCTATCCCATAATGAAAAATATATATATTTATATCTCCATATTTTGTAAGACAATACAATGTAAGTTTTTACGTTTATACTTAGAACTTAGAACGTTTATACTCACAAAACAACAACAAAACAAAGAAACAAAAAATGTGAAGGGAGAGCAGCCAAACTCCTTTATCTTTTACCCATAATGGCATTACGATATATTTTATAATATTAAATTACTATTATTCCAATACCATATCATAAATCATTGTATACATAATAAGCTTTGTAGGAAGATAATCGTATATTGATTTTATATATAGGCCCTATATATATTTAAATTGATGGGTAAGGATCAGTGGGAGAAAGAGTTTGAAGAAAGAAGAAGAAAAAAAAATTAACACTAGAGTGTAATTGACTCAAACCGACAACTGGGAAAATTTTTCCCATTTTGTATGGTGTAGAGTCAATTTTATCCTTTCTTTTTGCCTTTACATATTCAATCTGTTTTGACCTTTTAATGGCACTGCATATTTCTTTACATGTACGGATCCTTCCCAGTTTACTGTTATTGTAAATCATATATTTGACCACAATTATTACATGATTTAATAGAGCATTGTGTTTTATATTGTCTCTAACACCAAGTAATACTTCAAGCCATTGTATATCAAGGAATTTAAACAACATGTAATTTGTTTCCTATTTCAGTCCAAATCTTAGACACTTCAGCACATTTATAAAAGACATGATAATATGTTTCTATCTCTTCTACAGAAAGAGCAAGTATTGGAATGTATTATACGAAACTGGAAAGGTTTGTCATTACAAAATATGATGCTATGTAAAAGTTTGTATTGAAATTCTTTTAACTTCCAGTCTAATGTGGAGACTCGAGGGATAGAAAAACAAGTTGCAATTACCGACTTATTGACAAGTTTAAAGCTGATACATCTGGATGTTTAAAAGCGAATGAATCTTGTATTGTATCAATAAATATATTACAGATCATTTAGGACGACACAGAGGTAGAGAAAAGCAAATTCTTGTTAATATCAAAATAGATGTTAGAAAAATCAATATTGTCGTGCCATGTGTCATCTCTCCGATGATATTCTCCGATTCTTCAATTTAATTGGCATCCATGGTTATACAATTCGTTAAGAGAAAATAAATCATTTACATTTAAATCTTTTCCAAAGAAAAAATCTCCTGTTCTCATTTTGCCACCTGTGTCAACATTGTGTTTAACTTGAAAAATGTTAGCCTTACATAATTTTTCATTAAAAGGAAAGGTACTACCTTTGATTAAGGTATTGTTAAAAAAATTATTTGGTTTTCACTATGCATTTCTCTGATAATAAATTCCCTTTATTTTAAATAATTCCAAATATCCAAAAATTCCAAGTAGAGGTTAGATGCATTGATGTTGAAAGCTCTGGGATTGTAATTACAAAGAAATATTAAACTCTCTCCTATAGATCTGAATACATGTTGGAAAATTTGTTTCCATTTCGTTTCCTTATTTCCACCAGAAGTCTTTTTTATCCACATAACACGCTGAGCACAAACCATGTAGTTAAAATTTAACATTTTCAAACCTCCTGCATCATTATTGGTGTTAAGAATGTTCCTTTTTATTTTATCATTACCATTCCAAAGGAAATTAAAACAGATTCTTTGAACACCCATTGTGGTACAAACATTATGGAAGATACATGTAACAATTTTGATATTCCAAAGGCTGTAATTAACTGGATTTTCCCAAATAGGGTTAAATCTCGTTGCTTCCACCATCCTAACAATCGTTTTATTTTCAGTATTCAGTATTACTTTATAATTCTTTTTCTTCTTTAATGTTTATATCAAGAGAAAAGTATATCCCAAGCACCTTTACAATGGGAACCAGTTTTCCTAATGAAATATCGGGCAAGCTATCACTATTTTTATATCATAATATGAGTCATGTCCCTATTAATTTTCAATCCAGAAATATGGTAGAATGAAATCAATATTTTATCTAATGTTTCTATATCGTTTGTATCATTTAAAAAAATTGAACAATCGTCTTCATACATTACTATCGTTATTTCTATGTCACCTATTGAAATACCTTTTAAAGTTTGCTAATTTCGAACAGCCACTGCAAAATTTTCTATAATTAATAAAATAAAATATATGGAGAAAGGGGATCCCTCTGTCTTACTCCCCTACCTATATAAAAAAACTGTAGAAAATCCTCCATTCATAATACAACTGACTGCATTATTGCATATTACTTCTATCCATCTACAAAAATATACACCAAAGCCATACTTTTTCATTAGGTACTATATGAATGTGAAACCAGTTGTTTCCCTTCATCGGGTGCCGCGGTCGAGTGGTTTAAGGCGCCTCGTTGCAGCGGCGTAACAGGTGCCTGTTATCAGAGGGGGGAGGGGGCAGAGCCAAATATTTCCTAGTAATTCCGTCTAGAATTAGTGGCATAACTAGGATTTCAGAAGTTAGGGGGCAGTAGTGAGCACGGGAAGCGCGTTCCGGGGGGGGGTGCAGAAGCGCAGAAGACGGTCCGACGTTCTTTTCAATAATATTGTTCCTTATCTGCTCTCGCTCATCTTAATACGTCCTCTAGCTGCCTGTTATCGGAGGGGGGGGGGCAGAACAAAAATCCCGGTAACTAAGTCCAGAATCAGTGGATTTGCTAGGATTAGGCATTAGGCAACGTGACTTTATACTGTAAGTAGCGGAACCCCAACCCCCCCCCCCCTGTACAGAGAGCCGTTTCGTGCCCTCAGTAAGTGTTTCGCAAATTCAAATTCAAAAGTTTGATATAAAATCCTGACATTGAAGTATCATCATCAAAAACAAAGAAACATAAGAAAAAAATATATATAACATAATATAGTAACAACGAGGAATTAACAAAATACAAACAAAGAAAAAAATACCAATCGTGTGTAAAATGTTAAATGCGAGATACATAATTTTTTATCAATGCATAAATATACACACACATACATATTATACCTAAACATTATACACCCATACCTATACAAAATACATAAACATAATATTATCTTTTTCTTTCAAGCATCCTCAGTCTCTCCACGTACATGTAACTTATTCCTATATCACATATTATTTTTGCTGATATCCATGTCATTGCTACCTAATATTAACTGGAATTTGTTTTTGTTAGTTTAATATTCTCATAAAATCCGGCAGCACCTCCTTTAACTTGTTAAATAATTTATTTCGGGGTTCTCCGAGGGCCTTACAGTGTACAGTGAAATGGTATTCATCCTCTACATAAGTCGAACAAACAGGGCATATTCTATCGTTTACAGCAATCCTAATATATATCTACCTTGTTCTATCATAAGTTTACTATTGCTTATTCTTAACTTAACTGCGTCTTTTCAATATCTAATAGTAGGTAATTTTTAATCTTATAATCTTTTTTTCAATGTTTTATAGGTTCTTATAGTTTATTGCATTGGTCATGGGAATGTTAGGTGTTATCGTTGAGACTGTTTTTCCATGATAACAGGCAGAGAATGTAAGAGGAGCGGGAGCAGACAAGGAACAATTCGAAGAAAACATCGGAGATTCCGTGCTAATTTGCGCGGGAGGGGGAAAACTCCCCCTTATATAGGGAGCGCCTTTGGCGCGCTCATTAATAAGTGTTTCGCCCAAAAGGTTTCGCCACTTCGCGTACGTGCTCACTACCGCCCCCTAAAATGAAATCCTTCTGGAATTTAATAGTTACCGGGAAATATTTTGGATCTACCCCCCCCCCCCCCCCTGAAAACAGGCAGAGGATGTATTAAGATGAGCGGGAGCAGACAAGAACGATTCACAGGTACGTCGGAGCTTCCATGCTTCTCGCGGGGGACACTCCCCCTCCCTGCACCCCCAATGGAGCGTGCTTCCCGTAATCACCTCCGCCCCTAAACTGAAATCCTAGCTATGTCACTAATTCTAGACGGAGTTACCGGGAAATACTTGGCTCTGCCCCCTCCCCCCTCTGATAACAGGCATACGCCGCTGCAATGAGGCGCCCTAAGCCACTCGGCACCTGATAAAGTGAAAAACAAGTTGGTCTCGCGGACCTTCGGTCTCGAGGGCCTTCGGTCACGTGGTCGGACCCCGTGAAACCGTATCAAAAGCTTTCTCAAAATCAACTGCAACTAAATAACCTCGTATATCATACTCTTTTGTACAAAATATGACATCACTGCTCCCCAATATTCTTATCTGGGAGATACCCTACTTGATCCACATGTATCACTTCTCCTAATACAAGTTTTATTCTCTCAGCCAAGACTTTAGATAAAAGTTTATAGTCAACATTGAGAAGGGTGATTGGTCTGTAATTTTGAATATATAAAGCATCTTAATCATCTTTCTTAATCAACGTTATTACTCTTTGTCTTTGTGTGGGTGACCATTCTCAAAAGAGGCATTGAAAGAGTCTAGAACCAGATGCCAAATATAAGGCCAAAAAGTACGATAAAATTTAACTGTCAAACCATCATTCCCAGGTGATTTATTTAAAGGCATTTTATTCAATATTGATATACATTTTAACATCACAAGATTTCTTACTATCCTCATTTATGTTTAGGTGAGACATTACAAAAAAAGATCATCTGTCTCATTTATTTTTTCTTGTTGTGAGTAGATTGATAAAAATTCTTTATTTCTTTCAAAATTTGTTTCGGATTGTTAGTGCCAATATATATAGGGCCTTGATCAAACTGATATAGCGCCATCTCTTGTTCAAAATTAAAGAGGGGCGAACTGAACTATACACAACAAAAAAGTAAGTCCCCCCTAAATCAAATTGCTGTAACTTTTGAACATAATTATTTTGAGATATGATATTTCGTAGTTGGATTCCTACACTCATTAAGCAACTCCTGGGGAAAAATGAGTTTGATCGGTTGGGTCATGCATGAGTAAATAAAGATTGAATTAAAAATGACCATTTTTGAAAGTCACAAGAGTCGTTTTTTCAGATTGTGCAAATACCAAGTTGGGCAAAAGTTGTTTTTAGGTGGATTTTATGGTGTTAATGCTGTTTTACTATATACCATCATTTAGCCACTCCACACACAATTTTGATATCGTATGTTTATGGTTGAGTGAGCACAATGTATTGCAGGGGCCGCGGAAGCGGGGGGGGGGGGGGAGGGGTTCAGCCCCCCACTTTTTTCCAAAAGCATGTACAAAATGTAAAAATGACCATACGATTGTGATTTTTTGCATGGTCAGTCCCCCCCCCCCACTTTGAAAACCGTTCCGCGACCCCTGTATTGTGACATATCATCATAGGGGTTTATGATCATTATTGTTAGATCATGTTAAAATTTGAAAATGTTGGTGGCTCCCCCGATTATAGGCCCCTCTCCCATTTTAAAATTCTGGATAAATTAAACTGATCCTGAGAAATTGCTAGGAAAAGAATACATTTATCATTTATGCGGTATAAAGAGTATTCATTCCTAATATTTCGAATGTGCTCGCTCAACCATGAAAATTTTAAAAGTTCGGAAAGTGTGTGGTGATAGAAATGATGGATGATAAAAACAACAGCAATTAAAGTTACATTTGAAACCGAATTTTCCCCCAATATTCACTTTATTACCCTTTAAAATGAGTCTGTGACATTGAAAATACCCCTTTTCCCACTTTGATGCGTGCTCACTCATCCATGAATAAACAAATCGATTTCATTTTTGCACAGAATTCTGCCCATAGGTTGATAAACATTACTGCCTGCCAAATGACATTGCTAAAGACAGCCTTGAAAAAAAAGTTCCACCATATTGAATAAGGGGTTACTTATTCTTAAACATGTGCACCCATATGAGAGAGGAAGTCAAAATTTTAACAAATGTGCAATGAAGGGTTGTTTCATGGACGGATTTTGTTACTTCTGCCAACAATTATTTCATGAAACTTTGCAAATGGCTTCAGAGTAACACTATCCAAAAGGCGCGCACACCAAAATAACCATTCGATACGGCACAGAGTGAGGCCAAGGCCTTGAACTTTCTTCTCATTTGCATAATTTTCGAATATTGTGTGCTCACTGATGCATTAAACATCGGGATTTTCATAAAAATCAAATCAAATGAACTATGCGAGGAGGTTTGCGACAGATATCCATAGTTACAAATTGCATTTTTTCCAATAACGTAAAAAAAGAGCTAATCACATTCCACATGTTCATTCAAGCGTGAATGTTTAATTAAACGCCTGTGAATCATTGAAGCATGTAAATTGGTCATGAACATAACGAAAAAGTTGAGAAAATATCATTTTCAGTTACCAAAATGAAACAATACTTGCCTATGATATTTGAAAATCGTGTTTTTTGTTTTCAATAAATGTTCATTGAACCGTGAAACGATGAATATTGTTGAAGATACTCCTCCCAAAATTAACTGTCATCATATTCGATCATTTTTTTAATAGAAATGTGTAAAAAATCAAATTATAACAAATTTGGACTTGTTTATTCAACCGTGAAATTTAGCCAAAAAAGTTGTATTGTCTTTTAGAAAGTACCTTTTACAAGCCTTCTGACTATTTTTCATGATGAGAATGTGGAATTAGTTCCAATAAAATGGAATCAAAGTCATGATATTTGGCTTGTGACTTTTGAAAAGTGACATTTTTGCCTTCTGACGGTGCTCACTGAAACATGACGTAAAATACGTCCGTAACATTTACTCAGAGGGTAGCTTATAAAATTACCTATACGCTCATGTAAAAATGTATAAAAACTCGCATTGGTTCGGAAATTATTGATGTTTGTTTAAGGGGGGACTTACTTTTTTTGTGTGTATATAAAGACATTATGTCAAAGTTTATACACTACTCAAAAAAAGTTAAGGACCACTTTTTAAAACGTACATAAAGATTTTATACAAGGTGTTTTATTTCTGGAAATACCTCAGTACAACTGTCCTAAATGTCCTTAAAGAAGAATGAAACCCTTGAAACTAGCTGAATCCATATCAAAGAGAAAAATCAAAGAAACATATTGTTGAAAGTTTGAGGAAGATTGAATGAATAATAAGAAAGTTATGAGCATTTGAATATTGAGATCACTAGTGCCATGTAGATCCTCCCATCGGCAATGCGACCAAGATCTGTGATATCACACACGTACAACTCCCTCATTACTTTAGTACTTATTTCACTTATATTCTCACTTTTATAGAGTCTATCACAAGGTTAGGTGTTTTCTTTATGAGATGACAAGTACAGAGGTTTCACAACATTATATCGTTGATGAATCGTTTGTCATTTGATTAGAATGAGCAAAAAAGAGATGTTTTGGGGTATATTTTCAGTGTCCGAATGGGAGAGTTGTACGTGTGTGACATCACAGATCTTGGTCGCATTGCCAATGGGAGGATCTCCATAGCATTAGTGATCTCGACATTCAAATACTCATAACTCTTTTATTGCTAGTCCTATTTTACTCAAAGTTTTGTTGATCTTATTCTTTGATTTTTCTGCTTTCACAAAAGCTAACTTGCTCCAAGAGTTTCATTCTCCTTTAAACACGCTGTAATCAATTTCACGCATGGGTGGTTTCAGTTGTTGCACAATGTCTCTCGCATCACTGCACATCCTGAAAAGTGGGCCCCGAGGGGTATCAGCTACCGACATGAAGTGGTAAAAACGAATGTCTGAGTGTCTTTCAGGCAGTTCAGTAACGAGTGTGACCACCTCCTGCAGCAATAATGGCTTCACAGCGCTGTCTCATGGAGCTGTCATTGCTCCCCCTGGGACCACGTAGAGACGAGTACGGTTGGCGTAGGTGATGCCTCCCCACACCATGACGCTGCCTCCCCCATAACGGTCATGTTCTGCAATACAGGGGTCTGCAAATCTCTCTCCTGGTCGCCTCCAGACTCTCGAACGTCCATCATTGTGGTCAAGGGAAAATCTGCTCTCATCTGTGAACAGAACTCTACGCCATTGCTGTCTGGTCCATCTGACATGCTCCCGGGCCCAGTTGAGACGAATTCTTCTGTGAGCAGGGGTGAGTGGGACACACTGAGCTGGCCGTCTGGCATGCATATTGGCTCTGTGAAGTCGGTTACGGATTGTTTGAGTGGAAACAATCACTCCAGTTGCTGCAGCGAAGTCATTGTTGAGGCGGCGTGCACTGTGAAAGCGGTTGCGGAGGCTGAGATTCGTCAAGTAGCGATCATCTCTAGGGGTTGTCGAAACTGGTCGGCCACTGCGGGGTCTCTCGGAGTATAGCCCTGTCTCTCGGTGTCTTTGATTTGCTCTGCTAATGACACTGTGTGACACGCCCATCATTCTGGCTACTCTTCGCTGACTGAGGCCAGCTTCCAGCATCCCTAGGGCTCTGGCTACATCTGTTTCACTTAGGTGGTGTCTTGGCATTGCTGTTGTAGGCAAGTTGTTGATTGTACAGACTAAAGACGGAAAATGCTTTGGAAGACACTTGTCTTATGGCCCACTGCAATGATGCCAGAGACATCATGAAAGAACTGCATGTGTGAAATTGATGTCATTGTGTTTGATGGCATTCTGGACAGCTGTATTTTGGCATTGCTATTGTCAGCAAGTTGTTGATTGTAGAGACTAAAGACAGAAAATGCCTACAACAGAGACCCCGCAGTGGCCGACCAGTTTCGACAACCCCTAGAGATGATCGCTACTTGACGAATCTCAGCCTCCGCAACCGCTTTCACAGTGCACGCCGCCTCAACAATGACTTCGCTGCAGCAACTGGAGTGATTGTTTCCACTCAAACAATCCGTAACCGACTTCACAGAGCCAATATGCATGCCAGACGGCCAGCTCAGTGTGTCCCACTCACCCCTGCTCACAGAAGAATTCGTCTCAACTGGGCCCGGGAGCATGTCAGATGGACCAGACAGCAATGGCGTAGAGTTCTGTTCACAGATGAGAGCAGATTTTCCCTTGACCACAATGATGGACGTTCGAGAGTCTGGAGGCGACCAGGAGAGAGATTTGCAGACCCCTGTATTGCAGAACATGACCGTTATGGGGGAGGCAGCGTCATGGTGTGGGGAGGCATCACCTACGCCAACCGTACTCGTCTCTACGTGGTCCCAGGGGGAGCAATGACAGGAGTGAGGTACAGGGATGACGTCCTTGAACCTATAGTGGTGCCATTTGCAGAAAATGTGGGACAAAACATCATTTTCATGGATGACAATGCCCGTGCCCACCGAGCTAGGGTGGTGACCGAGTTCCTTGAGGGCCAGGGGATTGAGCGTATGGAGTGGCCAGCGAGGTCCCCGGACTTAAACCCGATAGAGCACGTCTGGGACATGATGGGGAGGAGTCTCGAGCAGCTCGAAGCCCATCCACTTGGACTGCAGCAGCTGGGTGTGGCTCTGGAGGCTGCATGGGATGCACTGGACGTCAGAGACATCAATCGCCTCATCAGCTCCATGAGACAGCGCTGTGAAGCCGTTATTGCTGCAGGAGGTGGTCACACTCGTTACTGAACTGCCTGAAAGACACTCAGACATTCGTTTTTACCACTTCATGTCGGTAGCTGATACCCCTCGGGGCCCACTTTTCAGGATGTGCAGTGATGCGAGAGACATTGTGCAACAACTGAAACCACCCATGCGTGAAATTGATTACAGCGTGTTTAAGGACATTTAGGACAGTTGTACTGAGGTATTTCCAGAAATAAAACACCTTGTATAAAATCTTTATGTACGTTTTAAAAAGTGGTCCTTAACTTTTTTTGAGTAGTGTATATTTAATTGGATGGACGAATAATTATCGTGTATTCAATGTAAACGGGATCCAGACAAGACGTATGATTTTTTTCAACTTTCTTCTTCTTCTTTTAAATAGGCATTTTATGCTTATTATTGTTATTCCACTTCCTTGTTATTGTTACTGTTCTTGGTTCGATCATGAAGCTATTTTGGTTCGATGTAATGGGAAGTTGTACATGTGTGACATCACAGATCTTGGTCACATATATAACACTAGTGATCTCATTATTCAAGTGCTCATAACTTTTCTATTATTCATTCAATTTTTTTTCGCAAACTTTCATCGATATGTTACTTTGATTCGTCTCTTTATATAATTCAATATAAGAATATCATTCTCCCAAAAAAAAAGATTTACTCACACCACCAACAAGCATATTATCTGATCTTTACATTTCACCAACTCACCAACTGGTCTGAAAGCCTTATGATATATATGGGCAAAAAAAAACACTTATATTTCCGTTAAATATATTTTATTTTGATAACCAATATGGTCCTCTGTAATTATTTTCATTAAATACAACAAATATATTGTCTCAACTTGGAGTCATCTGAAATCTACATCGAATCATCAAATAAGCTGTCTTGATTATACCATGATACAAGAAACCTTCCAAAATGTGTACTGTACAACCATTCCATACTTTGCACATAGCAGCTGGTCTGCTAAAGCCAGGGCAATAACACCACATACATGAAGAACACTCAGAGGCCTTCGATGAAATAAATAAGTTAAAAGCCATAAGCATCATTCTTCTTCATCTTATTATTATTATAATCATTATAATCATTATGAATATTATGATTATTATCAATATTATCATCGTTATTATTGTTGTTGTTGTTATAATCATCATCGTCACCATTGTTATTATCATTATTATTTAGAGAGTAATAAAATGGAATTGGCATGGATATTTAAGATTGACAAATGTAAAACTGTTGTATATCTCTATATCAAACTAAACAAATTCATGATTCATCATGTTCCATTCATATTAATATAATATTTTGCACACAGGATGTTAATTTCATCTACACACAATACTGAATTTGCAGTAGCTTCTTTAGGTCTTAAATTTTGGGGCCTTTAATTTACTGTTTTGTTATCATTTAGAGAATAATAGGTACACCCTCTTTGGTTATTCATTTTCATTTCAACTAAATGTCATCAAGCAGTTATACATTGAGTGTAACACCTTTCCAGGATAATGTTTGGGTTGATGAGAAAATATGAGCTGAATACATTGCAAATTAATTCTGACAGGATCATTATTAATGTAATCTGTATAAGACTACTAATCTAATCTGAAAAACGTGAAGTATCAGATGCGTATTAAATATACTTGAGAATCGAGTTCTTTTCAATAAATAGATTTTCAACGCATATTTCATCATTAATTATTTCAACATTACCCTAATTTGAATACAAATATAACAGCCAACTGGCACTGACGTTTGCACTTTACTATTTGGTTATTAAAGAACGAGATAATGTATTGGGAGAGTAGACACTTTCGAGATTTGCTTTTAGACCTAAAATACAACTGACTCCATATAAGTTAGATCCTGAATAGAAACAAGTGGAATGCCTCTGGCTGTCTCACCTGCATCACACGATTCAATATAGCAGCAGTGCTGACTTTGAAAACTACTAATAATTATTCATAAAAACACCATTCACATAATGATACAATACTACGTTCATTGACATTTGACCTTGATCATGTGACTTAAAACTTGTCAGTGATATACTTGATTACCCTTATATCCACATTTTATACACTGTATCTATAAACTTTGAAAGTTATGACAGCAATTTAATAATTACCACTAAAATGACCAAAGTTCAATGACCTTAAATGACCTTTGACTTAGGTCATGTGACCTGAAACTAGCATGAGATGTTCAGTGATACTTGGTTACTCTTATGTCCACATTTTATGAACTAGGTTACTAGACCAATACACTTACAGAGATATGATGGTAATTCAACAAATAACCCCAATATGGCCAAAGTTTATTGACCTTAAATGACAAACCTTGGTCATGTGACCTGAAACTCAGACAGGATCTTCAAAGATACTTGATTACTCTTATGTCCAAATTTCATGAATCAGATCCATAAACTTTCAAAGTTATGATGGTAATTCAACAGATACCCCCACATGGCCAAAGTCCATTGACCTTTGACGTTGGTCATGTGACCTGAAACCCGCACAAGATGTTCAGTGATACTTGGTTACTCTTATGTCCACGTTTTACGAACTAGACCAATACACTTAAAGAAATATGATGGTAATTCAACAAATACCTTCAATATGGCTGAAGTTCATTGACCCTAAATGACCTTTGACCTTGATCATGTGACCTGAAACTCAGACGGGATCTTCAAAGATACTTGATTACTCATATGTCCAAGTTTCATGAATCAGATCCATAAACTTTCAAAGTTATGATGGTAATTCAACAGATACCCCCCCACATGGCCAAAGTTCATTGACCCTAAATGACCTTTGACCTTGGTCATGTGACGTGAAACTCAACCAGAATGTTCAGTAATACTTGGTTAACTTTGGGCCCGTTGCATAAAACTTTTTACCTGAGAAAACTCAGGTTGTTTTTACCGGAGTTTTTGCCCTGTGTAAAAGTCAATGGCAGAAATCAGACTACCCTTAGTTTTCAGTTTTTACCAGTTTTCTCAGGTAAAAAGTTTTATGCAACAGGCCCCTTATGTCCAAGTTTCATGAACTAGGTCCATATATTTTCTAAGTTATGATGACATTTCAGAAACTAAACCTTAGTTTAAGATTTGATGTTGATTCCCCCAACATGGTCTAAGTTCATTGACCCTAAATGACCTTTGACCTTGGTCATGTGACCTGAAACTCAGGCAGAATGTTCAGTAATACTTGATTGACCTTATGGCTAAGTTTCATGAACTAGGTCCATATACTTTCCAAGTTATGCTGTCATTTGAAAAACTTAACCTTCAGTTAAGATTTGGTGTTGATGCCGCCGCCATCGGAAAAGCGGCGCCTATATAGTCTCACTCTGCTATGCAGGTGAGACAAAAAACAGAAAAAGATGTAGTTGAAATTTTTTAGCAGAATTGATTTTGTGGTTTCTTCAGAAAAAATATATGGATTATGGGCTCAATACAGTGTAAGTACAGTGTAATTTTGTTTATCACTGTGTCCCTCATTTCAGACTAGGGACCTCTAAATTATACAACACACAGTAAACACACAAAAAAACAAGGTTTAAAAACCTAGGATAGTGTTTATTAAGGCTAAATCATTAGGGACTTTTTACCAGTGACTTCTGGTGATTTTTCAGTGGAGACAAATGAAATACACACAAGAAATTTCATGTCACCAAAGACAATGAAGATATTTTCTTATCTAGATCACACGTATATAAATTTCAAACCTTTAATCAATCAAAGTAAGGCTTTGGAAGCATACCGAGCAGGGAATCTCAATTTTCTCACTTGAATTTATTGGTCGGAAACATAATCCTGTTGCATGGGCACAGCAATATGGATTCTTGTGTTTGCTACTCTTCGTTACTCCACTGCAGAGTCGCGAAGGAATAACAACAAGTCAAAGACATATGCTATATGTATAAATTTCAAACCTTTAATCAATCAAAGTAAAGCTATGTGAGGAAGCTACAAAATAACGCCTGAGGTGGTTTGGGCACATATGCCGTATGTCACAAAACCGCTTTCCAGTTCAGGCGTACAGAAATGACTTTGACAAGAGGAGACCACCAGGACGTCCCTCTTCCAGATGGAGGGACCAAGTCAGAGGAGATGTGGGTCTCCCTCTACTGGATGCTGAAGACCTAGCCCAGGGTAGAACTGAATGGAAAAGGATCACCCATAGGAGAGCGAAGGAACATACCGTCCTATGCACCTAAGTCAGTCAGTCAAAGCTATGGTGTGAATATGGTATCATGTGAAAACTGGATGTAAAGATCTAGAGAATGAAATAAAGTTGTTGATATTCATAATCTTTAGTGACACTGAAATTGTTTTTTCTTTATCTTAGTGGTCTACCGGTCTAGAAGAAATGGCACCAGTGACTGGCAGCATCCGTCATTCCTCAGTGGACCAGTCGGTCTGACACAGTCCTAGATTTCCATGGGCAGCCATGTTCTAGGAATATCAATAAAAAATGTACATCAAAGTGATAAATCATTGATTATATGATCTACATGTAATGCACAGGTGTCATATATTGTTTTGTCCTCCGTCATACATGTAACATCACCTGGAAACCCTCCATGTGCTCAAATTGAAATCTCTCTGTCCTGTCTATTGCCCCCATCTCTCTCTCTTTCACACCCTCTTTCTTTCTCTCTCTCTTTTTTATCACCTAATGTCACATTTTTATACACTTGAAAGGGCACATATATACATGAATTTATATCCTTAACATCTTTCTCGGCTATTTAAATAATTGCATTCATCCAGACCAACACTCCATGACTTGATCTCATCTACAAGAGTCAAGAGGGTCCTGCTTCATAAAATACTATGAGCTGCTTTGTCCAAGAATAATAGCGTTAGTTGGTGATAAAGAGGCTTTGTGAAATCAGACCATGACCTCTGGTGCAGGTTGGAAAGTTAACATCATCTATCACTGCAGTATTGTCAATCATGGCCCACCTAACGAGGGGTCAATCATTGCTCAGTCTAAGTCCTCATCACTGCTGGAATCAAGAACGGGTTTCATTCCTGGCTGGTGACCATTACTCTTTGATGTGCCAGGTCGCATCGCTGCTTCTGTTTCTTTGACAGCTTGAGCTTCATCTGCCTGCAGGGTCCGGTGAATGTCGACTGGAATCTCTTCATTGTCCATCAGCTGACAAAAGTTCTTGTACTGTAAAAAATGCCAGGTGATACGCATTAATATTGGGAGTTACTATTAGTCATTTTCACTATGTTCATATTTTAGCTTTCGCCTAATTTTTTTGGAGAAATTGAAAACTATATATTTTTGGAAAGGTTACTGTATGGGGATTCAGGATAACAATGTTTTCATTTGCACCGTGACCTATATGGCCGCGATCTTGGATTTTTAAAAATGGCTGCCAAAAACAAGGTTTTCAACAATATCTCGGCTTCGAAGTAACATAGAATCATGATTTTGACACCTAAACCATCATTTCTGAGGTCAAGGAATTTATTGATATCAGAACGATCAACTTTATTCTAGAAAGTAAATCATTTTCATAGTATTTTCTGTCCTTTTCTCCATATTTCCAGACTAGAATTCGTATTAAAGTCCAAATTAAGTATTCCAATATAAGCGATCGGAACATAGGGGAAAAGTAAGCCAGTGTGTCATGAATGCTTTTTCTAATAACTTCGCATGTGTTTCAGGTTACATGATCAAGGTCAAAGGTCAGAT
Organism: Lytechinus pictus; assembly: GCF_037042905.1. Classification (NCBI taxonomy): domain Eukaryota; kingdom Metazoa; phylum Echinodermata; class Echinoidea; order Temnopleuroida; family Toxopneustidae; genus Lytechinus; species Lytechinus pictus. Next base: position 43,383,442 of record NC_087245.1, on the reverse strand, counting down.
ACCTGTAGGGTAGCTGAACTTTGACCATGTTGGGTATAAACTTGAAATCTTAAACAAGCTTAAGTTTTGAAAGATCATCATAACTTAGAGAGGGTATGGGTAATACAGTCATCTTGAATGAGTTTCAAGTCACACGATCAAGGTCAAAGGTAATTTAGGGTTAATGCATTTTGACCATGTTGTGATTTTACTATTCAAAACTTATCTCACTAGTGCTAATATTTTTAATTTCAAGCTCGGCCTAATTTAGCAAGTCCCTATTTTATAAAACTTCCATATAATGGTCATCAAGTATCAGAAAATTGATAAATGAATTTCAGTCCTCCATTTGAAGGTAGGTGGCCAATTATGAGTAAAAAAATAAGAAAGTTACAAAGAGATAGACCGGGGGCTGAGAGAGTTTATTCAGCTGATCGGGTACATAAGGTTTGATGGTCCCATCATGTTGGCATGATATCAGTGGTCAAGAAAATGTGTTGCTGCCAGGTCATATCCTGTACAGAAGGCCCAGACGACCCCATTTTTGTCGGCCATCTTGGATTTTTCATGAATATCAATTATTTTCATATTTTTGCACAGACAATGGAAAAATATTACATAATAATAATAATAATTAACATCATTTATATAGCGCTTATCACAAAGAATGTCTCTAAGCGCTTAAGGAAAATACATACGAAGACAAGAAATTTCATATTGATAAATACGCCTTTCGCAATGATTTGGATAGTAGAAATTTATTGAAATTGTTTTCTGGACAGTCTGGTTAATATTTTTTGAAAAATATGAGAATTTATGCCAAAATTTCCATGTTTTTGGTCAAAAATTTGCATGTGCATTATTATCTTTCTGTTTTGTCATTAATATCAACAACTAATGCAAAATATCAGCATTCAACACGAAAGAGGATATATTAACGAGAACATTGATATGCTTCATGACAGTATTAATGTCTTAACTTGCTTAGATAAAGGGAAAATACCTCCAGATGTATTCCCCGATATTGCTACATGTATAAAATGACACCAAAAAGCAACCTCCGTCACCTAGTCACACCAATGATACCGACTACAATGCGCTCGCTTGCATACCTTTAAAAATACTCAATCGGTCTTGCCTCGCCTTTGTTGGTGTGACTAGCACGCATGAATGCATGTAATGAGCGTAGTGATAGAAAAGTGTATATTACATATATGTACATGTATATGGGTACAGTATGAGGGCAAAAGGCGTTGTCTACATATTAAAGCAACTTTATGTTAATGAAACCTCTTGGAAAAGAATAGAGGAGGCATTGCTCTGCATGCTGCAAGCAATTACATTCGAGGCACCTTAAAGCAGTCCTGCAAGAGCCTGTCGAAGGTACCCCACCCTTATCCATAGCTTGACTATGAAATATATTGCATTTTGGAGCCCTCAATGTGGCAAAATAATGCATCGGTAAGGTAGAAAAACAACTTCAATTTTCTTGAAATCACTTGGAGACAAAAGAGTAGGCTTTGCCGCTTTTCACTATCAGCTACATAAAAAGGAGGGAGGGCACAGCAAAGCCTACCCTCTCAGGGGGCTGCTCCAAGTCACCCAGCCCATTTTTCGTATTTTGCCCATTTCTTGGAAAATTCGCCATTTTTTAGCCACATTGAGGAAAAGGTGTTTCTACTATGTAGTGAAGCCACTTTTATTGTTTAAACCACTTGGAGACGAAAGAGTAAACTTTCTTCTATCTGCTACATATAAAAAAACGCTTGCAAATCGAAGCCACCCCTGTCAGTGGGTTGCCAAAGACACCCTCCCCTTTTTCTGTATTTTGCAAATTTATGGAAGAATCTGTCATTGCTTTAATCCACTTGGAGACAAAATATTAGCATTTAGTCTATCAGTTACATATAAAGTACTGGTACAGCAAAGTGTACCACATTCAGGGGCTACCGAAATCACCCACCCCTTTTCCATATTAGAAAATCTGTAAATTTGGAGGCCACATTGAGGCAAAAAGATGATTCTCCTATATAGCACACCACTTTCATTGTATTAAAACCACTTGGATACGAAAGAGTAGTATTGTCTCTATCTGCTACATATAACGAAGTGCTCACACATCGGAGCCTTCCGCCGTCAGGGGCTCCCGAAATCATTCATCTCTTTTCCGTATTTTACCTTTCTTTAGAAAATCTGCCAGTTTGGAGCCACCAAAGAGGGTAGGCGTCGATGTGCCAGCACCTTTTTATATGTAGCTGATAGGAAAAAAAGCCTTCTTTTTCATTTCCAGGTGGTTTGAAAAATAAAAGTGACTTTACTATATATCAGAAACGCCCTTTGCCTAAATGGTGACTCTAAATTGACGATTTTTCTAATAATTAGGCAAAATGGACAAACAGGATGGGGTCACTTAATTTTCAGCAGCCCCCGAAGAGGGTAGGCGTCGATGTGCCAGCACTTCTTTATTTAAAAAATGCCTACTCTTTCATCCCCAAGCACAAAAAAAATATTTTTAAAAAATTCAAATAATAAAAGTGGTTTTACCTCAGACATAGCAGAAATATCTATTTGCATCAATGGGGGCTAAACACTGAGAATTTTCCAATAAAGAGGGAAAATAGGCAAAAAGGTATGGTGACTTCAGCAGCCCCTGAATTGAGTAGCCTCGATGTTCCAGCACTTTTTTGCATGTAGCTGATAGAAGAAAGCCTATTCTTTCATCTTTAAGTGGTTTAAAAAAATAAAATTGGTTTCACTATATAGCTCTTTCAATAACTGCGAATTATTCAAAATGTGGGAAAATAGGCAAAAGGGTGGGGGAGAATTCGGCAGCCTCTGATGGGGGTAGGCTTCGGTGTGCCAGCGATTCTTTATATGTAGCAGATAGAAGAAAGTCTACTCTTTCGTCTCCAAGTGGTTTAAAACGATAAAAGTGGCTTCACTACATAGTAGAAACACTTTTTCCTCAACGTGGCTCCAAAATTACGCTGATAGAGAAAATCCTACCTTTTTGTCTCCCAGGAGTTACAAAACAATACAAGGCAATTAAAAGCAATTTTTTGTCTCGCCCACTTATGAAAATAACCAGAAATATCGTGATTTGCGAGGGCACGCAATGGAATTGTATCGAAATTTCATTGTGAAATGACTGGGATGGAAACACTTGTCATAAGAGTCTTGCATGTAAACTTTAATGTTGACCTCAAAATGAACTTTGACCATACCATGTGACCTCCCAACACAATAGCATGCAGGTCCCCTAAGTACATCTACCATCCAAGTTTGGTTGAAAAGTGATTTATGGTTGCAGAGTTATGTGTCATAAGAGAGTCTTGCACAGAAACTTTAACATTGACCTGAAAATGACCTTTGACCTTATCATGTGACCTCCGACTGCAGCGTGACATACAGGTCTCATAACTTCATCGACAATCCAAGTTTTGGTGAAAAGTGACTTGGGGTTGCGGAGTTAGGTGTCATAAGAGAGTCTTGCATGTAAACTTTAACATTGACCTGAAAATGACCTTTGACCTTACCATGTGACCTCCTACTGCAGCATAACATGCAGGTCCCCCAAGTCCATCTACCATCCAAGTTTGGTTGAAAAGTAACTTACGGTTGTGGAGTTAGGTGTCATAAGAGAGTCTTGCATGTAAACTTTAAAGTTGACCTGAAAATGACTTTTGACCTTACCATGTGACCTCCGACTGCAGCATAACATGCAGGTCTCCCAAGTCCATCTATCATCCAAGTTTGGTTGAAAAGTGACTTACGGTTGCGGAGTTAGGTGTCATAAGAGGGTCTTGCATGTAAACTTTAACGTTGACCTGAAAATGACCTTTGACCTTACCATGTGACCTCCGACTGCAGCATAACATGCAGGTCCCCAAGTCCATCTACAATCCAAGTTTGGTTGAAAAGTGACTTACGGTTGTGGAGTTATGTGTCGTAAGGTTTGTGACGGACGGACGCCAGATGACGGACAGACGACATTTGGATCTTTAAGACAAAAAGTGACTTCCTGCAAAGCAGAATCACCGTTTGTCTCAATGGGGCTTCAAAAGGGCGAATTTTCCTAGAAATGTGCGATATACGAAATAGGGGTTGGATGACTTCAGCCGCCCGCTGAGGGGGTAGGCTTCGATATACCAGCACTTCGTTATGATGTAGCAGATAGAGAAAATACTACTAGTACTTTTTCGTATCCAAGTGGTTTTAAGACAATGAAAGTGGTTTGCTATATAGAAGAAACATGTTTTTGCCTCAATGTGGGCTCCAAATTCACAGATTTTCTAATAAGTACGAAAAAGGGGTGGGTGATTTCGGGAGCCCCTGACGGGGGTACGCTTCGCTGTATCAGCATTTCTTTATATGTAATTGTTAGAAGAAATGCTACTCTTTTGTCTCCATGTGATTTTAAGACAATGAAAGAGGATTGCTATTTAGAAGAAACACCCTTTTGCCTCAGTGGGGGCTCCAAATTTGCAGATTTTTCCATAAATTTGCAAAATACGGAAAAGGGGAGGGTGTCTTCAGGCAACCCACTGACGGGGGCGGCTTCGATGTGCCAGCGATTCTTTATATGTAGCAGATAGAAGAAAGTCTACTCTTTCGTCTCCAAGTGGTTTAAAACAATAAAAGTGGCTTCACTACATATAGTAGAAACACCTTTTCCCCAATGTGGCTCCAAAATGGTGAATTTTCCAAGAAATGGGCAAAATACGAAAAAGGGGCTGGGTGACTTGGGGCAGCCCCCTGAGAGGGTAGGCTTTGCTGTACTGTGCCCTCCCTCCTTTATACATGTACGTAGCTGATAGTGAAAAGCCTACTCTTTCATCTCCAAGTGATTTCAAGAAAATAATTTTTTTTTTTTTTTTTACCAAAGCATCATTTTGCCACACTGAGGGCTCCAAAATGCAAGATATTTTAATAGTCAAGAGCTCTACGGATAAGGGTGGGGGTACCTTCGACATGCTCTTGCGGGACTATGCTTTAAGGTGCCTGAATGTAATTGCTACCTACATGCAGAGCAATGCCTCCTCTAACTTATACCATTTGAAATTTATGCCTAGTAAAAAAAGAACAGTTGCATGTATAGCACTTAAGCGAAAGGCATATAAGGGAACTGAAGACGTCACACACATAATTTATGTTACATTTCATAACATAATACATAATATTTCAGTGTTGCAATCCGCATGGGCAGCAGAGCAGAGGATTATCCTATGTTCATGGGGGAGGCGGCATTGTTACGTCCCTCTTAAATACAAAAGATTATCCTCTGCTCCGCCACCTTTGGTAATCTGTCAATGTAAACATGGTTTTATTTCACTATTAACATGTGAGATCATCATTTTAACTTATCTTGTCATGACTCGTTTCAATCAGGAGCTTTTCTGTTTTGTGTTATAAGGTTACATCCTTTTGATATAGGGGGAACTTTCTTTAACTTTCAATAATAAACAGTAACATACTAACCAAATGGGAATGTACGTAAACAGTACTCTTCAGCATTCTTCGACAATTAGAGCATATAACAATAAACAAATATATCAGGCTTTGAGAAAGTATAGTGGAATTATTTATCCGAGGTTGGTCTGGCAATTACTATGTGTTGAGCTTGCAAAGTCAGGTTACTTGAGTTGAATTACCTACTTTTCTCCGAGCCACCGCGCTCAGCGGAACGCAGATTATGCCTGCGCCGACGCATCGCGGGACTTGCCCGGGAGAGAGAGCGCACTGGCCGGTGCGCCAGAGAATTTAGCTAGATATCCAGTTTTGTGAAATAATGACGTCAGACCTCGCTATATCCAAAAATATATCGAGGTCTGACGTCACGCAACATCATAGTTGAAATATATTAGGTCACATGATGCTACTTGAACCAATCACTATACAGGATTTACTCTATGTAGGATATAATAGTGTATGCTTTCGGGACGCACCATAGATATCCAGGAGGGGGGGGGGCTCCGCTCAAATCATCTGAAAGGTGTTTAAAAAAAAGTGTCTCAGTGGAGTAAGGAAAAAAATATTTGCTCAAAGAAGAAAGGAAAAAAAATTGTATCAAAACCCAAACTTCCAGCCCCCCCTGGTATCTAATGGTGCGTCCCTTAATAGCACTTGATATGCATGTAGCGATCAGAGAATACCATAGGGGAGTGAAGATCGCGCATCTAAACTCTAAAAGAACAATGTACCTTTTCAAGTTTCTCTCTAAGTGCTACTATCCGTTTCTCCTTTTCTGCAACAGTCTCTTCTAGCAGCTGGTATTTCTGCTTCTTCCGTGCACGGCATTCTCGTGCACTTTGTCTGCTCCTCTCCAACTTGGCATCACGATCAACTCTAGAGGGCCTCCTTCCTCTCTTGCCCCCACTGGATTGCACTCTTCTTAGTCTGCTCGCACTCCTACCAGATTTCAAATTCGCCTGTACCAAACAATGGGGAAAATAAATGTATTAAGTAATCATAAAGCCAAACTTTCTTCAAGCTTAAATAGTAATGTTCAAATATACCACAATGCAATTATGGAATATTTTTCGTAAAGTATCTAATCACGCTAACAATCATATTTAAATGTTTCAAGTCTAAAACTTGACCCATCTTTTGATTGAATAAATCAGTATTGGTCAACTTGCTACCTTCTCCATGTTCGTTCAAAATCTAAGCCAATTGAGATATTTTGCAATGTATAAACTTTGATGGATCAAGAGGGTGGAATTAGATTGAATCCAACCAAAGGAATGAGAGGGGAAAAATAACAAGGAACAGAGACAAAAGAATGGGATTTTTTTTTAATCAGTGGAGTGGACATATGGAACTCTTTCCCCTAATTTTTTCCGCATTATCTTTCCATCGGCCTGTTTTTGTGTTCAAAAGTGGGGGGCGAGAGAATGTCAGAAATTGCCATACCAGTATACCATACAGGTTCACGTTCCAAATACCATTTTTTGGGGAAAAAGAGGAAATGTGATATGACGTCATATCCTGGTTGCCTCCCCCCCCCCCCCCACCGCTCTCTTTCAGTCTCACCCACTTCTATAGTACCAATGAGGTCAAACAACAGTTTTGACCTCATGAACGACAATATACCTTTAGTTGTAAATCATCGCAATATATGAATATTCCATAATAACATCCTCAAATTTACCAAAACAGTTGAGAAAATTGTAGCTTCGCGTATCGGACTGAAACTGAATATACAAGCAGAAAAAATTGCGTTGCCAATTTAGCTGTATATACACATAGTAGTGCGCTGTGCTGCGGGTCTGTATTATGATGAAAATATGAAACTGTTTTAATCACAACAATCACTTGAAAACGGACATATAGAATAGTCTTTATAGAATTCTTGTATGATAGCATAACATTTCGCCATGGACTAATTTTATGAAATGATACTTTTTTTATAGCAATCCTTTGTCAAGTGACAAGATATATTCGGTAGCAGGTCAAACCCCGGGGGGGCCACTTACATTGACGAGTGGATACCATGCGCGACCAAAAAAACACGTAAAAAGGATGTCTTTTTCAAGATAGGGCACGTTACGTACGTAACGTAAAAAGGGTGTCAAAAACACTAAAATAGTGAAAAAAGGGTGTCTATTTTGCTAGGAAAGTTACGTGATTAGGGTCAAATTTGCGAGGGTAAAAAGACTAAAATGTTTTATTAAGGATGTACTTTTTAGCCCAACAATCAACACTACTTCAATAATAGAGTCTGACTTTGCGCGAGGTGTGGGAGGTGGGGCCGTACTAAACCCAATGATGTAAAGGTAAAACCGACGTCTGTGACATATAACGATTAAAATATTGCTGTACTTGTTTAGGGGTTCAATTCAGGGAATACTTGCCAAGGGAATTATTTTATTTCCAATACTTGTTAAGGGTAGGGTTTCACACGACAATACTTGTTAAGGGGTGCATTTTCAGAACATGGAAAATACGTGTTTAGGGTGCTTTTCGGGACCCCATGGTCGCGCATGGTATCCACTCGTCAATGGAAGTGGCCCCCCCCAGGGGTCATTACCGATCGCATATTATGCGATGTTTTGAAATCGGCCGTGAATAATACGTGTGAGGAAAAAGATACTGGCCCAAAACAAAATCACCAATTTTGAGGATAACCGGAGGAAGGACACGGAGTGAAATACGGGTGAAGAGTAAGAAATTAAGCTATTTTACTTTCTCGTTATATTTTTTTTCAATGATTTTTTTTACAATAAATAACATTTCCATCTCACCTTTGTCACTCGGAATATCTGATCGAGTTCACCGTCCGGAAGTTCGGGTAGGTGCACCCACGGGTACATTACCGCCGCCGTGCACAGGATTACCACTGGCACGGCACTTGTATATAAAGTTTATTCGTCTTTTCTAAAAATTAGAAATAGATACCTATTTAAAATGAAGCCAATTTCATTTCCTCTCTGTCTTTCTGGTACTTTATATCGATGATGTCGAAGCAGGCATGGAGCTAATTCGCTGGTTTTCTCTATCCGCACAGAGAGGGCACGCGATATTATTTAATAAACTTGCTTGTTTATGTCGTTTACGTCAGATCAGCTGTACAGCTGGTTGCGTTCTAGGCGCTCCGCATTTTTTTCGCTGTTCAGCGTTATTTTATGATGTAGCGCCATCAGCGATTATACGTGAGATGCAACCTGTTGATTTTTTGGTACAATTTCCTATTATGCGCCGACGACTTGAATCTAGACTGTTCGATAGGAAAAATTCGCATTTCGATTGTTGTTTGCGTAATTTCCACCGCAGTATTAAGGATCGGACGGAGTGTCTTGGCTGAGATTTGGAGATAAGCGTTTAAAATCCCTTTTTATAAATACGTTCGACACATTTTTAAAATTAAATTAAATGATAAGATTTAGATGAATAAATTTAGTATATTGTGAAGATTTTGGCGTGTTTCATTCTCTCACATTCGTGTGATGAATGAAAACGTCAAAATTCATGAAATGACATGCGTTGTGCGAGGTTACAATACAACTAACCTCGCATGCTTGTGTGAGTGGGGTAGGTGCACTTGTTCACTGCTACCATCCTGTCTGTGGAGAATCTACACTACAGGTAGGACTATGGTATGCCAATGCTGTATTGAGCACTCACTTTAAAAAATCATAAAAATATCACTTTTGTGACCAAAATTATTCATTTCCATACAGTTGCAATTCAATTTTCATTATTAACTTAGAATAATTTTTGTATTGACCAGAGCGCTCAAAAGCTTGAATTTTTGGCATATTTTTGTGTACTCCCTCTATTGGTGGAAAGTAATATGGCAAGAAAATTTACATTTTTCAAGCTCTATTTTTAATAAAGAAAAAATAATTTAAAGAATCAAATTTACTTAAGAGCCAAGATCAAGTTATATATAATGAAAAGCTGTCATGGAAACTGACAGTGTAAAAAAATCAAGCATTTGTCCAAGAGAAAAAGAGAAAATAATCCAAACATTGTCAACCTTATTTTGCCACACATAGTCATACTCAGTCATAGAGATGTAACTGAGGGAGTACCTTTAGAATCCAATGTCATGAATCGATTACAAAAGAGCAATTACCTACTAATTGCTGCTGCCGGTGTGGTGCGATATCAGTTTTGTCGCCCTCTACGTTCGTGAGTGAATTAAGAGTCCCCGGCGACAAGCAGGAATCGGATCGGGAGATGGATAAAGGATGGGGGGAGGGGGCAGATGGGGGAGGGGGGATGGCCCCGTAGAGGGAGTACACGACTTGTCCAATGTGGTGGATGTAGTAGGAGAGAGTGAAGTAATGGCAGGTGATATAATAATCAGAGGACTTAAAAAGGGATGATATATATGAAGGGATCAAAGAGGGGGCGCGTGATCGAGGACACGTGCAATGGTATATAATTATGTTGATGATGTTGTTTAAGGAATGATATACGTTGATATCTATATGGATACAGAATACTTGGATACTATTATATTAAAACATGTATGGATATGAATACATGGATACGTGGATACTTGGATACTATTGGATACTTGGATACTTGGATACGTGGATACGCGGACTAGGATACGTGGATACTTGGATACTATTGGATACTTGGATACTTGGATACGTGGATACTTGGATACTGTTGGATACTTGGATACTTGGATACGTGGATACGCGGATACGTGGATACGTGGATACTTGGATACTATTGGATACTTGGATACTTGGATACGTGGATACGTGGATACGTGGATACGTGGATACGCGGATACTATTGGATACTTGGATACTTGGATACGTGGATACGTGGATACGCGGATACGTGGATACTTGGATACTATTGGAGACTTGGATACTTGGATACTTGGATACGTGGATACGCGGATACGTGGATACGTGGATACGCGGATACGTGGATACGTGGATACTTGGATACGTGGATACGTGGATACTTGGATACTGTTGGATACGCGGATACTTGGATACGTGGATACGCGGATACGTGGATACGTGGATACTATTGGATACTTGGATACTTGGATACTATTGGAGACTTGGATACTTGGATACGTGGATACGCGGATACGTGGATACGGAGATCTTAGATACCTTTGGTTACATGGATACTTGGATACGCGGCTACGGGCACATGCCTACATGAAAACTTAGATACATAGATACTTGGATAAGAACATCAAGGAGCTTTTGATACTCTGGAACATGGAAAACACATGAAGAAGTGCATGATACTAAGTGTACTTTTAGAACGAAGCATCACAGACCCTAATTACCTTATTTTCAGATAATTGACATCGTCACTTTTAATCTGTATTTTTCTTGAGAGAAAAGATAGAAAAGGCTACTTTCATCAGTGAATCGTTAAAAATTGGCTGCTCTCTTTATAATTATAACGAGACATATATCAATTCCCTAAGCCCATATGATTACAATTTGACCAATTAATCTTAATCCTTTTTAGGATTGATTTTATTTAATTAAGTTGATTTCAGTAAACAAAATATAAATAAACTATTTGGATTATTATAGATTTTTCAGTCAACATAAAAGAAGGCTAATATAATAACATGTACGAATATGCAGCTTAAAGGTCAAGTCTACCCAAAAAGTTATTGATTTGAATCAATAGAGAAATAAGAAACAAGCCAATTTCATCAAAAAACGTATGTAAAATAAGAAAGTTATGACATTTGGAAGTTTTTCGCTTATATTTCGCAAAACAATTACAATCATGTACAACTCAGTGATAAGTAATAAGACACGAGCAACAGAGAACAACAAAATAGTTAAGTAAGGGGATAATAAGAACGATATACGTTTTGGTTATATTAAAATGACCAATCAATTTCAAAACATTGGTTACAATTCGACAATTAATTTCACTCACTCCTGTTGGTAATTGCAACGAGACACATCATAGGGCCAATATCACAATCCTTTTTTTTTCATTCCTATGTCTTGTTATGTGAATGTCTCGTTCTGATTATAAATTATCTCATATGACTCGTTCTATTTATAATTATTGGCATATAATTTACTTCTTTTCAAAAATTATAGAAAGAGTGAACTTGATGAAGAGAAATAGAAGAGGAATTACAGAAGGTGGAAAATAGGATAAAAGGAGAAGACGGAGGAGGAGAATGAAGAAAAATAGGAATATGAAGTAAGGGAGTGCAATACAAAGTTTTGTGAATGATATATTGCATTATTGGCATATAATTTACTTCTTTTCAAAAATTATCTTCTATACATCCAGAAGACTATCAAGAGAGCATGGAGAACTGCAATTGTAACAGAACATCGGCATGCAATGACGCCTATGATATAATATCTCGTTTTAAGCATAAATTGGATTAAACTTTAATTGGTGGGTTGTAATGTGAATGTCTCGTTCTGATTATAAATACAGATAAGTATTAGTCCTATATGATTCGTTCTATATCTTAATTTTTATCAAAAATGATTTTTTTTTTAAATAAGTATTTTATGAATTTAGACCTAGTTAAAAATTGAATAAGTTGACCGGTTTATGAAAAGACATGACTTTCTTAGCGTTTTTTGAAATGGTGAACAGGAATGTTATATCTGACTAAACAATATTACTGATTCGAGTGCGAAGCGCGATTTAAAATATGTTATAGGGCCTATTGCGATCGGAAACTTCATATTTTAAGTACGTTTTGTACATAAATTTAAACCTAAAAACGGACATTCCTTGCTTTTTTTTTTGGGGGGGGGGTCTTGTTGTATGCATTAAAAATTCTTTAGTAATTTACGTTAAATAATGTGTTTAATTGCCAATATTTATTATCATCTACGATTATGCTGTAACGAAAAATGCATACACGACATACCTACAGTTACAACATCACCTTATTAATAAACTGGTAATAGATACTGTCTTGCTCGAATGCAGTATACTGAAAATTTATCAAAATCGAATATAAAATAAGAAAGTTATGACATTTAAAGATACGCTTATTTTCAACAATTGGAAATTTTGAAATATGACGTGCTTGCACAACACATGTAATTCGATTTAATTATGTTAAAAAATGTCACTTCAGAATTCCTTCAGTTCATTGATAAAGAACCACCTGTGAATGCCTTTGAGACTATAGGGATACCGTGTAAGATTAATACCCCAAATTCTTGAAAGGAGGGATTAAGATTTAATAGTGATTACGTAATCTATTGAAGTTAATGACCGGCATGAACGTGAGACCGGCATGAGACGAGGAAAGAAAGATGAAATAAAAAAAGAGAAAAAAATGTGAAAAAGGAATATAAGAAAAAACAGAAATTCAAGTTTATATTCCTAATGCATTTTAAGCACTTTGTTTGATCGTGAATGATATTTTATTAATAAGAAATAATAATAAATGATAGCATGTTTATAAATATCGCTTTTCTCAGAACGGCTCAAAACGATTTACAGCATATTATTGTCCCATGATTCATTTCAATCCCGCATGAAAAGTGCACAATTTCCACATCTTGGGAAGCATTCCTTGCATTCATCGCAGCCTCGAAATGGCGCTTGCAAATTCAAGCATACAATAACTTTCGCATCCAACCGGGTACCCATTTAGCACCTGGGTCGAGAGTGGCAAGGTGTGCCGGCAATACGTCTTACCAAAGGACGGTATACTAGACCGCGGTGTGAATCGAACACACGACTCTCCGTTTACAAGGCGGGAGTCAGAACCACTATACGCCACGACTCTTAAAAAAAAGGCCTTCCTGAAAAAGTCGTGCACAGAACATGTTTCTCATAAACATAAAATATGAGCGCGAACTTCTTTCAAACATCAAGGACGAAAAGACCTAAGTATTTTTCGTAAAAATGAATAGCGTGCACAATCTTCTTAATTAAAGTATTAAAAGCATGAAGAGCGAAATGAACCAATAATTTTAACAAATTGACCTAGCTGAAACACTGATATCTTCCCGTCTGTAAATTTTTTCACTCTTTTTCTTCTTTTCCACTCTTCTTTGCATTTATTCCATTTTTCCTTTTTACGCAGCCAATAGGGCGTAGAGATCGCATTCGGCCTCCTGGAATTGCCCATTTACATTTTCTTTTTTAGTCTATATTTTAATTGGTACAAGAGGAGGCAAAGGCGATTAGACACTGGATTCACAAGTTCGTCCAAAAATTAAAACTGATATTTCTAATCTTACACATTCACAATCTTGGCCAATTATTTTCTGTTCATTATCGCGATTTTTTTTCCTACTTGATTCTATTTCACCTCATTTCATTCATCTCCTTTGTTTATCCAGGGGCCGCGGAACGGTTTTCAAAGTGGGGGGGGGGGGGCTGAGCCAAAAGTGGGGGGGGGGGCTGAAGCCCCCCAGCCCCCCCCCCGGTTCCGCGGCCCCTGTAATTCCTATTTCTTTTGTGCTGTTTGTATATCTCTTTAATACTGGGAGGGATAATCCAGCAGCAGGGAGAGGAGGGCCGTATTAGCACGACATTCCCCCTTCGTTTTTCTTTTCCACCATATCATTTTTTAAGTTTCCCTTTCCATTTTACTTATATTTCTTCTGTTTGTACTTTTTTTAAAGGGGTAAGCAAGACCACCTCGCCCCTTGGTCTGCATGTGCCTGTCGAATGCAATTTGCATCTTAACTTCCCGTTTTCTTCCTCTTTTGTAATATATGTATTAATTTGTGGAAAAAACTATTAGAAAGTAATGTTATAAAGGGAGCCTCGACTTTGCTATTAACATATGCAGTCTTTTTAAAGTTACCTTAGATCCGAGATAATTTATTGTCATGTATAAAATGCACAAAATCTGCTTTCAAAAAGTGAATACTATTACACCGACAAACACAATTGTTTTTAGCCTACATATTTCAACAATCAAATAATGTGAGCGCAAAGCGCGAGCTGAATATTTCTTACATTCCCAGCTATATACAGGGCATTCTAAGCACCTTTTAAAATCACGAACAGGATAGGGGTATGACTATACACTTGATGTGATCGCGAAGCGCGAGCCGAAACGAAATTCGACATCTCACGTTTTGTAAATCATGAAAAGGATGGATAAGTGGATAACATTCCTACATTAATAATTTGATAATCTGATCTGAAACTGGAACAAGATTCGTATCTAAATAAATATGCGTGCGTGTGTTTAGATTCAAACCTAGAATCTGGACATTCTAATTACATTCTTTATCATAATATCAATAATAAGAGCGCGATCCGCGAGCTAAAGATATTTGATTTTCCGATCCCCCAAAAAAAGTTAATTTAAGCGCAATTACGAATTGGATATGGATTCTGCTTAATAAATGATGCGAGTCAAAGCGCAAGTTGATATTTTTATCAATACATATATTTCCAGTTGCGACCGGGAAATTTTAAGGACATTTTTGTTTTTGTCGAGAGATGAAACTTGTCGATATTCCGTTCTGAAAAAAAAACCGGACAATGATTATTAGGAAATAATGAAAATATTATTATCTTACTCATTAATCTAATAAGCCCAATGAGGTCGCGAAATTAATATCAAGGTAAAAAAACTGGATATTTTGTAATCATGAAAAGGATGCATGGGTTAATATACTTTAAAGAATACTTTAAAAATAATGCGAGCGCAAATTGCAAGCCGAAAATTTTGATAAACTGTCAAGAAAGAGGAATTTAAAATAATTTGTTACAATTGATATAGGTATACATTACTCCCCAATGAAAATGCAAGTGCGCAGCTTTAGCTGATACTATTCAGAATCAGATAAGCCTAAAAATTGATATTTTTCAAAAAAATATGGAATACACGAAGAGAATAGTTACTTGACGAATTAAATAATGCTAGTGCGCAGCGCGAGCGGAAAATGTCGATATTTAGACCATAAAATATAGTCATTTTACAGAAAACTATAAAATATATTTGTAAATCAAACAAATTGAAAACTCAGTGTCCGAGAAATATTTCATATATTTACTTCAAAACTTGATATTTTAAGCTCAATATAAGCCTATTGAGCAAGTTATGTATATCATAGATTAGGCAATGTGAGCACAAAGCGAGCGAAAATTTAAAATAGTGACATGAAATCCCCCCCCCTCATCTTATTTAATTCACTCGTCTTACTCCTCTTTTTTTCCCTCTTCATTTTCTATTCTCTTTTCTCTTCTTTTTCCTCTCTTTCCATTTTTTCTTGTTTGCTCGTTCCAAAAAGTGGGGGGGGGGGGGGCATTTGATATCAAATTCCAAAAAGTGAGGGGGAAGCGTCTCCCTGTCCCCCAGGGATTTCCACCAATGTATGCAATTTGATTTGAAATAAAAGAAAACCCTACATCGTCTTTGTAGTCGATTTTTTTTTTTTTAATAGCGTACTTTCATGACGAATTACTTCATTCTCGCCTGCTCCTAAATCGGATTTAATAAGAAAATCAATGTTTCTTTAAAAAAAACCGCACCCCAAACCCCAAATAACACCCCTAAATTCATTTAAAAAAAATATATGAACGATAATTTTCTTGGAGTATTCGCAATTTTTCCGAAAATTATTCTTATTGTCCTCGTCCTTAAATTTACCACTCGTGACGTTGTCCTAAATGTCTCCGGTTCTGTCCTAATACGATCTGCATGCTGTCCGCGCCGAACGCCGACAAATTGATTTAGATAATCTTGTCCCAGGACAGTTCCAGGAATGTCCTACGACAATACGCAGACAGTCCTGGTCGTGTCCTAGGACAAGATCATTTGCATAATCTTTTACGGAATTTGGTTGCGGACAGCATGCCGAAATGACAAAAGTAGCTTCCGCAACCCTTCCTGGTCTTGTCCGCGCCCTAGTGGAAAACCGCCTTAAAAAAACAAGCTGTGTGTCTCGAACAATTACATGTGAGCGCGAAGCACGAGCTTAATTTTTTGTATATTGACATGATAAAGGAGCATTTTGACAAATTTTGGAAAGAATTTCCAAAGAGGATAGGTATCTCACAAATCAAACAATGCGAGTGCGCAGCGCGAGCTGGAAACTTTTATATAACAATTTGTGTAAATCAAACAAAATAATGAAAGCTTGAGGTGCGAGCTAAAACATTGTGTGCAAATTGATTTCAGAACTGGATATATGAAATGTCATTTAATTCTCTTGAATGGGAATCATTACAAAGGCAATGCGAGCGCGAAGCGCGAGCCACTTCCATTCACGAGTGGATACCATGCGCGACCGTGGGGTCTCGAAAAGCACCCTAAACACGTAATTTCCATATTCTGAAAATGCGCCCCCAAGTATTGGCGCGTGAAACCCTACCCTTAACAAGAATTGGTAACAAAACGATACTCTTGGCAAATGTTCCCTGAAATGAACCCCTAAACAAGTACAGGAATGTTTTATTGTTACGGGTCCTTCGGTCGTCGGCTTTACCTTATTTGGTTTAGTACGACCCCACCTTCTACACCTCGCGCAAATCGTGACTCTAAATACGAAGTGTTGGGGCAAAAAGGACATCCTTTATAAAACATTTTAATTTTGTTTTATCATCCCCGCGAATTCGACCTTAAACACGTAATTTTCCTAGCGAAATAGATACCCTTTTTTCATTATTTTTGTGTTTTTGACACCCTTAACACGTTACGTACATAACGTGCCCTATCGTGAAAAAGACATCCTTTTTACGTGTTTTTTTTTTTGGTCGCGCATGGTATCCACTCGTCAATGTAAGTGCCCCCCCCCCCCCGCGGGGTTCAAACAAGGACAGAAAATGAGCTATGCCTATATTATACGAATCGCTTCATATTTATCCTCCTAAACATTCAGAATCCATGTCATATTCATCATAATCTCTAGATTTATAGAGAAAAAACAGCAAAAATATTGCTCTACAATTCTAAAAAGAAGGGTATATACATGTATATATTATTTTAATTATACGAACCAAAAGTCCAGTTTTCTGTCTTATAATTTACTGTGAAAATCACAAGAATTTGATTTAAAAAAAAATAGGTAGGCCTGTACAATTTTTCTTTTAATTAAAAAAGAAACAAAAATAGAATGGACAAGAAAGGAAGAATATAAAAGAGAAAAGAAAAATATATTTTAAAAAAAGAAGAAAAGAAAGGAGAAAAACAACGTAAAGGAAAAGGAAAAGTGTTTAAACAAGGACAAAAAAATGAGCTATATGCCTGTATTGTCTTGAAAATGATTTTTTTTAAATAAGATGACTGAGACACGTACTGCACTGGGCCATGTTAAACCAAGAAAAGAATATAAACCAACAAAATTCTACTTTTAGTTAACGACAGATCGACCGACTGAAATGTGGATGAAAATATTTTCTGATTCTCCCTTCTTTTCACCCTTTTCGCGAAAGGTGCATGGATCCTCCCCTGTATAACATACCCCCACGACTCTCCCTCCTTCCACCAACCGCGTAGCCAGGATTTAATTTTGGAGGGGGCGGTAATCGCACGCGAAGCGTGCCAATTACACTTACAGAGCGCGCAAAGCGCGCTCCCTAGGGGGTGGGTGCAGGGAGGGGGAGTTTCCCCCTCCCGCGCGAAGCTTTTGGTGTTTCATAAATCAAAATGAAAAGGAGCCGTCTCTCTTGTCTCTAGTACCTATATCACCTCCATTTCAGTTGACAATATTGTGATTTTGAACCTTTTTTCCATGAACCTTGTTTTCAAAAGTAATTGTGAGCGAACGCATAAAAAGGGAATACAATGGAGGAAATTAAAATAATAACCCCGCGCGAAGCGCGGAAGCTAAAGCGTTTTTTCAATTTTTTTTTCTGCCATGAAAAGGGTCCCGATAAAAGGGTATTTTCAAAGATATATTGAATTCTTCCCTTGGAAAGATCAGATTTGATTACAAACAATTTAGCGACAGTGCATAACTCGCAAAACAGAGGAGAAGAAGTGTATATGCCGGGAGGAAGATATTCCTCCCCGCGCAGAGCAATGAAACTCTGAAGTTTCAAAGGGCGGACGTTTCAT